>NW_027491623.1:600000-1135078 GCF_021521415.1 Bidens hawaiensis | reverse complement strand
AACACCAAAATAAGAATGCCAAAACCATAAATCATTTGACGCAACCGCTTCAAGTGAGATGGTCGGTCGTTTGATATCACCCCTAACATACGCCCCTCGCAACTCCCATGGACAATTCCTCAATTCTATATGTGTACAATCGATGCCACCGAGCATCCCTGGAAAATGCCATCTAGCCTCGTGCGCGGCGTAAAGACGTGTAATGTCGTGTCTTGTTGGTTTTCGTAGAAACTCTTTGCCATACAATTTAATATTCGCGTTACAAAATAATTGTAGACATTCACGTGAAGTTCTCTAAGACATTTGTAAGTATTCATCGAATTTGTCGGGCGGGTTACCAGTCGCTAATTGACGAATAGCGGATGTGCATTTTTTAAGCGCCGTAAAACTTCGTTTGCCCTCGCATGGTAAGATTCTTGAAACCATTCTTCGTTTGCTTCGACGTCGGCTACAATCTTTAAAAATAAAGATTTCGGCACACGAAAGCACTCCCTAAACGTATCGTCATTGTATTCGGCTCCTCCACAAAATAGTCGTTCATTAGCACTTCGTGGGCATGTATACGATCACGATCCACCATTTTTTTCTTTGGACAGCTCGGGCTTTCAAGTTCGTTGTATAACAACGGGAACCATTCGAGATGTCATCGTCCGAATACGAAGAACTATCGATGTCTAAGGGAACCAAGTCTTTCGGAAATTCCATATTTGTTTGTAGTGAATGAAGGGAAAGATTGAAAGTGTTTTGAGTTGGATTTGGTTTTGAGTTGGATTTAGTTATGTTTTGGTTTTGGTTTTGGTTTTATATTAGTTATTTTATTTTATTTAAACCCCCCCCCCCAACGGCTCCCTCCCATAACGTTCATATTTTTCTCGAAAACACCCCCTCAGATCGTGATAGCCATCACGCACACAGCCCCTTCACGCGTGACGAGAGACCAGCGACGGTGTGCGTGAGGCCATCAAGTGTGATGGCTCCTCACCACGCACCAGCCCGGGTGCCCTTAAACAATTAATGATATATAAAAACAAGAAAAAAATTTTAAAATAGGAAAACCATGAAGGATACAATGGATTATAGGAGAGAGAAAAGAAGTATTAGAAAAACAAGAGATTCGGGCTTGTCAGATCTTGTCTGGTGAGGTGGACGACAACCATGAGATCCGCCATTTCAAATGGCGGATTACGAATATTTTGTAAGTGTTCCGCCATTTGAAATGGCGGATGTCAACTTTGGTGATCCGCCATTTTGACTGGTAGGTCACAGATTTCAAAGTAGGCTGCCCATATATGTAAAAGTGAATTTTGTTGAACATCCGTCATTTGAAATGGAAGATGTCATCCTGACATCCGCCATTTCAAATGACGAATTTGAATAATGATTTTGAGTGACTTGACATGACAACACACCAGTCCCTTTAACTTGACATGTGAATAGCAATTTTTTTTATCAATGTAATTTTTTTTCTTTTTTTTTTATTATTTACTTAATAACATTTGTTAAAGATCTTATTTAACTAATAAAAAGTGTATTTGACTTGACATGACGTTTTGTCTCTTTATTATTTATTAGATTTTTAAATGTCATTATTCGAAAAAATACAAAATGTAATATTAAAAATATTTTTTTAATAAAAACGTCATGTTCTAATATTTTGATGGATATCCGTTATTTGAAATGGAAGATGTCATATTGACATCCGATGTCTGAAAAATGTATTCCTTAAATTACATATATTAGTGTTTTTAATAATAAATTTTTTATTTTTTACGTAATGTTATTTTGAAAATAATAATTAATAAAAAATGTATTTTTAAATAATAATTAATAAAAAAATATTTCTTAATATTAACTTTTTATTTATTAATTAGGAAAATAAGTAAAAATAAAAAAGAAAAAGATAGTGTGTTGTCCAATCAGTTAGAAAGTACACTATTCACATCCGTCATTTGAAATGGCGAATGTCAAGATGACATCTTTCATTTCAAATGACGAATGTCCATAAAAATATTAGAACATGATGTTTTTATTAAAAAAAATCTTTTTAATATTATATTTGTATTTTTTTAAATAATGAAATTTAAAAAACTAATAAATAATAAAGAGACAAAACTTATTTTAAAAACGTTGTTTGTGAAATACACTTTTTATTTGTTAAATAAGGTCTTTAGAAAATGTTATTAAGTAAATAATAAAAAAGAAAAAGAAAAACAAATTACATTGATAAAAAAAAATTGTTATTCACATGTCAAGTTAAAGGGACTGGTGTGTTGTAATGTCAAGTCAGTCAAAATCACTATTCACATACGCCAATGGCGGATGTTAGGATGACATCTTACATTTCAAATGACGGATGTCAAACAAAATTCACTTTTACACATAGGAGCAGCCTACTTTGAAATCTGTAACCTACCAGTACTGACGGATCACCAAAGTTGACATCCGCCATTTCAAATGGTGGAACACTAATAAAATATTCGTGATCCGCCATTTGAAATGGCGGATCTCATGGTTGTCATCCACCTCACCAAACAAGATCTGAGAGGTCTACATGTTCGTTGAGATCCGCTATTTGAAATGACGGATCTCCTATTTTTCTAATACTTCTTTCTCTCTCTTCTATAATCCATTATTTCCTTAATGGTTTTCTATTTTAAAATTTTTTTCATAAAACAATCAACAAATTGATTGTATGTTTCACACTTACTTCTTGAATTATATAACAAAATATATAGATTACACTTTTTCAAAGACTTAACTTAATATTATATAACTATCGATTAATCATACAATAAATTTAATAATCCAGAAAAGACAATATAAAGAGGGAGAGGTTTTGGGTACTTTGGAGGTCCCGGACCCGGTGCTAGCAAGTAACAACAATGGGATGGGCGATAGCTTTGCATGGTGGAGCCGGAGTTATTCCGGTCGATATACTAGCCGAACGTCGTGAGCCTCGAGAAGCCGCCCTCCATCATATCCTTCAGATCGGTGTGACCGCTCTCAATGCCAAATACTCCGCCTTAGATGTTGTTGAACTTGTGGTAACCTCTTATCATATCAAATTCTTAATTACTTATAAGTTGCGTAACTATTGTTCGAAACATTTTTTCTATGTTCATTTCACTTTCATGACATGTTCTCAACTTTTATCTATGATCTTATTGTGTAGATGATTGACTTGAGTGTAATCATAGTTTCATGCTATGTTAAGCATACAACTTAGTTCAAATACCATAAGACAATCCAAGGAGTGTAGGTTATCTAGTTTGTAATTTTCTGGATGATCCACTTAACCGTGTAACTAGTGTTAGAATGAAGTATTTAATTCGGGTTTTTCAATTTTTTTACTCAAGCTAAATTATCATCGGCACCTTATGATTTTTCATTTGTCTCCTCTTCAATATTAATGACTGATCCCTCAACATTGTGTTCGTCAACATTAAACACCGGAGTGTTGCCACTTGATGTTTCCATCTACAAGTCTACAACATTAATGAGTAAATTAAAAGCAAAAACTGATCTATTGTCATAGCCCCGACCCCTATATCCTGGGAGGGAAGCCGTGAACATTAATTGGTGGTATCGGTGTTTATTAAATTATTTTGCAACGGAAAATTTCATCAGAATCGTGGTTAGAAAAAATGATCATAGTTACAAAAACACCATGATTGTTATTATAATAAATCAGGAATTTAATCCATTTTGATACAAACATAATTTGTACAGGGATAAAAACCTGATTTACAAAACACGTTTTTTTATTCTGGTGACAAGCCACTTATTTAAGCTGGAAGCCCGCAAACATCATTCATTTGTCTCTAACAAGTCACCTGAAACATGTTTTAAATATTTGATCAACAAAAAAAACTGGTGAGTACATTCATTTGTAATGACACATTTTACAGTTACAACATTAAGATGTTTTTACACATGTCTGCTTACAAATTACCGAAAGGTACTTGTCACTCGACCGTATCTATGACTGTGGTTGAAGAAACACTAACCGGACCCCGGGCAGATTACGAGTAACCTGGGGGTTAGATAGATGTTTCCCACGAGGGGTTAGACCCGGTAAAGATGGTTCTTCTGATAACCTGCAAAACAGACACCGTGAGCTTGTCACTGAGAATGGGGGGTTCCTCCTTGTGACCACCCTCCGGCGTGAGAATCAGACTAGATTGCTCTTTAAATATAAATGTATATTAAGAGATTGCTAGAGCAGATATCAGGTATAATATGATGATAATGTGATAAGATAAGATGATCATACCATTTGTGGTATTTATAGCCGAAGGTAGGTTTCCAAGGAGGTGTGGCCGGCTGCAACAGTATTCCTGTTCCACCAACAGTGGCCTACGCACGTGCCCTGCTGGTAGTTGGTGGGTAGGCAGCGGCTGATAGTGACCAGGCCTGCTGTGTACTATTCCTTTTCCACCAACCGCCGGCTATGCACGTGGTATGACAGGAGTTGGTGAGTAGGCAGCGGCTAATAGTGACATACAGTACAGGAGCATGCTGCTCGCCATACTGTTGTCAATAAGCTGTCGTATCTTTAGTCAGATCTTTTGCCCATACCTCGTCAGGTACAGTACAGAAGATCTTCCCGTATCGTGCGGACTGGCTTATTTGGGCGGGAGTATTCCCCCTCCCGCCCTTGTGCGGGATTGTTCCCGGCTTTGCTCATTCCTTCAGGTGACACTGAGTGATTGAGAGCTAAGTGCCTTGTGCGTGTAGCCTTGCTGCGCGGGTGGCCTTCCCTGATAGCTTGTATCCGAAGCTGCGGGAACAGGCGGAGTCCTTCACCATTGGGAGGCATTTCCTGCGGGAACAGCTTGCGTACTGCGCGTAAGGACGTCACGTCTCTGAGCATGGTGGGTCCTGCGGATCCAGTTGGTTTCTGCGCAGACGTCCCTCTTCAAGGTGAGTCTTGCGGGTCCAACTGGGCTCTGCTGGGACCTACCTCTTCAAGTCCCCCCAGTCCAATGTTCTTCTCATGAGTGTTTAATAAAGTGAGGTGAACTTTTGGACTTAAGCAAAGGGTTTTGAAAAGGGTTTTTTTTAAGGTTTTCCATGGGGATTCTTCCAGCGGAAGTCCTTGTCACTTGCAGAAATTCCCGAGTTTCCTGCTTGATCTTTGGGTATGATGCGGGTAGGCTGTAATCTCCTCGCAAGTCAGGAGCGTTGAGTCCCACTTGTGTGGATTCTCCCTGAGGTTTTGGTAGTTTTGAACATAGTGATCAATTATGTTAAAACCACCAATTCCATCCTGGAGCCTCAAACAATGTAGTTCTCGACGTTCCCGCTATGCGGGGATGTTATTTCCATTTCCGCAAGCATTGCCCAGAAGATCCTTCTTGGTTTCAATTCCCTGCGGAGCGCTAGGTATGTGAAGGGTTTTTCCTTAACACTGTACCCGCGCTCGTCTTACGGTTACTTTACTTCCAAGGTATTCCTGGCGTCAATTCCCTGCGGGTGCTAGGTATGTGAAGGGTTTTGCCTTAACACTGTACCCGCACCCGTCTTACGGTTACTTGGTTGCCGAGGTATTCTTGGCTTCAATTCCCTGCGGGTGCTAGGTATGTGAAGGGTTTTGCCTTAACACTGTACCCGCATCCGTCTTACGGTTACTTGGTTGCCAAGTTATTCTTGGCTTCAATTCCCTGCGGGTGCTAGGTATGTGAAGGGTTTTGCCTTGACACTGTACCCGCATCCGTCTTACGGTTACTTGGTTGCCAAGTTATTCTTGGCTTCAATTCCCTGCGGGTGCTAGGTATGTGAAGGGTTTTGCCTTAACACTGTACCCGCATCCGTCTTACGGTTACTTGGTTGCCAAGTTATTCTTGGCTTCAATTCCCTGCGGGTGCTAGGTATGTGAAGGGTTTTGCCTTAACACTGTACCCGCATCCGTCTTACGGTTACTTGGTTGCCAAGTTATTCTTGGCTTCAATTCCCTGCGGGTGCTAGGTATGTGAAGGGTTTTGCCTTAACACTGTACCCGCATCCGTCTTACGGTTACTTGGTTGCCAAGGTAAGGGGTATTTTCCCGCTTACTTTTGAATCTTTTTGAATTTTGAAATTCGAAGAGTTGGTGAAAGGATAAGAACAGTCCAAACCTCTGAAACGTCGTGCGACGTTTTCTTCTGACTGTGTCAGGACGTGCAGGAAGTTATGGTGACGTGACAGTACATGGTCATTCCATACGCTTTTTCAGGCGCGTGGGACCGCTTTTTTCGGGCGCGTGGCCGCGAAATTAATGGTATGCGTCCTGTCAACAGCTGTTGCCAGCTTGCTCTTTGCCACGTGTCATAGTTTCATTGCACCTTCGATTTCTCTCTCTTCCGCATTAAATGCATCGCATTAATTGCGATTAGTATATAAAGGGGGAGAGGGTTCTTTGTAATCCACACTTTCACTCTTCTCTTCATCTTAAGAACGATTTCCAGCGAATACTCATCTTTCAGTCGAGCATTCTCTTGAAATCGTTTTCTTCTTTCTTTTTGCAAGATGTCGTCTCGTGATCTCGAATCTACAGCCGATGACAAGAGTACTGCTGGCGAGTGCCAGTGTGCTCTGCCTGGCGATCTGTATCAGTACATCGTCAGGAAGTTCATGCTCGAGTCTCTCGAGCCTGAGTTTCCTGAACCCCACCAGACGGTGTATGATGCCCCCAGAGGCAAGATCGGGGTTTATGCTGCATTCTTTGTTTATGGGAATCTTAGGTTCCCATTGACAAAGTTTGTTTTCCGTGTCCTTGAGAGGCACGGTGTGCACCTGACCGAGGTGCACCCGATGGCGATTGCCAAGATTCGGCACTTCGAGTGGGTGTGCTGGATTCTGGGCATTGAGCCCTATGTTGACCGCCTGATGACTTTCTACACTTGGAGGTGCATCCAGGGGTGGTACACGTTGATAACCCGGATTAAGGGTTTGAAGATTTGCGCAACCGAGCGCAGTCTTCGCTCGTGGAAGCGAGAGTTCTTCTACATCTCCGCTCGCGCCATCCCCCTTGCCATGAAATTTAAGAACGGGCAAGCACTTCCTAGCCTTCACGCCTCCAACAACGAGGAGGCGGAATGGTTTTCGAAGATATCCCGAGTCCAATCTCCGGTTTACCGGTTTGCGGAGTCCGGGATGGTGATGCTGGGGATGAGCCGGGTGTGGAAGGATGCGGATGCGCATAAGATCCCAATCGTCCTCGAATACGGTTCGAACTCTGTTCCTTACGGTATTCTTTGTTTCCTTTTGTTGATTTAGAATTTCTTCTAATCTTCTTTCCTGTTTATTTCAGAGGGGAACGACTTGAAGTCGCTCCTGAACCCGCTGGAGGCTGACGGTCCCGCTCGGATGGGTACTCGCGCTCTAGACGAGAACGAGTTGCCCATCTTAGAACAAACGGCGGATCGGTTCGTGGAGGTCTATCCGCTAGGCCATGAGATCCTTAGCGCCAGGCGGCCAGGTAAGGCGCTATTCGACCCTCGACCCCTCAATGTTGAAACATCTGCTGGAATTCCTCTAATCGTATGTTCTGATGAGGAATCCGCAGATGGTCCTCCGTTGGTGCGGAAAAAGAAGGCTGCCGGCGGGAAGGGGAAAGAGAAGGTGGCCTCCACTGCCGATCCGGCGCCTCGGTCTGATTTGGAGACCGAGAGCGAAGGGGTGGCGGGGAATCCCGGTGGTGATAAGACCGTCGCTCCGGAGGCTGCGACTGTCACCTCCGGAGAGCCCAAGAAGACGACGGTGAGCGGCGCAAAGAGGCCGGCTCCATCGGGTTCGTCCCCGCCTCTCCGTACCTTTAGGCTCAAGAAAACCCGTAAGTACAAACTTCCTTGATCCTTTTAACTTCATAGCTTAATATTATTTAACACTTATCTTCTTTACGCATGCGTGGATGTTGACGCATTCCAGGGTAGAGCGCATAGGAGTACCTCTCCACCAATGACGGTAGGCTTGGTCAGCCTACCTGAGGCGACGACCCAGGCGCCTGCGCCTGCTTCCGCTGGTTCAGTTGCTCACTCCTTTGAGCCGACTGTTCCAGCTGTGATGACGTCTCCGCCGGCTGTGAGTGCTGTTTTTACCGCATCTTTCACCGAGCCAGCGGTTACTTTTGCTGCGGATTCCGCGGCGGCGACCGCGGCGGCTTCTACCATGCCTCCGTCATCGGCAACGACGGCCGAACCTTCAGGTATGCATGGGGCTTCTCGCCAATCTCTGCCTCCTTCCCATCTGCCTGACCTCTTGGATGGATTTCCCTTGGGTTCAGGTGATGGGTTTGGCGGCTATCGGCCTGTAATTGACCCTACAGGTGCGTAGGGTTCTTTTGGCCCATTTTATATATATTTTCTTTATCATATTTTCCTAACTGCTTTATGTTTTTTGCAGTGTCGGATTCCAATGAAGTGTATGTTCCACGATGGAACATTCGCCGAGGAACAACCCTTCGCACCCCTGTGGAGTGCGTGGAATGGGCTCGTCACGCTGCTCCCAGTGGTGCGTTGGGGGAAGCCATGGCTAGCTACCAGGAGGGTAGGCTAACCAATGAGCTTCGGGTTCTCCTGGCCCGGATGCAGCCGCGCGTCGAGCTGCTTTGTCGTGAAAACGACAAGTTAAAAGCAGCTCGCCTTAAAGAAGTGGCTCAGGCGCGGGCTGTCCGGGAGGAGAACCAAAGGCTTTCCGCAGTGGCTGCGGAAAAGGAGAAGGCCTTCAAGGCCCTCGAGGTTGAAGTTAGGCTCGACTCGAGGCCCGTTCCAAGGCTGCCCAAGCTGTTAATGAACAGCTTCGGCTGGCTAAGGAAACTGCAAGGAACGCAACCGAGAGGGCCACCAAGGCTGAAGCTGTTGCTGAGCCTCTACGCGTGGAGAATGAAGAGCTTAAAGCCAAATTAGAGGCTCTCCAGCAGGCTCATGATGCCTTGGCGATGGAAGACGCCAAAAAACTCCAGGAGATCTTGGACCAGAGGGGGGTGCTTGACCATACTGAGCGGAAGCTAAAGGGCGTCGAAGAGGCTGCGGCTAAAGAAGTGTTGCTTGCCAACCTCAACAAGAGTGAAGCCGAACGCGCCCGTAACGAAGCTCAAGCTGCCCTCCAAGAAGCTCTGGTTGCCGAAGAATGGCTTCTTCGAGAAGCGTTGTCTCAGGTATGCTTTTCATTTCTTTACGCTTTTCTTTGTAGATAGAAAAGGTTTTGATACTTGTATATTTTCTTGTAGGTTGTGCATCGGGTCTTCTCAGAGACCTCTTATGATGATGCTATGAGCGCAGCCCTCAACGCTTCTCACGAGGATGGGGAAAAGGCCAGCTTCCTTCTTGGTCTAGGGTTCGTTGAGAAAGGCATCCCGCCTTCCAACTTCCCTTTGTACAATGTTGATACTGAAGCTGTTTACGACCAAGCAGTGAATCAGTACGCCGCCTTCCCGCATCCGGTGGTGGAGAAGGTGAATCAAGTTGCTGCTGCTGATGATGGGTTAGCTATCCTTAAAGCTTTCCTTGAACTGCCATGATCTACTGATGGTGCTGGTCCAAGTGGAAGTGGCCCTGAAGCCTGATCCTGAAGATCCCTTCCCACTGCTAGGATAGATTTAGCTTGTATAGATTTATTTTCTTGTAGGCGGGTAGTTACCTGGCCATTCTTGTAATGAATCATTGTGAAATATAAATCTTTTTGCGGGTAAGACCGCTACTTTCACTGGATTCCTTGCTTTATAAACATTATATGACTTGCATACTTTAGTTTAAATTAGCAATTTTCCAAGTGTAGAATAAGTTAACCTTTGAACGTGGTAGATAATAGGTTGAAGTTTTGCTTCTTCTTTCGTGATTGTGCGGGTAGGGCCGTCACTTGCACTTAGTAGGATGGCTAAACTTTAACTATATCTGACCTGCGTGTAAGTTTTCCTCATCCTTTTTGAGGATAAGTTAACCTTTGAACGTGGTAGATAATAGGTGTGAAGTTTTGCTTCCTCTTTCGTGATTGTGCGGGTAGGACCGTCACTTGCACTTGGTAGGATGGCTAAACTTTACCCACATCTGACCTGCGTGGAGGTTTTCCTCATCTTTTCTGAGGATAAGTTAACCTTTGAACGTGGTAGTAATAGGTGTGAAGTTTTGCTTCCTCTTTCGTGATTGTGCGGGTAGGACCGTCACTTGCACTTAGTAGGATGGCTAAACTTTACCTATATCTGACCTGCGTGTAGGTTTTCCTCATCCTTTCTGAGGATAAGTTAACCTTTGAACGTGGCAGATAATAGGTGTGAAGTTTTGCTTCCTCTTTCGTGATTGTGCGGGTAGGACCGTCACTTGCACTTAGTAGGATGGCTAAACTTTACCTATATCTGACCTGCGTGTAGGTTTTCCTCATCCTTTTTTGAAATTTCTAAGTGTTTAGGATAACCGTTCGACGCGCGGTTGTTAATAGGTTAGTGTTCAGTTTCCTCTCATGATTCATGCGGATAGACCGGCACTTTCATTTAATGGGATGACTGAACTTTTCCCCTTCAACTGACCTGCGTGAAGGTTTGCCGTTTTTTGGGTTTATGCGGGTTTTTCCGCCTTCCCCACGCAACGACTTTCCACGTATTTATGCGGTGAAAACCGGCATATCCGTGTTGAATTAACCGTTCGACGCGCGGTTGTTAATAGGTTAGTGTTCAGTTTCCTCTCATGATTCATGCGGATAGACCGGCACTTTCATTTAGGAGGATGACTGAACTTTTCCCCTTCAACTGACCTGCGTGAAGGTTTGCCGTTTTTTGGTTTTATGCGGGTTTTGCCGCCTTCCCCACGCAACGACTTTCCACGTATTTATGCGGTGAAAACCGGCATATCCGTGTTGAATAAATTAACCGTTCGACGCGCGGTTGTTAATAGGTTAGTGTTCAGTTTCCTCTCATGATTCATGCGGATAGACCGGCACTTTCATTTAGGAGGATAACTGAACTTTTCCCCTTCAACTGACCTGCGTGAAGGTTTGCCGTTTTTTGGGTTTATGCGGGTTTTGCCGCCTTCCCCACGCAACGACTTTCCACGTAATTATGCGGTGAAAACCGGCATATCCGTGTTGAATAAATTAACCGTTCGACGCGCGGTTGTCAATAGGTTAGTGTTCAGTTTCCTCTCATGATTCATGCGGATAGACCGGCACTTTCATTTAGTAGGATGACTGAAACTTTTCCCCTTCAACTGACCTGCGTGAAGGTTTGCCGTTTTTTGGGTTTATGCGGGTTTTGCCGCCTTCCCCACGCAACGACTTTCCACGTAATTATGCGGTGAAAACCGGCATATCCGTGTTGAATAAATTAACCGTTCGACGCGCGGTTGTCAATAGGTTAGTGTTCAGTTTCCTCTCATGATTCATGCGGATAGACCGGCACTTTCATTTAGTAGGATGACTGAAACTTTTCCCCTTGCAACGACTTTCACACTTATGTATGCGGTGAAAACCGGCATCAGTGTTGATAGTTCATAAAGTATAAATGTAAAATCATCAGCGTCGATGTTCTAAGGAGAATCATTTCCATTAGAAGTGGCTCTTGGCCTTTTCTTTACAAATTTGGAATTGATCTACATGCAAACTGTGTAATTGAGCTCCCTTCCATGTTGTTGGGATGGGAGTGCCATCGAGCCGATACGCACCTGGTTCGGGATCTCGTTCTTTACGCAGCATGTAGTCTCCACATTGAAGCTGGAATTTTATTCGTGTTTTCCCCAGCTGGGGTTCTACACGCATCAGCCTGCTCAGCGTTCATTGCGCCACGAGGTGCGCGAGCGTCCCATCTCTGACAAATGCTTCGACCATGTCCTTTACGTCTATGCATTCTTCGGTGTTGTGGCCTTTTGTCATGTGAAAGTCACAGTATTTACTCCGATCAGCATTGTGACGATGTCGGATTATTTGAGGCTTTGGCCATGGGAGCTCCTCAGTAGCGAATATCTCGGTGACGCTTTTGGTGAGCGGCGTCCATCTGGAGTTCTGGTTTGACTGTACATTATCCCTTCCGTCTAACCGATGTTGCAAGCCGGATGAGGTGTCAAAGTTTACCCTTGACTGCCAAATGCCTACCTTCCGCTTTTTGTTTAATCGGGCGGTAAGGACGTTGTCTTCTCTTGTTCTCTGGGTGTAGAGGTTTGTGCTCTGTGGGAGATCTCTACCCAGTTGCTTCTCCGTTTCCGCAAAGCGTTTTGCTGCTGTCATGATGGCATCCCATGTGGATGGCATGCCATCTTTACCTGTTAAGGTGCGGATGAGCTCTGGGTCGTTCGCGCCCTGGATAAAGGCAGCGCGAACAAGATCTTCGCTAATGTTACCCAGACTTAGCTTCTTCGAGTTGAAGCGAGTGATGAAGTCTAGCAAAGATTCATCTTCCTCTCGAATGCATTTGAGGATTGTCCATTGCTCCTCGGTATACTTTCTTTGCTGGCTGAAGTGTTGGCTAAACTTCTGTTGGAAGTCTGCCCAGTCGTAGATGTGGTTGACCGGTAGACGATCGAACCACGCTCTAGCAGCCCCGAAAAGCGTCATTTGGAACATGTAACACCACGTGGGTTCCGTCCAACTACTGACGGTTGCCCCCGCTATGAATCTGTTCAAATGATCATCTGGGTCGGATATACCATCATATGTGCCTATGCTGGACATTTGTTTGGCACTTTTTGGGGCAATTGCTTCTGCAATGTCCCTTGCAAATTTGGACGTTCCTGCATTTGCAACATTTGGTCTGAATGTTTTGGAGAAGTCACGTGGACTTCCACCTGTGTTTTTTGGTTTGAAGGCTTCTCCAAAATGCCTTCTCGGTTGGGAGTCCGTTTCCTTACGCTTCCCTTTTGCCCTATGGCGAGGGTTCGCGTCGGAGTCGGACTCCTCCGAGTCATCGTCCATGTATTCTTCGAATTCGTCAGCCTGTTGGACGGAACGCAAGCGTTCGTCCAACTCAGCTTGGAATTCTTTCTGACGTGCCTCCGCCCATGCCTTGACTTCATCGAGTGTTTGGCGGGGGAGTCTTGTTCGTTTTTCTAACTGGGTATCGGTGATTCCCAGTGAGTGATTATTTACTGCACTTGCCCCAGCTTGGGTAACTGGGGTAGTGTTCGTAAAATTTACTTCACTTGCCCCGGCTTGGGTAACCGGGGTAGTGTTTGTAAAGGCTGTGTAGCCGGTATTCCCCCCAGTAGCTGGGGTTGTGGTTACCGGAGTTTCTTTAACCATCTTTCCAGAAGTTTGAAAAAACTGGAAAAAAAATGAAGTTCTAGCTTTTATGCACGGATGGCGCCAATGAAGAAACACTAACCGGACCCCGGGCAGATTACGAGTAACCTGGGGGTTAGATAGATGTTTCCCACGAGGGGTTAGACCCGGTAAAGATGGTTCTTCTGATAACCTGCAAAACAGACACCGTGAGCTTGTCACTGAGAAGGGGGGGGGTTCCTCCTTGTGACCACCCTCCGGCGTGAGAATCAGACTAGATTGCTCTTTAAATATAAATGTATATTAAGAGATTGCTAGAGCAGATATCAGGTATAATATGATGATAATGTGATAAGATAAGATGATCATACCATTTGTGGTATTTATAGCCGAAGGTAGGTTTCCAAGGAGGTGTGGCCGGCTGCAACAGTATTCCTGTTCCACCAACAGTGGCCTACGCACGTGCCCTGCTGGTAGTTGGTGGGTAGGCAGCGGCTGATAGTGACCAGGCCTGCTGTGTACTATTCCTTTTCCACCAACCGCCGGCTATGCACGTGGTATGACAGGAGTTGGTGAGTAGGCAGCGGCTAATAGTGACATACAGTACAGGAGCATGCTGCTCGCCATACTGTTGTCAATAAGCTGTCGTATCTTTAGTCAGATCTTTTGCCCATACCTCGTCAGGTACAGTACAGAAGATCTTCCCTTATCGTGCGGACTGGCTTATTTGGGCGGGAGTATTCCCCCTCCCGCCCTTGTGCGGGATTGTTCCCGGCTTTGCTCATTCCTTCAGGTGACACTGAGTGATTGAGAGCTAAGTGCCTTGTGCGTGTAGCCTTGCTGCGCGGGTGGCCTTCCCTGATGGCTTGTATCCGAAGCTGCGGGAACAGGCGGAGTCCTTCACCATTGGGAGGCATTTCCTGCGGGAACAGCTTGCGTACTGCGCGTAAGGACGTCACGTCTCTGAGCATGGTGGGTCCTGCGGATCCAGTTGGTTTCTGCGCAGACGTCCCTCTTCAAGGTGAGTCTTGCGGGTCCAACTGGGCTCTGCTGGGACCTACCTCTTCAGTGGTCATATTACTTATTGGCTAACACTTGTCCAATATGTAACGTGTAATAGCCCAGTAGGCAAACCTTGTATACAAAACCCCACAATACCAGTAGTAACCATCCCGTAAGTCTACGGAGACTTAATCACTGTAATGTATTTAGAAAACTTTTAAAAATATATTTGAAAACATTTAGACCATCTGCCATGAGTTTTGTAGGTTTTGAAATTATCATGACAATGTCGGAAAAATAGTTGTCTCGCGCAAATGTTAGTTGTACAAAAACTCGAATGTTTCACCTTGCTAGTTTATAATTAAAGAAAACGCATCTTGGTATTAAGCACCTAGGATAAACACAATGTAGTATATCTAGATTAGTATAAAACCAATAATCATATCGATAATCACGAGAGTAGAAACTTTACACGATGGCACAATGTCTTACCTTAACAGGCAGAGCTTTTGGATTCACATATGTAAGTTTCTTTTGATCGGATAGGATATCGTTATGACACTCAGGTATTATACTATACTCTTTTATATATGTATGTATTGAGAATTTCAGAGAGATTAGAATTTTGGGACGAAGAGAAATATCTCATGTTCAACCTATTTATAGCTAATTCTGGAGCCCGTCGCGATACGCGATGGCCATTATATCGCGAAGAATCTTGTAGCTTCGCCGAGTCAGCCCTAGGCAAGCTACGTGGCACGCCATGTGGCACGCCACGTGTCTCATCTGCGTAACTTCCACGTCGCGATACGCAATGGGTTACTTGGATGGTTCATCGCGTATCGCTACGCCGCAAAGTTTCTGATAATGTTACACGTCATCGCGCTACGCGATGAGGCTAATCCAAACAAGTCGCGTATCGCGATGGAAGGATTATTAAAAATCTTAATTTTCCACAAAAATACTAATGCGGCCCTTAAGCGGCGATGCGAGCGTACTTGGATAAGTGCGCCATCAAAGCGCCACATTGCGTCCATCGCCCAACGCCCAACGCACTTCGCCCGAGCCGAGCCCTTGCCCGTGCGCGTTCGGGTGCTTCGCACCCTCCGCTAGGACCACTGGGTGGGATTTGTCTTATAAGAATATTAAGATATGAGTTTCCTTTCTTATAAAGAGCTCACTAGTTTTATAATCTAGCGATGTGGGGCAAGTACTTAAACTTCTATTTATACCATGGTGGAATCCTCTCATTTTCTTTCCTCTACCAATGCAAAATAGAATTTTCTTATTTTATTTATTTACTTTTTCTTTAATTTGTTTTGTGGTTTGTTACGTCTATAAACAATAGTTGGAACAAGCTGTCAAATTCATGATGATAAAAATTAACCTATATCACCAATCAATCAAACTATCTTATAGCCTATGCTATATGTTACATAACTTATAGGCAAATCATAGCACTTAGATTTTAAATAAATTACAATTTAATTAATAAATGGTACAATTTACATAACATGTTAAGAAGGGGCAAAATAGTCCATTTAAATATATGAATCATGTAAATTTTAATTCTTTAAACATAGTTATAATATTGTTCCCTAAACTTTAATTAACTTTTGTAAATTTAAATAATAGTTACAACCGTAACTCTTTGTCTTTTAACCATATATTCTTTTTAGTTTTACATCTAACCCAACTTCTACCCACGACCTTTAAACGGTCATAACATTTTCATATGCTAATATGTTTTTTTTTTCAAAGCCGACACCATAAAAACGAGAATTTTATTCTTTTTAATTTAAGTATAATATCGCCTTATTTTTTTAGTTAAAAAATTAACATTTACATAGTGGTGTTTGCGATCCGGCTTTGATGTTTTTAAATAAACAACTAGTAGCGGTTTTTTATCGTAAACTGAAACAGAACCGTTAAAAATTGAAACCAAACCATTATCAACGGTCTGTGTTCCCGCTGCATTGTGCCGGCGCCCGTCTAGTTATAAAATATTAATGAGATTAGCTTCTAAAGACATAGTTAACATCATTATCTTTTAATGATTACAGTTTGGTTCGACTCAGTTATTACTGTTTTTTGGTTCGGCCATATATTCGGTTACTTTCAGTTTTTTCGGTTTCTCACAAAACACAAAACCGAAACAAAATCAATATTACAGTTTTTAATAAAAATCGAAACCGAACTTTCGGTCTCTAATTCGTTTTGATTTTTTAGTTTCATACACACCCCTAAATTACACTACAAACATTTAGGGGGTGTTTGGTACAGAGAATGGAATTGTAGAGAAATGGAATAGAGAAATGGAATTGCAGAGAAAGGAAATTGGTCTGGAGAATGAGAATTGACTGTTCTGTTTGGTAGTACAGAGATTTCAGTAGAGAAATATAGCTGAGAATCATTTCTCTTGTTTGGTACATAGACAAATATGCAGCTCAGACGTCAAATAGGGAGTCAACAAGTATACAAATATATTAAAAAAATTAAGGTTAAGTGAATTGCCAATATAATTACACACTATACCTCTCCTGCTTCAGATGATTTTCGTTTCGTACAGCGCACATGATGTGATTCATCAACAATCAATACAGCCCACTTTTGCTTTAAAATGCTCTTCTTCAAATGATGCAGCATTGTATAAGATATGACAACGACTTTTGGAGACCTTGCTAAGTTTTCAGGATTATTTACATGACCAAAAACTGGAAGACAATGCAATTACAGAAACAAAGCATCAACTATTATAAGTTGCTCAAAAAGATATAGTTCTTACATTTACCAATTGTAATTTATGCCAATGATACTATTTGAAACAAGCTGAGATGACAAATAAAATGTGTATTTGCATCAGGTAAAACATGCACATGTTGAAGAGATAGTATTACCCTAAACTCCTAAAGAACAGACACTTACATTAAGACAAGAAAAACCAACCAACAAAATCATCATCAATATACAATCCAAAAACTAGTTATATACCCTATTTCCATATATTATTTGTCACTTTCTTAGATCATCAAGACTCAGGTACTATTATACATAGTGTAAGGAGGAGCAAGTACACTTCGAACCAGTTGCGCCTCTCATGATGCATTCCTCGATACCGAACATCACGGTTAACTTAAAAAAAAACAGCTTACAGTCGAATTTAAAATATTTCATCATCTGTATGCTAGTTTAAACTGCAACGCTATTAATTAAAATAAAATAACAGGATAACCCCTAGTTGAGAAAGATACCTAGATGAATATCAGAAGGCAAACAAGATGGAAGCCAATGCTCCAACTCTTCTGCCCATGTATATCTCAAAATAGCCGGGCACTCGACTAGAATTGGGCCTTCATTCATGAAACAGCTTGCAATTGCAATGGCTTAAAATCAAGCAAACAACTAAGTCAATGTATACTAGTTATCATCTGATTACAATTATTATTACCTGAAGTGTTTTCCCGAGGCCCATTTCATCAACAATGAGACACCTACCGCCCCTACGCAATCCAAACTTGACACCTTCAATTTGGAAGGGAAGCATCACCTCCAAGAGAGACTTTGAAAGTCCTCCCATTAACTCGTCTACTTTCTGTTCGGACAAGTGTTCAGGCCTGCAGGGCTCCCATCTTCCCTCAACATAAGCACGTGATAATACGCTTACAGCTCTGCGCGTCACGTAAGGGATATCTTCATACTCAATGCGCTCAGTCTTTAACGCTTTGACAACAGCGTCATAATCTTTCAAATGGAACACGCATGCCTCTCCACCGACATGAGTTTGTGTGTAATGCGATGGAACCACCTGGTGAATTAGGGCAATAATAATCAATAGAATAGAATGTAAGGAGGATTAATTAATAAATAATAAAACATACAATAGGGAGGCAGTGGGTTAACTTCTGGAAGCAATCGGCTTCACCGGGAAACGAGTAGCCGTCGACGGGCAATGGCTTGACGGAGAAGGAGTCCGGCGAGGAAATCTCGAGGCGGACGATGAATTTGTGAGTGGGTTTTTGGCACTTGGTTAGGTTCCAGGGTTCTTCGTGGTGTCCTGGTGACTTGCGCTTAAGAGGACGTGAGGCTGAGAAATGAAATCAGAGAAATCCAATTCTCCTCTTTTTTTAGAGAAACAAAATCAGAGAAATGGAAATGGTTTATTTCCATTTCTCACCTCTTTCTTTCATAAACAAACAAGAGAATTCTTTCTAATTCCATTTCTCACCCCTCAATTCCCTCTACCAAACACCCCCTTACAACTAACGTAATTATATTACACTATACTTTTATAAGTTGCATAATTTTATCGTGTCTTGTTGTAAAATGTAGTTTAAAAAAGTTACCCATCGGGACAATAAAACGAATAATATTAAAGAATTAATAATCAACGAAACATGCACTGAACCTAACAATCCCAAAACAAAACGAAACAAACCAATCTGTGAAGAGTTTTTGGACGTCACGGGAGTTATGGGATGGGCGATAGCTTTGCACGGCGGAGCCGGCGACATTCCGGTGGATATTCCGGCTGAACGCCGTGAGCCTCGAGAAGCTGCTCTCCGCCGTATCCTTCAGATCGGTGTGTCCGCTCTTAATGCCAAACGCTCGCCCTTAGATGTCGTTGAACTCGTGGTATTTATTATTCATTTATCAATCAGTTTATTATCAAAGTCAATTATTCGTGTAATTACTGTTCATTTCGTTTTTATGATCCGTTGTTAACTTTTTACCATGCTTGATCTTGATGTGAAGGTGACTGACGCACATGAGTGTCATCACTTTTTAGATTAAAATGCACAATTTCATTTCATGAGTATTAGTATATGTAGAAGACATGATGATTTGATGTCAATCATAATTGATATATAGGTTTGGATCAAATACAAATTAAATTAACGAGCTAACTGTGAGAATCAATTATTGTAATTATATATACAACACAGTGTAATTATACTGTAGTGTAATTACACTACAATGTAATTACATAATTACACTACTTATATATATATATAATTAAACTACTTGATTCCCACAGTTAATTTGTACGTTAACTTTCCTAGCTTGTTTTGATGTGCTAATTGTGACGAATGAACACATGAAAGTATCCAATGATTTGTTTAATTTTCTTTCACCTGATTTGTGTCGTTGAAAGTTATGTTCAATTGTTCATGACTTATTATAGGTTATATGGTTTGTTATTAGATGGGTGATCTTTTTAAATAGTGTGATCACTTTTAGATCTAACTCATTTAAGTATTTCGATTGGCACATGAAATCAAAATCTGATAATTTAGAAAAATCAAAAGCTGGTGTGTATGTTTATGCTCTGAAACTCTACCTGATATAGACCAAAGATTTGCGGTGTATAGGTTTTGAATTGTCACAACATTTTGCTGAAAGAACACAATGTTTCGTGAAACAGTGTTGTTGGCTGACAGTTAAAATGATTGATGGTCAACTATGGTAATTGGTTACCAACATTTTTTTATATCTGCAGTAATGACTTAGTGTTGATGAGTTGCTTCTATTAGTAGTAACTTAGTTAATAACACCACTTACTGCTGATCAAATTGTTACTAATGACTACACAGTTACTGTTGATCAATCAATTGCTACTGATCAAATAAATTAGAAGCAAGCTACAGAGGTTCTTAAATAAGAGAACTGATTTTTCGTATTAATACTTCTAATTCCCTATGAACCGTTGCACTAACTGTAGGTACGTGAGCTAGAAAACTGTCCACACTTCAATGCTGGAAAAGGGTCTGTTTTGACCGCCAATGGGACTGTTGAAATGGAAGCTTGCATCATGGATGGAAATACAAAAAAGTGTGGTGCAGTGTCTGGTGTCGCCACAGTTGTCAATCCCGTCTCTTTGGCAAGACGGATCATGGAGAAATCTCCACATGTTTATCTTGCATTTGATGGAGCTGAAGCCTTTGCAAGACAACAGGCAAGTTACACATTCTTGTTTGATTCATCATACAGATTTTTAAAACATTATTTGATGTATCTTTGTGTTTATAATATTCTTTATTGGAATGTGTTTTCTGTTCTGAATGCTTCTACTTTATATTGTTTAGGGGCTTGAAACCATGGATAAAAGTCATTTCATCACTCCAGAAAACATTGAGAGACTAAAGCAAGCAAAAGAAGCGAACCGAGTTCAGGTATGCTTTTTTGTGAGTTCAAATTCAAATAAAATATCACTAATTCATATCGGAAATTTTTACCTTCAGAGGTGGGAATCTTGACCCGTTTTCTTGTAAACGGGTCGATTCCATTTGTATTTATACTCTTACAGGTCAAATGGGTAAATAAAAAAAATAGTTTAAAAGAAATGAGTTGAAAGTTGTCATAAGTGTATTTTCAATGTATAAAACCTTCTACAGTAAAACCTCTATAAATTAATACTCGATAAATTAATATCCTCGATAAAATTAATAATTTGTATAGCTCCAACTTGGGACCAGTGCAAAATTGGACCCCAATTGATAAAATAATAAGATAATAACTTTTTTGAAATCCCAATTTATATATATTAGTCCCAACAAAACTATAAATTAATAATTACTAAAAGATTACAAATTCTAAGATTTGTCTAGTAAAAATGAATCTATAGTCACTTGTTTTTTGTTGAAATACCATTGCACCAAATCTTGTTGACTGCATCCTTGGTGATATCTCTTATACTCACCTAACAGTTTTCGTTATTGATAAGTCATGGTTGATTTTTGAACACCTTTTAGTTTAGGAACCATAGTTGATGTTATATGAAAAAATTTTCAATGGGCATTTTATAGTGATCAATTTATAACCATGATTAATGCACATGGAGAAGAAATGTGCCTTGAAACTTGTTTTTGTAATTTATTTTTTGGTACTGTGAACTTACTATTTACTTATTCAAAAGCAATGAACTTGACAATATCAATTAATTTGTGAATTTACATTGCACTTGGAGATTTAAAGGTATACGTAAAACCTCTTTAAATTAATAAATTATTAATTTATCGATATGATAATATCTTGCTAAATTAATAACATATCTCGATCCTAACATTATTAATTTATAGAGGTTTTACTGTAATTCCTTTCATGAAAAAAAAACAGATTATTATTTTCTTAATACTACTTAAACACTAATAAAAAATTTAAAGAGAAAACTGGTCATAAAGTGTTATGGGTTAACCTAGGCCCTTGGGGTATATATGAGCCGAGCCAAGCCCGTCTAAGCTTGAGATCGGCTCATTTAACTTAAAAGAGCTCGAGCTTGGCCGGTGAGTATTTTTTTAATCTCCATAATTAAGTATTTATATATATTTATAATTGTTATTTTTATATTTTTTTGTAGCAAGATTATTCACAACCTATAAAACCCGAAGAGCGAGATGGGGACAGCAAACTCGGAACAGTTGGGTGTGTGGCAGTAGACAGTCTAGGAAACCTAGCGGCTGCAACTTCAACAGGTGGTCTGGTGAACAAAATGGCTGGAAGGATTGGGGACACACCCCTCGTTGGTGCAGGGACATATGCCAACAAATTGTGTGCCATCTCTGCAACTGGCATAGGCGAAGCCATAATCCGTGAGACGGTGGCTAGAGACGTGGCTGCAGTCATGGAGTACAAAGGGTTAGGACTGAAAGAAGCGGCTGCTTACATTGTGGACCAGGTTGCACCAAAAGGAACCACTGGTTTGATTGGTGTGTCTGCTAAAGGTGAAGTAACCATGCCTTTTAATACAACTGGTATGTTCAGAGCTTGTGCTACTGAAGATGGATTCATGGAGGTTGCTATTTGGAAATCTGAATGATAATGGCCATTTTTATTAATCAATTATAATTATATTTATTATCAACTAATGATCAACTATGTAGATTGTTAGATTGTTGTTTATAGTAAACATTAACTTGACAACCATAATAAACTCTATTGGTATTTATAGCGGCTTCATGAGTCAGTTTTGGGTTCAAATCGAACGAGTTTTTGAAAACCATTTGATTTCGGTCTTGAAATTTTTAAGTTGAAAAAGACAAAACAATGCTATTAGGCCTAAGTCCTTTTGTCAATCATATAATAATAGATTATTTACATTTATAATAAAATTATAAGGGTTACACTAATTATTAAATTTGTACAAATTATTTAAAACTCAAAAGTAAAAAATGAAAATTCATAAATTCTTGGTTCGGTTTTTTTCCCGGTTTTATTTACATGCAAAACCAAAACAAAAAAGAAAGTTTGAGTTTTTACAAAAGTATAAGGCTAAAAAGTCAATTTTTGTTTGGTTTCGGTTATGGATCGGTTTTTTCTGTTTCATGCACCCATAGTTGGTAACATATGGCAGGTGGTAATCAACAAATATAATAATATATATAAACATAACACAAATTAATTTAGTTATTGCAAATCACTCTCTTGAAAAATCATTCAACATCATTTTGAAAGTTGCCATCTCAGAAAGTCGAACCTATCAAAACAGTTAAGATCTCTTTCATTTCTAATCATCATAATGTTACAAACAGATTCAACATCAAAATGCATCCTAGATTTCTACGTCACTAAGGAGTTTCCTTCCAAAATCTTATTGACTGATCGGTACCGCATGATACGAATGCTGACTCAGTAGGTGAGTGTTCGAGCCACCTGGGCGCACCTGCATGGTTAGATGGCCATCTAGCCACTTTTTCTGCACTCAGAGAATCCCATATGACAATCTGTGTATCAACAAGTTGAAGTAACCTCAGTTAAAAGCATTCAAAACAAACCAACATACCAAATGTGTTTAACTGCATCTAACCTCGTTACTAGGTTCATCGACACATAATACAAATTCTTCTGTATCGTTAAAGATCGCCTGTGGAAGATGACAAGCAAATGTTTGTTATTTGACCACAAACTTGTTTTTTGCTTTAAAAAAAAAAATAAAACAAAATATATTTATTAATGTTCATTAAATAATTAATATACCTGGCAACGCAATTGCGTGTGTGTGGCTCCAAGATAATGTTTGACTAATCTCCCGGTTCCAACTTCCCACAGCTTCACGGAAGAATCCTTTCCACACGAGAGAACATATCTAAAACAGAAACTAACAAGTCAATGCTTTTAAACAAAGAATGGTTCGGGTCAAGGTCAACCTGACCCGTTTTGACCTATTACACTGATAACATAATCAGTCCATTTTCCACCTCTAATTGGAAAATGACAAAAGCAATGTGTACCTTTGATCTTTGGTAAAACTTGCACTAGTGGCTTCACCTGATCCATGTGCACCAAGTATGGACCGAACAACATTGCTAGTTACCCCGTCCCATATTCTAATAGCCCCGTCTTTAGAGGCCGTTACATACATGCCACCTGTACATGAATATCTCACCTGCATCACCAAATACACAGATGATTAGGAAATGTATCTTCGGGTCAACATGTTATCAGTTAAGATTCGACCCAAGTACTTATGAATGGGCCAAAGTCTAATTTTTTCTTATAAACTTGGGGGTTATTTTGGTCATTTCACACTCACTTAACAGAAAAGTTAAGTATATCCATTTCAAGGACCAAATTTGTTACGTTTTTGCAAACTGGACTAAAGATGTAATTTCTGTTCGGTTGGGGACCAAAACCATAATATGGGCAAACCACAGGGACTATTCGTTTAGCTAATTCTAAAAGAAAATACAAACAATTAATACCTGATTTATTGCACTATTGACACTAATTTCTTGTACATTAGCCGAGAGGTAACACTGAAAAGTATTGACATCATACAAATGTGGAACATGATGATCGGTTCCCGCTAAAAGAAAATCTCCAGAAGCATGAAAAGATAAAGACCGAACATTGTGAGTATCCTGTAACATTCAACATCAAGAACCAAAAAGGAAGAATCTTTATAAAGAAATCTCAATATGTTATGTAATGAACTCAACTAATATAACATACAAACCTGGATAACCCTGGATGCTCTCTTCGCAGTGGTCTTAGAAAAGTCAAAAAACCTGCATTTTGATAATATTAAGATAACAAGTGGCTGGTGTGTGCTTACATTAATTAAGTGATTAAGGATTTAGCATTATACTTTATTGCGTTATCTTTGGCCCCAGATATCAAAATAGGATTTTGAGGATGGAAATCCACGTCATTTATCGGCTGCAGCAGTATAAGAATATTATTAGTTTAAGGTAACATGTACATTCAAGTTGTATTTTTTAGTTTAAATGGGTCAAATAGTGAAAATAAACGAGTCAAACAGGTTGAAAGTCGCCTAAAACTTTCTGAATAATTTACTGATTTATTTCAAAATTTGTTTTGTATTATAATAATTTTGCTTTTGTAATCATATTAGCATTAGTAGTAATGTACAATATCAAAAAATTACTTGTTTTGACCCGTTACCCAACCCATCCATTTTGTCAACTCGTAATGCAAGTGATTCAACAATAGTTCAGCGTTTAGGAGAACAAATTCATATTGATTTAAAACAAAAATGCATTTTTTTTGCATCAACAAAGACTTACTTGTAGATGGTCATAATATGTCCGCATTACGGGTCTAACAGGACCATCCTTTCCCTCTGGCAGCAGCATCTGCTTGAGTTTTCCTACCTGCACATGATACCGGCTTAATCTATAACGGGTCAAACAGATAAACTCAAAAATTATTATAAATCAAGCAGGTCAAATGGGCTGAACATTTTCTAAACCTATGTATTTAAAAATAGGATTAATAATGAATTTAAAAATTACCTCAAACAGTTTAATTGAATTATCTGCACTGCCCGATGCAAGAAACCTTCCATCCCGGCTAAATCTTGAACATCTTACTGCATTCTAAATGACAAAACACCAAATTGAAGTATTAACATGAGCCGATTTCAAACAATATAAAGTTCAAATGGATGCATAGTGCATACCTTGTGTTCTGAAACATGTTTGGTTTCGTGTTTTGGGAAAGTTTTTGATGAGCCTTTTGTATCATGTGCAACACTGTTAAGAATGAGGCATTTTTTTAGCAAATAATCACTTTCATAACGCATTGTCCGACAACCCTATAATCAGCCATATGCCAAATGAAGAAAAGTGGAATTAAGAACTTGATTACCTAAAATCGACAGAAACCACACGAGGAACTGGTATCGAGCCATATGTTGCTGGCAATGTTGTGTTTGAATCAAACAATGCAGATGTTGATAGTCCCCTCCCTGGTTCGTCTTTTTCCACTGCAAGACCCTGTTTACTTTTCAGACCCACAAATTATATTTAATTGGGCAGAGCTAGACATACACCACTTATCCTAACACAACTGACGTGTCATACGGGCCATATGGTCATTAAGGCCATATGATAGGGCGAAATGTGAACAAATGGGGCAATGGGCCATATGGAAGTCTTACATGCTATATGATAAGGCAAAAATGGTCATTCGGGCCGTATGATAGGGCGAAACGTGATCAAATGGTCCATATGAAAGTCATACGAACCGCATTATAAGGTGAAAATGGTCACATACAGCCTTATGATAGAGCATAACATGATTAGAGGAGCCATATGTAAGTCATGTGGGCCATAAGGTAAGGCAAAACACGGGCTGTATATATGATCGAACGGGCCATATGAAAGTCATACGTGTCGTATGGTAAGGCGAAAATGGGCACATATGGCCTTATGATAAGGCGAAAATGGTCATACAGGTCGTATTGAGAGGGCGACCAGTGACCAAACAGGCCATATGAAAGTCATACAGTCAGTATGATAAGGCGAAAATGGTCATATGGGTCATAGAGGGCCAAAATCATACAACCAGTATAATGCATTTGACTGAGAAAGAAATGACTTATGTGATCACTAACAACGTCATACAACCCGTATGACGTGGCACTCTGACACAGAAGTGACTGGCGTGAGTACGTGACCAATCAAAAAGTCATACGGCTCGTATGACCATTTTCCACCTTGCTACACAACCCGTGTATCTCCTTATTTATTTTTATTCACTCTAATCAAGATAATAAAAACCATTATAAAAAATCAAACACAAACAAACCTTGGCAACCAGCTCAAGAAGCTTGTTGGGAGAAGCTTCAACGGTAAGCGGCGTCATTGAAGCCGAAGCAACCGCACTCGCCGCCTATAAAACACACAACTAATTCTCAATCTAATTTCATAATCACTTAGTGTCAAAATAATCAAATTTAAAGAACCAAAGAGTTGCCCCTAAACCCTGACTCAAACTTTTTAAGCTAATCAACTTAATATCTTGTAACTAATCAACCAATTAAGCAATTGAACATGAGAATGAAATAAAATTTGAAAACTTTATGAATGTAATGAAGAAGACACGATGATATGATACCTGAGTGAGATTGTTGTGTCGAAGATGAGCAACGATTAGATTGTTCACATATCGATAAAGCTTACCTTCTTCTAATGTCTGTTCTAAATTATTCGAATCCATAATCCTAAACTATTATTATTATTATTATTATTATTATTATTATTATTATTATTATTATTATTATCAAAAACCCTGTTCGCGTCTTTCAAGTAAATGTATGATTTTTGACTTAAAAACTGAAAATTGATTTTCTTGAGCCAAAAACTGATTACCCAATTCGATTTCGGTTCGGTTTTACCGTATCCATGACCTATACCCGTTTATCTACCCGAACCCATTTAGCTATCTTGAACCACAATTTTCGTCACAAACATGGAAATTGAATCAATCATCGAATCATTACTGCCATACTAAGCCTAACTGACTCTTTAAACATGGTAAACAACAACCAATTGTCAAGTACAAACCAACCTAATCGGATCTTCAGAACCTTATAAATACATTATAATAATTCAATTAAATTGGTTCACAGCATCTCCTCAACCCCAATACAAATAACCCTAACCCTAATCGCTCGTAGCAGTGCTCTAACATGTCTGTTCGCAAGCATCGTGGCCGTCGGCCTTGTTTCCTTCGGTTGGCTTCAATTCGTTAACATACAAGGTAATTATTTGGTTTTTCTAGTTCGTTGATACATCAGTAATAATAGCGCTAACACAATTTCACTTAACAGTCCGTCCAAGTCCTTTATCAAGATCAAGAACGAGCCGTGGAGTAACGATGGCCGATCACCATCAATTCGTAACCCAAACTGGTAATTGTTATATGCATTTAGGTCGTTTATAACACATGATCAGTAACCCTAATGTTAATTAAACAAACATCAAGCGAATCGATCGATTCAAGAAGTTAGGGTTATAATCAAATTCAGTTGTATGAGTCTATGATTTCGTTTCAAGTTCTGACCAACAGACAACCCAACTCAACTGGTTTGGGGCGCAGGTTCCAGCCCCGGCCAGCCTACTTTTTGTTATTATTATTGTTATTTCAATGGTTTTAAAGGATTTGTTAATTAATTAAAGATAATAAGATAATATCAAATAGCAAATAAACATTATTATATTAAATCAACCTCAAAAAGTCACGTTTTCTTGACAATTAATCTCGCCGCAAGTTTTCGATTATATATATTATATATGTATGTATGTAGATATGTATTGTAAGTATATAGTAATAATGATCAATAGTACTTTGTAAAACCCAACACCGTTATTAATGATTTTTATCATGAACGTCTTTACAAATTTTTTATATTTACTACAAATGTGTATTATATGTATATATCAACAAGTCACGTTTCCTTGACAATTAATCTCATCGCAAGTTTTCGATTATATATATATATGTATGTATGTATTTATGTATGTATGTAACTATGTATCTAGATATGTATTGTAAGTATATAGTAATAATGATCAATAGTACTTTGTAAAACCCGACACCGTTATTAATGATTTTTATCATGAACGTTTTTATAATTTTTTATATTTATTATAAATGTGTATTTTATATACACACACATGTATTATTTAAAAAAATAATATAAAAATAATATAAGTGTGTTAAACGCACTAGTGATGTTTTACCATTAGATTTTCAAATATGTATTTTGTGATAATCATGTATTTAAACGTTTGTATTATAATTATATATTATCACATGTAAATATTTATTTTACATATTATAATTAACTATATAAATATTATATTTCGACTCATAGTTATTTATCTAAACTAATCATTTATAATTAATCGATAAACGACCATATTTATTTCCATAATAACATTATTTAGTTACGCGTTGTTATCATTAAGATTATGTATATACTTATACTCATATTATCATAATCACATCCCGGATTATATCTAAACTAATTATTTATAAGTTCGATTTCATGATTATTTAATTAATGATTTCTTTTGCAGTAACAATAACCATAGAAATTAATTGTCAATCGTTCAATCAGTAATAATCTAATCACCAACATAACTCAAATCACATCGAAGCCTTAAATTCATTATTCGTGTCATATCATTTGTATTTATCTCATAGTGTTATACTATTTAACTAGGAATCCTTGTCGGTGAATCCCAAAGGGTTTCAACGGTTCGCATTCTCAAATCATCCATTGGTCTTTCATTTATTGAGTAATCACTCCCCTATTTTGCTTGTTTTCGAATGTTTTGGGGACCCTTGCGTACCAACTATTAAATTAATACTATTATTTCTCAAATGCAAACTGTGATCTTTGTTTAGTGTATCAATTGAATGACTACTTGTTATTTGTCATCTGCTTATGTGTTTACTGTTTTTTACCCTTTTGTGGATTGAGTTTAATATAATAATTAAGTAAATGCAATATTTTAGTATTCGAAAAGGATATAGTTAAAGCATTAATTGGATGCATATATATCAAATTGTGACAATCGTCAATTTCAGGTTAACTCCGTTAACTCAACTCCGTCAATTCAAACTTAAGATCATTGAATCTATAACGCACACCTCATTACATTTAAACTAGGGTTTAAATGACGCTTAACACTTACTACATGTGTAGTCTTTCGGGAATTGCACCGAAACGCAAACGAGTTGACGCAAACGATTGGTGAATAAACGAAAAACGTCAAAACAGTAATTATGTGATAATTATGTGTTAGACTTATGTGTTGTGTGATAACATCGTTATAAACACTAACTTAAGTAATACTTAGAAGTGGAGGGACCAAAGTGTAACATAGATTATTATAAATAATAATAATAATAAACTCAACCTTGGAAAGGTGTGGTTCGCTTTGGGAAGCGAAACAAACTCAACCCACGATACGTTGGTCCTTACCGGATAACTGAGCGCATTGTTCCGGTGGCGTACCGACTGGACCTACCAACGGAACTCAGTGGCGTACACAATGTATTCCACGTATCCAATTTGAAGAAATGCCTATCTGATGAAACCCAAGTAGTCCCTTAGGACGAACTGCAAGTTGATGAACAGCTACGCTTTATTGAAGAACCAGTTGAAATTTTGGATTGGGAAACCAAAACACTCAAGCACAGCAAAATTCCGATCGTTAAAGTTCGTTGGAACTCGAGACGTGGACCGGATTTCACGTGGGAACGCGAGGATCAAATGATGAAAAATTATCCTCACCTTTTTGAAGGGTTGACTAAACACCGAAAACCGCGAAACTCGGCAAACCGTCAGAAATCACCGGAGGTATGAATTAAATTTCGGGATGAAATTTCTTTCTACTAGGGGATGATATGACAAACTGAAAATTTTTCTTACTTTTTCAGACACTCATCACGACTTGACTCAAATTTTCGGGACGGAAATTCTTTAACATGGGAATGATGTGACAATCGTCAATTTCAGGTTAACTCCGATATGACAAACTGAAAATTTTTCTTACTTTTTCAGACACTCATCACGACTTGACTCAAATTTTCGGGACGAAAATTCTTTAACATGGGAATGATGTGACAATCGTCAATTTCAGGTTAACTCCGTTAACTCAACTCCGTCAATTCAAACTTAAGATCATTGAATCTATAACGCACACCTCATTACATTTAAACTAGGGTTTAAATGACGCTTAACACTTACTACATGTGTAGTCTTTCGGGAATTGCACCGAAACGCAAACGAGTTGACGCAAACGATTGGTGAATAAACGAAAAACGTCAAAACAGCAATTATGTGATAATTATGTGTTAGACTTATGTGTTGTATGATAACATCGTTATAAACACTAACTTAAGTAATACTTAGAAGTGGAGGGGCCAAAGTGTAACATATATTATTATAAATAATAATAATAATAAACCCTAATTCACCTTTTCTTTTCTTTTCCCCTACCCCGATCGGAACTCTCCTTCTCCCCACCCTCACGGCTGCCGCCACTTATACACACACATACAATCAAGTTCTCAAGTCTTTGATCGAAGATTAAGGTGCTAGGAAGGTATAAACGACTATCCTATGCATTCTTTATACTTAATTTTGATGTTTAATGGGTTAATTGTAAACCCTAGGGGCCGATTTCATGTGTATATGTAGTTAATATGATTGTTGTTAATTGTATAATGATTTGATAACTAGATTGGATATTGTTACATGTTAATTGCTTGTGTCTTTGATTTGAGTTCAAACAAAAACCCTAATCATGTATGTAATGGTAATTGATGTGCATGGATAGTGTTTATGGAGTCTAGAGTGTTATATGAATGCATGATGGTCCATAGATAGTTAATATGTTGAGTTTGGATGCTAACAGTTTCTGGACAGATTGTGTTATTGATGTTTAATTGACTGTAACGAAGTGTAAATGTGAAAATTGGTTGAGATTATTGATACTACAGTAAACTAGGTTGAGTCTAGTTTCTAAAGAATGTAAATTTGCAATTTTTGGACGTGGAAAAGTTAACTTTTATGATTTTACAAAAACGTTATGCAAAGCTGAGTTGTTAGACCTGCTGTTAGGTTGTTTTGTAAATGTTATATCTCATGAACTACGAGACCAATTGGGTTGGTTCCACTTCTGGAAGTTGACCTATTGAGTTAGGAACCTAACCCAAGTGGTCTTGCATTTATTGGATTTTTCGTTTAACGGGAATTGCAAATAACATTCTGTTGCGCATGAATTTGACTGTTATGAGTTTGCTGTAATGATTTGATGATTGTGAGAAACCTATGTGGAATAAAAATAAAATAAAACATGTTCTGGAAACCTAATACATGTATGCTTTTGTGATGATTTTTGATGAATTAATTGAGATGCTATGATCGGTGGAATAGTACAATCTTTCAAGTAGAATTTCTGTCTCGGTGAAACTAGCTGCTGAGTTTTGTGAAAATGCATGAAACATGATACTTGCTATATAATTGTTATGATTTGACCAAATTGCCCTCATGGAGAATAATGGCTAGTTAATTGTTATGTGTTGACCAAATTGCCCTTACGGGGAGTAATTGCTAGTGATGTACTTTATGAATACATGACACGTAAATAATTGCTTACACATGTAACGTATCACAAATACATTTGTTAAAGTCACACACGATTCACAAACGAAACACGAAACATGTTATGTGCATAGGTATTATGTGCCGGGTCTAGAGACTCGATAATATTCCGACACTTAGAAAAATCTCTTTGTTGTTTTAGAACGCTAGAGAGAGTTTTTCTGTGACGCGCATCTTGGTGATTTAATTTGGGAATTTCTTCGCAAACAGTGAGTTTCACTTTCCCCTTTTTAAACTTTTTAGACGCTTTTCACTTGGGGGAGATAACATACTCCGAAAACGCATTTAAGATTTTGTTAATATAGATTATATATCACTTGTAAAGACTAAGTGGCAAACGCGTTAACTAAAGTCCTTCATTCACATCGAACCGTTTAATATTGGATAATAGCGAGTCATTGTTGAGTAGTACTACTGGGTTTGACAAACCCCACCCAACGCTAAACTCGACTGGAGGTCGAGCGGGTGTAATCTTGGCTAAACACATACCATGGTCTGGATGACCTGGTGGCAAGGCAAATGATAAACAGTCAGCTTCGGTGTCGAACACTTAGTGATACTTGTTTTATTGGCTAGCTACCTATAGATATATAATTGACATAACACTATCTGGTAACGCAAAACGCTGTAACGCAAAACGCTGTAACGCAAAACGCTGAACGCAAACGCTAAACGTTTTATTTTTATATAACTTGTGAACTCACCAACCTTGTGTTGACACTTTTAGTATGTTATTCTCAGGTAGCCGAGGCGGGCGAGCGATTTAGGATCATGCATTGCTTGAAACACTTTTAATTATGCAAACTTATTTTAAACTGTTATCATTGGTTTTTAAGTCGTCCTGCGTGACGCAACATTGGTTTCTATGGTTTTACGCTTCCGCACTTATTTTCAGTTAAACGTTTTTATGGTTTGATTATAACTAATGATTCCGATCCTGTTAGTTCACACCCTCTGACGGTAAAACTCCGTTAGTGGATTTTGAGGGTGTGACAGATTGGTATCAGAGCCATTGGTTATAGCGAACTAGAAATTGCATGCATACTAGACTATAACCGCGACGACCCATTAGTTATAATGATACGCACTGCATGTGTTTGTGTAGTTTTTGTTATCTTATCTCTTACCTCATTCACTCATGCGCGCGTATACACGGCTTACCTGTAGAGAGGTCGACGCCACCATCATCATCATCATCATCCGATCAGATGACTCATGCTCATGGGAAGGAGCCGTAGCTACCTACCTCATCGCCACCCCGTGTAGTCCCGGAACTCGAAGCTCCCACACCGAAGAGGTACCGCCTATCCGGAGGCATATACGAAAACGACGTTAGCTGGGATTGGTACCCTAACATGATCAGACGTATGGTCTATCGCGAACAAGTTCCCCCGTTACCTCACCCGAACCATCCTGCTTATCCCAACACCCTACCACCCATAACCGAACCTGTAGAGCGAGTTCTCGCAGCTGTTGTTTCATGTTTGGAGCGTGATGTGGGTTACATGCGCTATACGAGAGCCAACGTTTCCGGACTGTTAAAAGACGGAACCGAGACTAAGGAGGAAATTGCCCGCATGACAGCGGCAATGAAGGAAATGCAAGAGGCTAGTGATCAACAGATGAAGATTATGAGAAAGAGGCAAGCCGAGATGATAGACTTGTAAGAGCAACTCCAAGTAGCAAGGACCCGAACCGAGATAGCTTTAGAGCGTTGCGATGTCTTACAAATGCAAATTACTCCGAACGCAGCCGAACCTGAGGCAGAGCCCGAAGAGGAACCCGAAGAAGATCCCGAAGAGGAGCCTGAGGAGGATCCCGAGGAGGAACCCGAAGAGGAACCAGAGGAAGAACCAGCTGAGCCAGAGGCACACTCAGAGGTGTCCTCAGACGATGTGCAAATGTGCAAATTCTTGGATTGGAACTGGCTAACTCTATGAACTGAGAGGAGTTCAAGAATATGATGCGAGAAGAGTACTGTCCGAGAGAGGAGATTGCAAAGTTGGAATCTGAGTTTTGGTCATTGAAGATGGTGGGTTCGGAAATCGAAGCCTACACCACCCGTTCTCAGGAGTTAGCTGTGATGTGTCCACGGATGGTAGACCCGCCGAGTAAGAGGATTGAAATGTATATTGATGGGTTAGCACCGCAGATTCAGGGCATGGTGACGTCTTCCAGACCAGCCACGATTCAACAGGCGATCCGTTTAGCTCACAAACTGACGGATCAAGCTGTGACCCAAGGTGCGTTACCACCTAGGGGTTCAACCACTAAAGCCCGTGACAACCCGAGTAATGACAACAACAGCAACAGCAACCCGAGCAGCGGAAAGAGGAAGTTTGACAACACCAGATCCTCATCCTCGAACCTCCCACAGCAACAACACTACCGCAAGCCCGAATTCACTCGAAGCTTCAACAATCAGAATCACAACAACAATAACAACGGTAGCGGGCAAGGTTCGAGTGGATATGCTGGGAAATATCCGAAGTGCAATAGGTGCAACTATCATCATGTTGGCCCGTGTGACCGTGTCAAGTGTCTGGGATGCGGAAAGATGGGTCACCATGCAAAAGATTGTAGAGGAGACTTGGCGACAAAGGGTGCTCCTAAACCACCTATGACGACTAAGGGATGTTTCGAATGTGGTCAGGAGGGTCATTTCAGGAAGGATTGCCCCAAGCTGAAACAGAACGAGAACAATGGAAGTAATGGAAGTGGCAGTGGTGGTGGAAACAATGGTAAAGGAAGAGCTTTTGTTATTGGGTCGGGTCAATCCCGCAATGATCCGTACGTGGTGACTAGTAAGTTCCATGTGAACGATTGTTTTGCTTCTGTATTGTTTGACACTGGAGCTGATAGGAGTTTTGTGTCGAAAGCCTTTAGTCAACTCTTAGACTTAACTCCAACCCGTTAGATGCTAAGTTTCCAGTAGAATTAGCCGACGGAAGGTCTGTAGAAACGACTCATGTACTTGCGGGATGTAAGTTAAAACTGTTAGGTCATATTTTTGATACCGACCTCATACCTTTTACGCTCGGTAGTTTCGATGTCGTTGTCGGCATGGACTGGTTATCCGAGAACCGAGCGGAAATTATATGTCACGACAAGATAGTCCACATTACTACCCCTTCCGGCGAGATCATTTCGATCTGGGGCGAGAGAAGCGGCATGACCACCAGCGTCATTACCCTTATGAAGGCGCAGAAGTATCTACGAAAGGGTAATCCGGCAATTTTGGCGCAGATTGTCGAGAAACCCGCGGAGGAGAAACGAATTGAAGATATACCGGTTGTGAGAGATTTTCCGGAAGTTTTCCCGGAGGATTTGCCCGGACTCCCTCCTATTCGTCAAGTCGAATTCCAAATCGAGTTGACACCCGGTGCAGCATAGGTGCTCTTCAGGGTCAGCTTCGTTCTTGGAGTAGACGAGAATATCATCAATGAAAACAATCACAAACTTGTCGAGGTACGCCTTGCATACTCGATTCATGAGATCCATAAATACAGCTGGTGCGTTGGTTAGGCCAAAAGGCATAACCGATAACTCGTAGTGACCATACCGTGTTCTAAAAGCCGTCTTTGAGATATCTTCTTCGCGCACTCTTAGTTGGTGATAACCAGATCGCAGATCGATCTTCGAGTAGTAACTCGATCCTTGAAGCTGGTCAAACAAATCATCAACTCGGGGTAAAGGATAACGGTTCTTGACCGTCACCTTGTTCAACTCCCGGTAGTCGATACACATGCGGAAAGTCCCGTCTTTCTTTCGGACAAACAAGACAGGGGCTCCCCATGGCGATGAGCTAGGTCGGATAAAACCCTTATCCAACAAATCTTGCAACTGAGTGGATAACTCCTGAAGTTCCGCCGGTGCGAGCCGATACGGGGCTCGTGCTATGGGTGCTGCACCGGGTGTCAACTCGATTTGGAATTCGACTTGACGAATAGGAGGGAGTCCGGGCAAATCCTCCGGGAAAACTTCCGGAAAATCTCTCACAACTGGTATATCTTCAATTCGTTTCTCCTCCGCGGGTTTCTCAACAATCTGCGCCAAAATTGCCGGATGACCCTTTCGTAGATACTTCTGCGCCTTCATAAGGGTAATGACGCTGGTGGTCATGCCGCTTCTCTCACCTCGGACCGAAATGATCTCGCCGGAAGGGGTGGTAATGTGCACTATCTTATCGTGGCATATAATCTCCGCTCGGTTCTCGGATAACCAGTCCATGCCGACAACGACATCGAAACTACTAAGCGTAAAAGGAATAAGGTCGATATCAAAGACATGACCTGACAGTTTTAACTTACATCCCGCAAGTACATGAGTCGTTACTATAGTCTTACCGTCAGCTAATAAAACAGGAAACTTAGCATCCTACGAATTGGAGTTAAGTCTAAGAGTTGACTAAAGGCTTTCGACACAAAACTCCTATCAGCTCCAGTGTCAAACAATACAGAAGCAAAACAATCGTTTACAGGGAACTTACCAGTCACCACGTGCGGATCATTGCGGGCTTGACCCGACCCAATTACAAACGCTCTTCCCTTGCCATTGCTTCAACCATTACTGCCACTTCCATTACCCCCATTGTTGTCATTCTGTTTCAGCTTGGGGCAATCTTTTCTGAAATGACCTTCCTGCCCACATTCAAAACATCCCTTCGTCGTCATAGGTGGCTTAGGAGCACCCTTTGCCGCAAGGTCTCCTCTACATTCTTTCGCTTGGTGACCCATCTTTCCGCATCTCTGACACTTGGCACGGTCACACTGGCCAACATGATGATAGTAGCATCTGTTGCACTTTGGATATTTCCCAGCATATCCGCTCGAAACCTGCCCGCTACGTTGTTGTGATTCTGAGTGTTAAAGCTCCGAGCGAATTCGGGCTTACGGTAGTGCTGTTGCGGTGGGAGGTTCGAGGATGAAGATCTGGTGTTGTCAAACTTCCTCTTCCCGCTGCTCGGGTTGCTGTTGCTGTTGTTGTCATGACTCGGGTTGTCACGGGCTTTAACGGTCGAACCCGTAGGTGGTAACGCACCTTGGGTCACAGCCTGATCCGTCAGTTTGTGAGCTAAACGGATCGCTTGTTGGATCGTGGCTGGTCTGGAAGACGTCACCATGCCCTGAATCTGCGGTGCTAATCCATCAATGTACATTTCTATCCTCTTGCTCGGCGGATCCACCATCCGCGGACACATCACAGCCAACTCGTGCGAACGAGTAGTGTAGGCTTCGATTTCCGAGCCCACCATCTTCAGTGACCAAAATTCCGACTCTAACTTCGAAATCTCCTCTCTCGGACAGTACTCCTCTCGCATCATATTTTTGAACTCCTCCCAGTTCATCGCATTAGCCAGTTCCAATCCAAGGATCTGGACGTTCGAATTCCACCAAGTGAGGGCAGAATCCTCAAGTGTTCCAGCAGCGAATTTGACCCTACTGGCAGGGGGACAATTACACATCTCAAAGGCCGACTCGGCCTTCTCAGCCCAACGCAGGAAGCCTATAGCTCCCTCAGTGCCCTTAAACGTACTGGGCTTGCAGTCAAGGTAGTTCTTGAAGGTACACGTTCCACTTGGACCTCCAGTTTGGTTCTGAACGTGTGCGGCTAGAGCGGCCGCCGCATGGTCGTTCAGCAGAGTTTGGAGTTCAGCTGCAGTCAAGCTGATGTTACCACGTCCTCGTCCAACGTTTCTTCCAGCCATTTCCTAGAATCACAGTATAAAATGTTAAACATGAATTTTTCTTTCATATACAACACACCATACATGTAATAAAAAGATAGGTAAGAAAGAAATAAGAAACAACATCACATCACAACCACATATTAATCTAAATAAAAATTCATGATTAAAACCATTGTATTCGCTACAAAGTATTTCCGATCAATCCTTAGAATCATAGAAAAATAATAGTTCGGATGGAGACAACCCCTCCATCTAAGTGTCATCATCACTAGATGTCATCGTCTGAGGACACCTCTGAGTGTGCCTCTTCCTCAGCCGGTTCTTCTTCGGGTTCCTCCTCGGGATCTTCCTCGGGATCCTCCTCAGGCTCCTCTTCGGGGTCTTCTTCAGGTTCCACTTCAGGCTCTGCCTCAGGTTCGGCTGCGTTCTGAGCAAGTTGCATTTGTAAGACATCGCAACGCTCTAGAGCTATCTCGGTTCGGGTCCTTGCTTCTTGGAGTTGCTCTTGCAAGTCTATCATCTCAGCTTGCATCTTCATCATAACTTTCATCTGTTGATCACTAGTCTCTTGCATTTCTTTCATTGTCGTTGCCATGCGGGCAATCTCCTCCTTAGTCTCGGTTCCGTTCTTCAATAGTCCGAAAACGTTGGCTCTCGTATAGCGCATGTAACCCACATCACGCTCCAAACAAGAAACGACAGCTGTGAGAACTCGCTCTACAGGTTCGGTTATGGGTGGTAGGGTGTTGGGATAAGCAGGGTGGTTCGGGTGAGGTAACGGGGGAACTTGTTCGCGATAGACCATACGTCTGATCATGTTAGGGTACCATTCCCAGCTAACGTCGTTTTCGTAAATGCCTCCGGATAGGCGGTACCTCTTCGGTGGGGGAGCTTCGAGTTCCGGGACTACCCGGGGTGGTGAGGCGGTAGGTAACTGCGGTTCCTTCCCGTGAGCATGCGTCATCGAATCGGATGATGATGAGGGTGGCTTCGACATTCCTACAGGTAAGCCGTGTATGCGCGCGTATGAGTGAAAGAGGTAAAGAGATAAGATTACAAGACTACACAAACCTATGCAGTGCGTATCATTATAACTAATGGGTCGTCGCGGTTATAGTCTAGTATGCATGCAGCTTCTAGTTCGCTATAACCAATGGCTCTGATACCAATCTGTCACACCCTCAAAATCCACTAACGGAGTTTTACCGTCAGAGGGTGTGAACTGGCAGGATCGGAATCATCAGTTATAATCAAACCATAAAATAAAGTTTCAAAACCATGAAAACGTTTACGAGTAATTAAATGCGGAAGCGTAAAAACCTTTAATCAAAAGTTGCGTCACGCAGGACGACTTAAAACCAAAGATAACCGTTAAAAATAAGTTTGCAGGACAAAAGCGTTTTCAATCAATGCATGTTCCTAAACCGCGCGCCCGCCTCGGCTACCTGAGAATAACATACTAAAAGTGTCAACACAAGGTTGGTGAGTTCACAAGTTATATAAAAATAAATCGTTTAGCGTTTGCGTTCAGCGTTACAGCGTTTTGCGTTACCAGATAGTGTTATGTCAAATTATATATCGATAGGTAGCTAGTCTATACAACAAGTATTACTAAGTGTTCGACACCGAAGCTGACTCGTTTATTAAGTGCCTTGTCACCAGGTCCTCCAGACCATGGTACGTGTTAGCCAAAATTACACCCGCTCGACTTCCAGTCGAGTTTAGCGTTGGGTGGGGTTTGTCAAACCCAGTAGTACTACTCAATAGTGACTCGCTATTCTAAATATTAACCGGTTCGATGTGTAGGACTTCAATTGTTTCGTTTGCCACTTAGCCTTTACAAGTGATATATAATCTACTAACAAAATCTTAAATGCGTTGTGGAGTATGTTATCTCCCCCAAGTGAAAAACGTTTGAAAACAGTTTAAAGAGGGGAAAGTGAAACTCACTGTTTGCGAAGAATTTCCCAAAATAAATCACCAAGATGCGCGTCACCGAAAAACTCTCTCTAACGTTCTAAAACAACAAAGAGATTTTTCTAAGTGTCGGAATATTATCGAGTCTCTAGACCCGGCACATAATACCTATGCACATAACATGTTTCGTTTGTGAATCGTGGGTGACTTAAACAAGTGTTTTTGTGACACATTACATGTGTAAGCAATCATATACGTGTCATGTATTCATAACGTACGTTACTCGCAATTATTCACCGTAAGGGCATTTTGGTCAACAAATAACAATTAACTAGCCATTATTCCCCATGAGGGCAATTTGGTCAAATCATGGCAATCAATTAGAAATTATTCCCCGCAAGGGTATTTTGGTCAAAACATAACAATTATATAACAAGTATCATGTTTCATGCATTTTTACACAACTCAGCAGCTAGTTTCACCGAGACAGAAATCCTACTAGAAAGATTGTACTATTTCACCGATCATAGCATCTCAATTAATTTACCAAAAATCATCACAGAAGCACATATGTCTTAGGTTTCCAGAACATATTTTATTACATTTTTATTCCTCACAGTTTTCTCCCAATCATCAAATCATTACATCAAGCTCATAACAGTCAAATTCATGCGCAACAGAATGTTATTTGCAATTCCCGTTAAACGAAAAATCCAATAAATGCAAGACCACTTGGGTTAGGTTCCTAACTCAATGAGTCAACTTCCAGAAGTGGAACCAACCCAATTGGTCTCGTAGTTCATGAGATATAACATTTACAACATAACCTAACAGCAGGTCTAACAGCTCAGCTTTGCACAACGTTTTTGTAAAATCATAAAAGTTAACCTTTACTTGTCCAAAAATTACAAATTTATACTCTATAGAAACTAGACTCAACCTAGTTTACTGTAGTACCAATAATCTCAACCAATTTTCATATTTACACTTCGTTACAGTCACTTAAACATCAAATACACATTCTGTCCAGAAACTGTTTGCATCCAAACTCAACATATTAACAATCTATGAACTATCATGCATTCATATGACCCTCTAGACTCCATAAACACCATCCATGCACATCAATTACATATTACATACTTGATTAGGGTTTGTGTTTAAACTCAAATCAAAGACAAAACAATTTACATGCAACAAGATTCAATCTAGTTATCAAATCGTCATCCAAATAACAACAATCATAATAACTATACACACACACCAAAATCGGCTGCTAGGGTTTACAATTAACCCAACAAACATCAAAATCAATTAACAAGGATGTGAAGGATGATCAATTATACCTTCCTAGCATCTAGTTCTTCAATCAAACACTTGATTTGATGGTTGAATGTGTGTATAGAGTGGACGGCAGCCAAGGGAAGGGGGTTTGGGGTTTCCGATCGGGGTTAGGGAGAAAGAGAATAGGTTAGGGTTAAGGTTATTAGTATATATTTATAATAATAATAAGTTACACTCAAGTCCCTCCACTTCTAAGTATTACTTTTCTAGCCTAACTAACTTGTTTTCATCTTGAGTTAACGTTTATAACCATGTTATCACCTAACACATAAGTCTAACATATAATTATCACATAATTACTGTTTTGACGTTTTTCGTTTATTTATCAATCGTTTGTGTCAACTCGTTTGCGTTTCGGTGCAATTCCCGAAAGACTACACATGTAGTAAGTGTTAAGCGTCATTTAAACCCTAGTTTAAATGTAATGAAGTGTGCGTTATAGATTTAGTGATCTTAAGTTTGAATTGACGGAGTTGAGTTAACGGAGTTAACCTGAAATTGACGATTGTCACAGTAGCCGAGGCGGGCGCGCGGTTTAGGATCATGCATTGCTTGAAACACTTTTAATTATGCAAACTTATTTTAAACTGTTATCATTGGTTTTTAAGTCGTCCTGCATGACGCAACATTGGTTTCTATGGTTTTACGCTTCCGCACTTATTTTCAGTTAAACGTTTTTATGGTTTGATTATAACTAATGATTCCGATCCTGTTAGTTCACACCCTCTGACGGTAAAACTTCGTTAGTGGATTTTGAGGGTGTGACACAAATGATGTGTTGATATCAATTAATGTGTTGAATTAAGACCTCGTTTAGGTTATCAAAAAACACATAGTTATCTCTTAATAATCTTTATGTATGTATTTATCTCTTAATTTTACGTTCCATATTACAAAAAAAAAATGACGATTTATATTGACAGAAATAAGTTTAATTACCATTTTTACATTTCTCTATAAATGTTTGTAATTTTTTTATCAACTCAAATTATAAATCTCTAGCTTTTAATCGTCGTTCACTCTCTTTTCGTACTCGACGATCATGGTAATTAGCTAATTTCTTCAGCATCTAATTTGATTAATTGTCTTGTTAATAAATGTAAATAGTTAGATTGATTGATTAAGTACGTGTGTTGAATATTGTAGGCTACTAATTACTCGGTTTTTGCGTTGCAGTCGTTCTTGGTATTTTAATCATCGGATTCATGGTTTTGTCGTTCCAATGTCAGAATATGCTTAGTACAAAACAGATTCATGTAAAGGATCATGTTGGAGCTGTTGTTAGAAGAGTCACTAAAGATACTTTGGTAATTAAATAAATTATCAATTCCAATTTATTTTAGTTTACATGCACCATAGTTTTAACTTTTAACTATATGCATTTTAATCGTCGTTCACTCTCTTTTCGTACTCGACGATCATGGTAATTAGCTAATTTCTTCAGCATCTAATTTGATTAATTGTCTTGTTAATAAATGTAAATAGTTAGATTGATTGATTAAGTACGTGTGTTGAATATTGTAGGCTACTAATTACTCGGTTTTTGCGTTGCAGTCGTTCTTGGTATTTTAATCATCGGATTCATGGTTTTGTCGTTCCAATGTCAGAATATGCTTAGTACAAAACAGATTCATGTAAAGGATCATGTTGGAGCTGTTGTTAGAAGAGTCACTAAAGATACTTTGGTAATTAAATAAATTATCAATTCCAATTTATTTTAGTTTACATGCACCATAGTTTTAACTTTTAACTATATGCATTTTAATCGTCGTTCACTCTCTTTTCGTACTCGACGATCATGGTAATTAGCTAATTTCTTCAGCATCTAATTTGATTAATTGTCTTGTTAATAAATGTAAATAGTTAGATTGATTGATTAAGTACGTGTGTTGAATATTGTAGGCTACTAATTACTCGGTTTTTGCGTTGCAGTCGTTCTTGGTATTTTAATCATCGGATTCATGGTTTTGTCGTTCCAATGTCAGAATATGCTTAGTACAAAACAGATTCATGTAAAGGATCATGTTGGAGCTGTTGTTAGAAGAGACATCACTAAAGATACTTTGGTAATTAAATAAATTATCAATTCCAATTTATTTTAGTTTACATGCACCATAGTTTTAACTTTTAACTATATGCATTTTAATCGTCGTTCACTCTCTTTTCGTACTCGACGATCATGGTAATTAGCTAATTTCTTCAGCATCTAATTTGATTAATTGTCTTGTTAATAAATGTAAATAGTTAGATTGATTGATTAAGTACGTGTGTTGAATATTGTAGGCTACTAATTACTCGGTTTTTGCGTTGCAGTCGTTCTTGGTATTTTAATCATCGGATTCATGGTTTTGTCGTTCCAATGTCAGAATATGCTTAGTACAAAACAGATTCATGTAAAGGATCATGTTGGAGCTGTTGTTAGAAGAGACATCACTAAAGATACTTTGGTAATTAAATAAATTATCAATTCCAATTTATTTTAGTTTACATGCACCATAGTTTTAACTTCTAACTATATGCATCATATAGTTAAAAGTTAAAACTATGGTGCATGTAAACTAAAATAAATTGGAATTGATAATTTATTTAATTACCAAAGTATCTTTAGTGATGTCTCTTCTAACAACAGCTCCAACATGATCCTTTACATGAATCTGTTTTGTACTAAGCATATTCTGACATTGGAACGACAAAACCATGAATCCGATGATTAAAATACCAAGAACGACTGCAACGCAAAAACCGAGTAATTAGTAGCCTACAATATTCAACACACGTACTTAATCAATCAATCTAACTATTTACATTTATTAACAAGACAATTAATCAAATTAGATGCTGAAGAAATTAGCTAATTACCATGATCGTCGAGTACGAAAAGAGAGTGAACGACGATTATAAGCTAGAGATTTATGATTTGAGTTGATAAAAAAATTACAAACATTTATAGAGAAATGTAAAAATGGTAATTAAACTTATTTCTGTCAATATAAATCGTCTTTTTTTTCTTTTTGTAATATGAAAACATAAAATTAAGAGATAAATACATAAATAAAGATTATTAAGAGATCACTATGTGTTTTTTGATAACCTAAACGGGTTCTTAATTCAACACATTAATTGATATCAACACATCATTTGATATGCATCCAATTAATGCATTAACTTATATCCTTTTCGAATACTAAAATATTGCATTTACTTAATTATTGTATCAAACTCAACCCTCAGAGGGGTAAAAAAAATCGACAAAAGGGTCATTTTTTCTTTTATTTAATTTTATTAAAACTTTGACTAAATTCACCTTTTTCTTTTTTTAGGATATTGAATGAAAAAAATTGAACAATGCTTGATTAATGGTTTCATTATAAACAAATATCAGATCCAAGCTAGGTGCCTATCAATCCAATTGGCCTTGTAACAACCTTTGTGCTCATCTCGATTGCACCTATGATCCCTTCGGCTTCGCTCTTGCTTATTAGTCGAACGACATGTCTGTCTCTTTCTTGTCTCCATGGCCGACTCTCCCTCTTTTTCTCTTGTTAATTATTTCGTCCTTAACATCCAAAGAAGTGCCAAATGATAGTCTTTAACATTTCAAAGAGTCATGATCATCCATGTTTACCATTCTCAGTGTCCATCTCCAAGAACCGTTACATTTTCTTGTGAGAAAGGCGAAAAAACTTTTGGACCTTAAGTAAAAATGTTTTTTATTTATTTTAAACAATTAAACTTTCGGTCATTTAACACAAATGGAGTTAACGTTTTATTAGACTGAGAATGTTATTAGTAAAAACACTGAAAGTTGGGACTGCCACCGGCTAGATGGTTAGTTGGAATTATTATTGGTCAATTGTTAATAGTTTGGATTATTGATATCCAATTTTCCTTGATCGTACACAGTCGGAAAATATAAAAAACGTCAAGTAAATATTAATCTTATAGATTGTAATGACTGTTATATTACGAGTTACACAAAGAAAGCATCACCTTTTTGGCGTTCAATTGTTTTGCCTCTTTCATTATGCACAACATGTTACTAATTCGTTAAAAAAACCAAAAATATGTTCAGTTTGAATATGCCTTTGTATACACTACGCGAGTAAGCTTATTTGTTTTCATATAGATGTCATTTATAAGTAAACTAAAGTGTTTAATTGGTGGAATATAACTTTATGTATAAGGAAACTAATTATAAACTCAATTTAAAGTTTAATATATCGAAGTTCATAAGAGTTTAAAAAATTCATACCACTTTTATTAAATTTAGTTAGGCAATGTAATATGAAATTTCTAGTAACAACTACTTAAATGCAAAAAAGATAAGTTACTCAAATAAAATAAAACATGAATATTCTAAAATTCAAAACATTAAAAAAAACATTGCTTTTTATTCTTCATTAGATGATGAGTAACCATTCAGATCTCACATTTCTCAAGTTTTTGGGGTTAAAAGTTAAACAACTGAACTCCTACTTTGGAGTAGCAAAATAATTTTGACGGGAAATCAGACCGCAAAACAACATGATTGAGAGCGTCTCTTTTAGAAGGCTACAAATTATTAACTGAGTAGCATTGATCCTTTTATCAAGTTCTGAAATAACGCAATCATCACCAGTTAACTTGCAAACTTCATAGACACCACAACCATGTTTGAAGTTATAGTTTACAATGTCAACTTTAAACGCTAACTTTTTACACAAACTGCAGTCACATTTATGAAGTAGAATATTATAAAAAGAAACAATATATGAAAATGCATAACAATAATGATCATGAGTAATACCATTTCATCGATGAAGGTCATGTCAATTGAATTAATCCTCAATGGGATGTCTACGATCCTTGACAGTGCATACTCTTATGAAATACTTAATAGAAAAAAACTATTGAATATGCTATTCAAGCGTTATGTATTTGAAAAAAATAAGGGAACTACTTAAAATATTGCAAAGAGTAGATTCTGATGTTACAAGTAATGCGACCGTAGTGAAAAATAAGTTGTGTGACTCTAATCTTATATAAGGATGAAAATCTTATATAATTTTGAAAGAAATATGATATGATTATAAATTAGTATGATTAGTGTTAGACTGAATTGGCAAAAGTCAAAAACATTAACAAATTGAACCAAGATTATAGTTAGTTATAAATTAGTTAAATATTTAATTATATATCTAAAATGTTTAAAAGATCGAACCAAGATTATAGCTCATTTTACTTTTTAAAGTATTAGATAAATATTTATAAAATATAGTTATTAGATTCCAAAAATGTTAACAAAATTGATACTGAAAATCAACAATTAATTGCTTATTAGAAAGTTCTTAAAATTTAAGATACGGATTCATAATTTTGTTAGCAGTTTTGGTTTCATAAATTAAATTAATATAATATAATTTAATTTTAATGACTTAATAATAAGGAGCATAATTTTAGGAACTACCAAAAATTACACTCGCTGAATGACCACCATATCTATAGACAATTCTTAAAATATTATAATTCAAGTCAAATTAAAAGATTCGAGTACAGTTATGAATTTATATACATTTCATAACCAACAGATGTTGACTATTATTAATAGATGTTGACTATTATTAATAATTAGAAATATTAAAGTCAAAAATCAATCATCATAGTAGACATATAAGAATCATAGTTAATTATACAATATATTTTACGAAAAAATAAGGAATTTTCTTAATCAACTATATGAAATATCTTATTAATATGAAATTACCAATAAGGTTAATGTTAAAATTGATTTGAAAATAACTAAAATAGAATTCATGATAGAAATTTGAAAAAATGAATATATTATTAAACTTTTAATTAAATATATGTATGTATGCATATATTATTAAAACTTAAAAGTGTAACATCCCGTTTTTCTAGTTTCGGTTAATAAATGAAAACACGAGTTATTATGAGTCGGGCTAGTGTTGGGTAAATGGATATGGGTTATGGACTTGGGTTATGAAAGAAAGAAGGACAGACCATGGGCTTAAGCCCATGATCAATAAATATATATACCTTTAATCACCTATTTAATTTCATTTCACACACATTCCATACACCATCAAAACACACACTTAGCTCTCTCTCTCTAGCCGAACATAGAAGAAAAATCAATCCCGACCTAAGGTAATGGTAGTATGATATTTAACCCGTTAGTTATGATCACGAAACGACGAGCCAACACCGTTAATCCGTTTAAGTCATGAGATCCGGATGGAATGTAACATCTCGAAATTTCCAAAATGATATTAATTATATTACTTAATAATAGAGGGAAAGTTTACTCGGGTTATCGGGAAATAAATAAATAGAGTAGTAGTTGGTATGGGTCGGGCTAGTGTTGGGTAATGGATATGGGTTATGGACTTGGATTAATGGAGACGGGTTAAATGAGAATGGGCCTTAGGTCCATGGGATTTAAGGGATATAAATATCCCCTAAACCCTAAACTATCACTCATTTCATCCTATCCTCTAACACTCCAAAACACACACCACACACCAACACCGCCGGCCGAGGGAAGAACCGAGCCAGATCCGAGAGAGAGTGAGGGTTAGTTGTGATTAAACAAGTAAACGAGATCCAAACAAGCACAAAAAGGTATGATTCTTGATCTTTGAAGTTTAAAGATCCAAGCTTTATAGTGTATAAACGACCGGAAACGGTTGGGGAACGTAGTGGGTGATGTTAAACCATAACAAGGGTGTTAAAATCGCCAAAATGATTGATGAAAACCAAAACAGCGGCTGATCTGGGCAACTTCGCCTGCAACTGGGCAACTTTGCCTTCAAAGCGATAACTTCGCCTTCAAAGCGATAACTTCGCCTGAGGCCAAGTTCGCCTAATTGATAACTTCGCTTACGGCTAAGTTCGCCTGATGACAACTTCGCCTGAGGCCAAGTTCGCCTAATTGATAACTTCGCTTACGGCTAAGTTCGCCTGATGACAACTTCGCCTAAAGCTAAGTTCGCTGATGACAACTTCGCCTAAAACTAAGTTCTCCTGATGACAACTTCGCCTAAAGCTAAGTTCGCCTAAGGTTTAACTTCGCCTAAAGTCAAGTTCGATTAGAAAATAAACTAAAACCTAATGAAAAATGTGTTAAGACAGTTAATGTAAATAAAATTTTTCCAAGCTGACCTGGCAGCTTGACCCCAGCCAGGGGCTCTGCTCCTTGGACCCTGCTAGGGGCTGCCGCCCCTAAACCCCGCTGCCAGGGGCGCTGCCCCCGGACCCCCGTTCGTTGTGGGTAGTAGTTAAGACTAGAAAGATGATATGAGTAGTGATAGTTGTTTGATACGTATACTTGTTATACAGTCAGTCGTGCACAACTGAAGAAAGGGATTACGATTAATGGTGAACATAACCGTGTTCAGGTGAGTTTCTAGCCCCATTCCTTGTTATGTTTTCGGGGCTGTGTGCATACTCGATGTGTTGTTAATACATTTATCCTAAGTGATAAGTGTATGTCATATGTGATATGTGTGATAGATATGAATGATTGCTTGTCGGTACGCGAACGATCTTCGGATATTGCGCGTACTGTCAGGTTAAAAATAAAGGTACGAATATTATATATCGAAGATGTATGAATATTTCAAATGAATACTTGTCGGGGCGTGAACGATCTTCGGATATTGCACGTATCGACAAGGGGTATGGTTGTTAAATGAATGATGTAAAGAACGCCTAGAGTGTTCTTATGTTATAATGTAATTATTGTATATGTGAAGTATGTGTATATAGGTACACGAATGGCAAGTGAGTTCTACGTTCGACATAGTAAGTTAGGATGGCAAATCCTTCTAGCTTCTGTCGGACATAGACTCGGCTGGTGATGGCGTAGTTAAGGACTGCGAGCCTTATACGTGATGTAGATGATAGATGTAAACGTAGATAAGGACTGCGGACCTTATACGTAATGTAGATAGGCGTCAGCACAGGAAAGGACTGTGAACCTTATACGTGCTGTATCTGTAGCATAGGGGAGGACTGCGGACCTCGTACGTGCTATGAATTAGGTTGCAACATAGGGAAGGACTGTGGACCTTGTACGTGTTGTGGATGTATTTCAGCATAGGAAAGGACTGTGGACCTTATACGTGCTGTAATTGTAGCATAGGGGAGGACTGCGGACCTCGTACGTGCTATGAATTAGGTTGCAACATAGGGAAGGACTGTGGACCTTGTACGTGTTGTGGATGTATGATGGTATAGGGAAGGACCGCGGACCTTGTACGTACCATAAATGGTGAACATAGGTAAGGACTGCGGACCTTTTACGTGTTCACGACCTTGAGTACAGGTATAGACGGCGGACTATGAACGTACTCTCGGTAGACTGAGGTTAGTGATTGTAGATATGCATGTATGTATGGTAGTAAGTATGTACGTAGAACAGAAGGGTAACTAGTTAGGTATGGATATGTATCTTCGGATATGTATGTATGTGTATGTATTGTATGGCGTTCGATTAACTAGAACTCACTCAGCATAGCTGACTTTTAGTATGCACACAGGTGAGTAGGATGAGGCAGCTCGCTTGAGGAGACACGTGGCACTGAATAAGAGGCTGGCATCGGAAGACTCAAGACGTTTAAGTTTAATGTTCCGTTAATTTTGAAAGACAAAATGATGTTTTAAGACAAGACGTGTTCTGTTATGAAATGTTTTATGAAAGTTTTTATATTCCGCGAAAGTTTTAATGAACTCTGATTTGTAAGAACTGTGTTTATGAGTAAATCCAACGCTAAAGTAGGGCTACCGGGTTCGGGGCCTTACATGGAATCGGGTGTAAACCGAACCTAAGATGAGCTTAGGGATCACCCTAGCTCAGATCTGGATCGAACAGGACGAAAAACGGTGAAAAACGAGTTAAAACCAGTTTTTTCATTGAATCCGCGATTCTCCGGCGACGGCGCCGGAAAAGGTAATACGAGGAGGGGAATGTCAGAGAATGTTTCTGACATTCTCTGACCTAACCCTAGTTCGCTAACGGGAAGTTAACGAATTAAAAGGTGATTCGTTAGCTGATTCGTCTATGGGAGCATAACGAACTAGCTTCCGTTCGTGTTCAATTCGTTAAGGGAAAAGATAGCGAATCACCCTTGATTCGTTATAGGAGATAACGAATTGGAAGGTCCAATTCGTTACATTAACTGATTCGTCAAAGGACCAGTTCGTTATAAGGTCCAGTTCCTTTAATAACCAGTTCGTTAAAGGGTTCAATTCGCTACAAGGACCAGTTCGCTAAGATAAGCCAATTCGTTAAGAGCAATGTAACAAACTAGAAGTTTAACAAAAGGACAGAATGGTCCCTGAACTCAGAAAAAGAATGATTTCATAGTACCTGAGTAGCATTGATTCTTTTATCAAGTTCTGAAATAACGCAATCACCAGCTAACTTGGAAATTTCATAGACATCACAACCATGTTTGAAGTTATAGTTGACAATGTCAACTTTAAACGCTAACTTTTTACACAAACTGCAGTCACATTTATGAAGTAGAATATTATAAAAAGAAAAAACACATGAAAATGCAGAACAATAATGATCATGAGCAATACCATTTCATCGATGAAGATCATGTCAATTGAATTAATCCTTAATGGGATGTCTACGATCCTTGACATTGCATACTCTTATGAAATACTTAATAGAAAAAAACTATTGAATATGCTATTCAAGCGTTATGTTTTTTTAAAAAATAATGGAACTACTTAAAATATTGCAAAGAGTAGATTCTGATGTTACAAGCAATGCGACCGTAGTGAAAAATGAGTTGTGTGACTCCAATCTTATACAAGGATGGAAATCTTATATAATTTTGAAAGAAATATGATATGATTATAAATTAATATGATTAGTGTTAGACTGAATTGGCAAAAGTCAAAAACATTAACAAATTGAACCAAGATTATAGTTAGTTATAAATTAGTTAAATATTTAATTATATATATAAAATGTTTAAAAGATCGAACCAAGATTATAGTTCATTTTACTTTTTAAAGTATTAGATAAATATGTATAAAATATAGTTATTAGATTCCAAAAATGTTAACAAAATTGATACTGAAAATCAACAATTAATTGCTTATTGATAGAATGTTCTTAAAATTTAAGATACAGATTCATAATGTTGTTAGCAGTTTTGGTTTCATAAATTAAATTAATATAATATAATTTAATTTTAATGACTTAATAATAAGGAGCATAATTTTAGGAACTACCAAAAATTACACTCGCTGAATGACCACCATAATTACAGACAATTCTTAAAATATTATAATTCAAGTCAAATTAAAGATTCAGTACAATTATGAATTTATATACATTTAATAACCAACAGATGTTGACTATTATTAACGATTAGAAATAATAAAGTCAAAAATCAATCATCATAGTAAACATATAAGAATCATAGTTAATTAAACAATATATTTTACGAAAAAATAAGGAATTTTTTTAATCAACTATATGAAATATCTTATTAGTATGAAATCACCAATAAGGTTAATGCTAAAATTGATTTGAAAAAAACTAAAATAGAATTCATGATAGAAATTTGTAAAAATGAAAAATTAACATACTGACCGATTGACGATGGAGACGATTGGGTCTATCAATGATTGAAGATAGAGACATTTGGTTCTATTAACGATTGAATATTGAACGATTGAATGTGTATCGTACAGTGAATTTTAGGGCTATTTGAGTAATTGATAAAGGGGTTTCTCCATTGATTACGGCTGGAACGAAGAATCTTGTAAACAATAAAGAAGAAGATCATCATTGGAGGGATTCAGTTTGGCGGCAGACACCAATTAGGGATAAGGAGTTGAACACTAAGTAAGAATGGATTAAAATGGTAATTGGTTATAAGAAATCATGTTATAATATATAAACGTCGGGTGTAATAAATGGGTCACGTGTTTTGGATAATTTATTCCTTAAATTTTAATGGAAAATATATGAAAAAAAAGAAAGTTGATGACATGGAAAATATCAATATGAAAATATGGTGAGTTCGATGCATAGGTGGACAACCTAGTTGATTGCCATGTGGACAATTGTATTGCTTTATGTGTCGTTTATGTTTTGATAGTATTTATTTAAAGGTTGACGGGAACTTACTAAGTGAGAACTTAGGTAGGTTCGTTGGTATTTAATTGGCAAACTTGTCATCTTTAGGCTAGGTGTTGTGAAAGGAAAAAAATACGCCATCCATGTAGGCTTGATGGCGTCATCTACACCGCACCGCCATATAATCTACAACGCCATCCAAGGCCACCACCGTCCTATCCACGGTGTATTCCAAGTTGGTTTGTGTGCAATTATGGGCCCCCCTTTCTAGCTATTATACAACTTATATATATAAACACAATTTATACTTCACAACACACTTGTTGTACTCTCCAAACCACACAAAAAACTGTTGTCTTTTTAAAAAAAAATCTCGACCCGATGAACCCGAAAGAACCTCGACCCGAGAGGGAGATGTGGACACATGAGGAAGAGTTGGCATTGGCAAAAACGTGGCTTGACTCGTCGGAAAACACCATCGAAGGTAATTATTGCGTGTGTGTATATATATTCTTTTTATATATTTTTTATAGGCGATGGTAAGGCTAGTAAACAATTTTAGCGGGAGGCAAGGGCTAAGTCTTTCCAAGCAATGGTCAAGGTGAATACCGCACGCCCTACTTCTTGTCCGACAAATGGTCGCAAATGCGAACGAAACTCACCAACTTCAACAACATTCATAGCCAGCTTACAAATAGTTGACGTAGAGCAAGCGTTTCAAGTGATCTTGATGTGATGGAGGAGACCCATAAATAGTTCTTAGGCGTGTACAAAACGCCATGTACGTTGGTGAAACCTTGGAAACTTCTCTGGATGACCAGGCTTAAATGGAACAAAGAAGTTTACTGTGAGATGTTTCTCCGTAGTGAATTTGATTCGTAGTTTTATTTTATTATTTGAACTTTTTGTTTGTTATTTACCTTTTGTTTAACTTTAATTTGTAACATTGTTTTTTAATTTGAACATTGGCCTTTTCTTTTTTAATTTGAACACTGATTTTTTCATTTTATATTATCTTACACTTTTAGTCCAAGTAAATTTATATTTCTTAAACAAATTAAATAAATAAATAACAATTATTATATGGCATTTGACACGAGACATGATAACTAACAAAACTGGGTTATCCCACAACGTATGAAACATGTGATTATCTCTCTGCCTACGTGACAGTGACTTGACAGAAAATCTAGCAAAACTAGGTTATTCCACAACCCACAACCTTATAAGACAAGTTCGTTTACCATACTATTGCTCTGGTAATTGTTGTAACAGAGATTATAACTACTAGAAGAATTGTTTTGAAGTAATAATCGTGTGTTCTACTCGTTCATGTACTCGTAACATTCTCTTATAGACATTTAAAGGGACTCCGCACCCTTAGACGTCCTTAACAATTTCGTGTCAATTCGGCTAGGGACCTACAAGTTTAGGTTCAGTTTAAGTAGTTTGAAACGAATATTAACACTCCTAGTTAAAACCGAGTTGGTTTTGACTATTTAATGATATGGGTCACAATTCAAATTATTTGGTTTGATGGTTTAATTTTTAGATCGAAGGTCTAATACCGGGAGCATGATGTATACACAACCCTTCGTTTTAACTTTTGTATTGTTAAACACCGAAATGATCTTCAATCAATACGAATTCATCATATATTGATTAGATCTTAGATCTAGTTATGTGATATACGTTATGTGTTAGATAAGGATCGATAATATTAGTTGAAGTATCGAGAGAATAAATTGACAGAGTGACAGTATAATTTAAATCAATACTTAAATTAACAAAGGCAAGAACATCCTTATATAGAGATGAGATGCCCTTCGTTACACATCCCGTAACAAATGACCTTCATTCGTCTCCTATACATACGTTATTCTTATGGAATAGCGAATGACTCATTCGCAATACCAATTCGTCAACATTCCATGACAAATGGATCTAATACATAACGACTGAGGTCCATTCGTTAAAAATCCTTAACGAATTGACATTTACATATAACGCTTAAGGTTCATTCGTTAAACATCCTTAACGAATGAGCCTTACATAGGGAATGAGTTTATAATTACATAAATGTCACACCCCAACCTAACGGCGGAAACAATTCTTTTAGTAGTTATTATCTCTGTTACAACAATTATAGCTCAAAGACACTAATTTAATAATAAGTGTCAATATCTAATTTATTTCATTAATATCAAAGTACACAAAACATTTAAACAAAAGTAATTAAAACAACATTTGAACTTTTATAATTTTAGCCTAAAGTCCAAATTAATGCTTCACTTCAAATCATCTAAAATAACAACCTGCAGTATGCGTAAAAACAGTTTGTCAACAACACATGTTGAGCGAGTAATTCACAGTTTAGTGTACATATAATAATAATATTGAGAAATAAACAATTCCTTGCGTATGTGCATAACATCAATTAATATAAACAAATAGATGTGTATTTTTTATCATGCCACTAGAATACGGACATCTTTATTCGGACGAAATCACAACCAACAAGTTAAAGTAAACAATTGTGTCTTTTCGAACACGCCACTAGATTCGGACATGTCTACTCGGACGGCGTATGATCATACTATGAGGATGAAGATGAGGATGAGGATGAGATATCAACCAATCATAAAAGCAATAAACACATAATTCACATAACAATCAACAATTAATCGAGAAATATCACAACCACGCAAAATAATGGAATTGGTTTGAGTATTTATAATAATAATAATAATAATAATAATAATAATAATTTCTAATACACATAATGCCTCCAAAACAAAACTAGAAAAAAGGGGATGTGATTACTCACCTTTAAAACAAGGTAGACGGTAACGGTTACGGCAAATATAAGTTAATTGGTTTCACGAGAACTCTCGAAGGTAAGTCCTCCAATGGTGCGGAGTTTGGCCGGAGTAACAACGGAGGGGCGACTGTCAAAATTTATAACAGAGTAGGATGATATAATTATTACCCCAACTCGGCGACAAATCAACGCTAGTCGGAGTTGACCGAGTTCCGGGCACGACAGTTGACGAATTGGGCATAGAACTGAATTTGAGTGAGGGTCAGAGAACTTTGACGTCTGTGTCTCCAAAATGAAACGAGGCATCGGCTTTTATAGGGATTTAAAACGCGTATTTGTATATGGAAACTCCAAGATTTTCGCCGGATTAAATGGTGGTTAAAACACTCGAATTGAACCTCAATAACGGTGACGAAATGTTTGGTAAAGGATTCCGTGCCAGACGATGTGATCAATCGGTCGTGTCATTTCTTAAGTTGGTGCTAAAATTTAGCTGGAAAAGAATAAAAGAGACCAGGGACACGAAGAGGAAGATGGGTTTAAAAGTTTTCAATTTTACCCCCACACTAATAAAAAAATATATTTTATAGCCTAACTTTTAACTTACAACATAAACCTAAACTTTAGTTTTAATTTATTATTATTTTTAATTATTCCTAACCTTAAAAGAAATCAAAACTATCACAAGAAGTTAATATTAACACTAGACCGATTTTTAAACGAAAGGTTAGGTTAGTCGCCGATAGCAATTAAACAATAGTTACATTTATATCAATATATTGATAAATACACAATTGCAACTTTATAAAACAGTGGGGGAAAAAATATTTAAGGAGAAAGAAGAAAAGAAAAACCTATAAATTAAAATAATAATAAATTACAAATGATATTTCAAATACTCGAGACGAAAAAACCGTGCACTAACAAGCACCTCCTCGTCTTGAGATCTTTGTCTTTAAATTACTTAAACCTCTTCGTCTTCCAATATCGGCAACTATGAAACCCAAACGCATGACACATCCCAACTCTCGGCAGTGAGAGAACGTCAGTGATATATTGAAAATACTAAACACCGTTCTCCCACTTGATTATACACACTTTCAATTCAAACTCGTACAACCAAGAAACAATATCACCTTTAACTGTTTGCACGACTTTAAATATAGTCTTCTGATTTGCTTTAGCCCGTGCAACAACATCCAGTTGTTGTTATCGATCAACGTACCTATAAGCTTCAATATCTTACGGGCTCGTTTGCTGCGGTTCTCGAACCAGCCCAAAATGTCAGCTTCAGATGAATCAGGCTCTCTTTCAGGCATCTTCTCTTTCTTCTTTGTAGTCTTCTCCAGATGATCTTCAGCAGTTTTAACATAATCTTCAGTAAATGTGGGAACACCCTGATCAACGTTTGAATGATGGCACAGATCAGGGTATTTCTCTGCTGTGACATCTTCCATATCGATCTCTTCATATTCATAGATAAACGGCATATTCCCGTGTGGAATACTCGCATCAAGCAACACCTCATCATCATTAACCACTTCCACATCTTCCTCAGCCTCCAACACATCTAACTCTTCATCGTTTAGCCCTAATAATTGTGAAATATATTCGCGAGTAAGGGCATAATTGACGAATTGTCCTTTTTCAATCTCGTTCACGTTGGCAGTGCTAATCAACACTCCTTTTTAAAATCCATAAATAGGATAGTGTTGGCTTTGATCGACTCGATAGGTTGAACATTTGTCGAGTCCTGATAGACAACTACCTGTCGATCATTGCCTTCACCACCACTCGTGCCAACCCCAGAAGATAAGCTTTGATCTTGTTTCGGCTCACTTTCACCAGTATCCGGAGCATCAGGATCTTTGTCATCATCATCATTCTTCAGCCTTTTCAAAACATCGTCCTTACATGTTAACTGAAGAATGAGATCTTCTTGCTCCTTGATCTTCACCCCCTGAGCCGTCACAATCTCATGTATATCTTTAGTTTCCTTTTTACAAAAAGAGACGTACCCCATCAGACGACGTTGGTTTGTCATCATCTGTTCTTGAGCTTGACGATCAGCCGCCATTTGATTCTCGTATAAATGAATCAAGCTTAAAAGCATGTCCATCTGATGGGTGGGGGGCAAAGCATTGAATGTAGCAGGTACGGGCTGCACAGGACCCTCAGGAAAGCTGATTCTTATAAAAGAGACGTCCAAAGGTTGTGTAGTCATCATCGTCGGTGTTGGAGGAACCACCGTTGTAGCATTAGCAGGCATTGGCATTGGAGTTAGAACAGATTGTGGAATTAAGCCAAGCCTTGGATTAGACGTGATCGTAGTCGTCAAAGTGAGTGTCGGGGTGCTAGTAGTAAGCGACACCACCGGACTTTGTGAAAATGGACGAACTAGGCACATGTGGACCGATTTCCATACTAGATCCATGCCTATCATGATGTTTGGGCGGTTGATCTTTAGCTATCACTTTGCCCTGTCGCTTTCGTTGAGCAGCCTGTGAGCTTGCTGCCTCAATGTCAGCACGTCGTCTATCACCCCCATGGCCACCATCACCACCATCTCCACCATCATTACCACCGTCGTTTCCACCACAATTCCCACCTGATCCTTCTTCACGTTCAAAATCGGAGTCGTCGTGAATCCAACGATCATCAGAAGGACATACATATGCTGGATTCGCCAGGTGACAAATCAAGCGTTTGGTTCTTGGAAAATTCTCCAGGTCTTTATTCCTGTAGGTCTTCATCCTCTTGATCGAGTCAACGTTCATGTGTTCCAACTTCAACACATCATCCTTCAATATCCGATCAATCACCAAGTCAGGAATTAAATCCTGAATAATCAGCGGGATAAAGCATGGATATCAAGAATTTACTTCGACGATTCTTGACCAAGCAATTCTCCTTGAGATGGTAGAATATAAGCTCAGAAAAGTTGAACGGCTTGTTCAAAATAAGAGCTACGAATCCCGATTGTAGCATAATCCGGCATTAGTCGTATTGTCAATCTCAACACCCTTCGGATAACCCAGGAGATATAACGATCGGCTTGTTTTTGACTTCTGCGATAATATGATTCTCCGACTCTACGTAATGTGCCGAATTCCAGAAAGGACGTAAAACGCTAAAATGAATTGGTACGTCAGCATTAATGGCATAGTGTATCCGAGATCGTCTAAGAAAGCTATAATATCTCCGAATACGTCATGATCTGCAAAGTTATCTTGAACAAAAGCACATATGTTGTGCTTTTTGTTAAAAGGCAGGAGCGGGATCTCAGGATCTTGTTGCTGCTGAACAGCAACTGGAGCCTCTTGTACAATTTCATTTGCCATTTCTGAAAATACATAAACCTATGAATTAGTAAAAACAAACATTACTGATTAAATTATTTAAAAGAATTAAAAGTTTAATTTTAAAAATAATTAATAAGTGTCATTCGTTATTATTCAAATGTTAGTTCATTCGTTATGACGAATGAGGTTATTCGTTATAACGAATGACCTGATTCGTTATGAAAACGGTAGCGAATGAGTGATAAAGAATCAATCATGATTGAATAACAAATCAATCATGACGAATGTGAGTTCATTCGTTATGCGAACACACGAATGAACTGATTTGTGTAACGAATGGATTCCCGAATGGATCTAAAACATCGAATGAATGTCCATTCGTTGGCTGTAACGAATGAACACAGTAGTAAATAACTTTGACCCTAACTAGTCAAAGTCAAAATTAATTAAAACACTGATGGTCAACATGCAATTGAAACTTCAATTAGCACATGTATCCCGATGAAATAGCATAATTTAAGCACAAATGGATTCGCAATAGCATCGATAATCCAATCTAATATGCCATTTAGGTTAAAACTCGATAGAACTATGGGTACGTTAATAAGTTAAGACTCGATGACAAAGCTGATTAATTAACCCATGAAACGACCATGATCTTGACGAAAATGATTGCGTCTTGATCGCAATTACCTTCGGAATCAGAAACAATGATAAAATCGTGATTTGGTGAAGATCAAAATTCTGAGAAAATTTTGCAAGGGTTCTGGTATGTGAGTGCGAACAACGAGGTGAACGAATGAGACCTTTCGTTCAACCCCTGCTCATTATAAACGACAACTCTTGTACACATTCTCAGACAACGAATGAGTCCATTCGTTAATTCAAAATTAATGAATGCTCTTATTCGTTGGTTCATTCGTTAACCCCGTTAACGAATGAATAATAGCTTAAAATACATAATGATTTAATTTAGATTCGTTCTTCATTCATTATCAATAATTATGACGAATGGGGTCATTCGTTATCAGTGTAGCGAAAGCGAATGATGATAACGAATGGACTGATTCGTTATCCAAGTTAAGACTTAAATGACCCTCATTCGTTATCCATATTGATAGTGAATGGACTCTATTTGTTATGACCTCTCATAATGAATAGCCATTAAATTAATCTATTTAAAAATTAAAACCTTTTTCATTTTAAATTTCAAATATTAAATAAGTCATTGAAACCCGTGTCCCGATGAACTTTATCTTAAAGAATCTTACCAGTGGAAGTAAGATGCAATACCTTAATGTGCTTTTGCGTTCAAAACACATCGATTTAAAACAAATAATTAAAAAAAATAAATAAAGGAATTAGATAATAGAATTAAGTAACAATTAGAAAATATTTTTGGTATTTTGTTTTCAAATACTTACCCTTTAGCTTGAAAATCGACAAATTAAATAGTAAACACAATTTTTTTGAATTTTTTTTAAATTTCAAATTAAAAGGTAAATAAAGGAAACAAATATGAAAACTATTCTATGAAAGCAATACATATTTTTGTGAGTTTAAGCAGAGAATCATATTGACCAAATTGCCCTTCCATCGCAGTTTTATATTTCAGTGCTATTATGACTGGTGTTAAGTCGGTCATTGATACTGTTGTCCACTTAAATCTTATAACAAACCTTCAAGTATTTTTGTGATATGATTTAATTTTCAATTAAAACAGAGAATATCAGAAACTATCAGCCTCTAATCTCGATTCGAGCTTAATTTGACTTTTACCGTATCACCCCAACTTAACTTAAACCATTATGTTGCTAATCAAAATTAAGAGTTTTATATATACACATTAGCAAGCGATACACAAAGCTTCCTATTCTGTGAATGTGTATGCACTAGTTAATCTGTAGGCATACATACATTGTATCCCCTAGGGTCCGTTTCTTATTGGTATTGAGACGCGCACAAGGGAGGAACAATGTATGACTAACAAAGGATTTTGATCAAGTCAGTAATTAGATTGTACAATGTACAGTAGTGATCAAGTTTAATGACCTTGGGTTTGCTCTAAAAGCTTTTGAAATGTTCATGCTTACGAATACCTAGATGATTAAGCCGCATAAAGACTCACAGTGTCCGGAAACCGGATGCATTTTATTTGAGTTTTTGTTTTTGGTGATCAGACAATCATAAGGCTTGAGTATGACAGGCTATTAAATTTCTGCCATCATTACCTAGTTTTTTGGAAGAGACTAACACCTCTTTCAATTTGGCATTTCTTTATGTTTATATCACATACTTTACCTTAACATCTTGTTTAAGACCTATCATTGCACCAATGCAATTAAACACTCAGCCTTTTATACTTATTTCTTTCTGGATATGGGACCAGATGATCAATGTACTATCACTTTCTCTTTTTGCTTCAAAACTCATTTTTGAGGAGCATATAAATTCAGTCGCCTCAGTCACTTTTAGTTTATAGATAAATGATATCCTATAAATCTACAAGTAGATAACAAGACCAAACATGCAAACATGTTCCACAAACTTAAATAACCGACATAATTTTCAGCGATAAAATTAAATAAAAACACACAACAATCGCCCCAAGTACTTTCCATTATCAGGTAATGGCTATCCCGAATATCTACAAGTAAATATCAGGACCAAACATATACAAGTATATGTTCTTCAAATATGAGTAATTGGAATAATGTTAAGCGAGAGAGTGCAAAAATATTTTTAACATGTTTGAAGTAATTGAATGTTTTTGGTTTTTCTTTATATAAAAAAAATTCACAATATTTTTTTTTCAATTTTCTCCCCCAAGAACCCAAAACATAAAAATAAGCAAAGTAAAATAAACAAAAAAAAATAAAGATAATTACTTTTTCAAGATCAATCACTTTCTTTTCAAAACAATCACGGTTAAAATGATATAGTATTTCGATATGCCTTGTCTTAGAGTGGTGCACCGGGTTTTTGGTCATACTAATAACAACAGAGTTATCAATAAAAATGTGAGTAGTAAGAAACTTCAAACCGTAATCTTGCAAGTGTTGTTGGATCCAAAGAACCTGTGAATAGCAACTCGAGGCTGCCACATACTCTGCTTCTGCGGTTGAAGTGGAGACCGTTGTCTGCTTCTTACACTGCCAAGAAACAATCCGGCTTCCTAGAAATTGACAATCCGCTGTAGTAGATTTGACATTGATCTTGCATCCTCCGATATCAGAATCGGAAAACGCAGTGAGTTCAAAGCTATCATCCTTGGGACACCATAACCCGGTGTCAGGATTACCCATCAGATAGTGAAGTATACGTTTAACCACCGCTAGAAGAGTCACTCGAGGACTCGATTTATACCTGGCACACAAACAAACAACAAACATTATATCAAGACGAGAACCAGTTAAATACATTAAAGAACCAATCATTACTCGATAAAAGGTTGGATCAACGGTATCCTCCAATTCGTCCGGTGATAAATTGTGACCCATGGGAAGAGGCATCGAAGGGATTTTTCCGGAAGTTATCTTGAATCGGCTCAAGACATCGTTCAAATATATTGTCTGAAGAATGAAAATTCCCGTGTTAGACTGATGAACCTGCAACCCTAAGAAGAAATTCATCTCCCCCATCGAGCTCATTTCAAATTTTGTTTGCATCGACTTCTCAAATTCCTTACTCAGCTTGTCGCTTGTTGAACCAAATATGATGTCATCGACATATATTTGGACAAGGAGAAAATCATCACCAACATTCTTGTAAAAGAGAGTACAGTCCAAAGTTTCTCGTTTGAAGCCATTATCAGTAAGATGGTCAGCAAGTGTGCCGTACCAAGCTCCTGGGCCTGGTGTAGACCATAAAGAGCCTTGTTTAATTGTAAACACGACCTGGATAATCTGGATCTTCATAACCAGGAGGCTGTAACACAAATACTTCTTCATGAAGTTCCCCATTGAGAAACATACTCTTGACATCCATTTGATAAACCTTAATATTCTAGAAAGCTGCATAGGCCAAAAATATTCGTATAACTTCCAATCGAGCAACTGGAGCATATACTTCCGTGTAATCTATGCCTTCTTGCTGATGAAAGCCTTGAACAACCAATCGTGCTTTATTTCGGACAATTACCCCACGATCATCTTTCTTGCACTTAAATACCCATTTAGTTGGAATTGGCATTTTAACTATAACAGGCTTATCAATGAGATCCTAAACACCCAGTCGATGAAACTGTTACAACTCTTCTTGCATTGCTTCTACCCATAATGGATCTTCAAGCTCCATACGAACACTCATTGGTTCCATTTGAGATAAAAAAAAAGCAAGTGTATTTCGCGGGATTCATGATTCCCGATGAGTGCATATCGGCATACGCATACAATATATTAGCATCAATTGAAGTAGTAATCTGATGACGTGTTTGCACACCGGCATCAAGATCACCAATGATGTTGTCCTGAGGATGGTAAGTATGAATCCGAAGGGTCGGATTTTCAGGCACAACAACATTATCAGCTAAGTTAGTCAGATTCTCTTCAGCATCATGAGACGATTCACCAATCTCATGACTTTCAGGAAATGGAGCTGAAGAAGAATCAACCAAATGACCATCATCTGACGAGATAGAAATCACATCAGATGTATCAGGAAGATCATCTTGTGGAGCATCAACATAATTAGTACCAGAACACCTTGGAGGTAGAAATTGATCTTCTAGGTAAGCACGTACCAAATCTTCATCCGGTTGATCAACTATATGAGTAAATGAGTTAAATAGACTTTCATAGTCAAAAATCCAATCATGCCCTTTGCCAGTGGTGTATCGTTGACAATCGACATTGTACCACTCCTCCACACAACCCGAAGTAAAATTAAATACTTGTTTCTTAGGTGATGATATCCCAAGAAATAACCTTCAATTGCTTTTTCTTCGAATTTTCCCGCATCTTTCTTCAACATCGTACAAGGACACCCAAATGGCTCCAAATAATTTAAATTAGGCTTTCTTTTGTTCAGAAGCTCATGACTTGTCTTTTGTAGCTTCTTCACAGTCAAAACACGATTAAGCGTGTAGCAAGCAGTATTCACAGCCTCATTCTAGAATTGAACAGGAAGCTTAGAATCTGCCAGCATTGTTCATGCAGGTTCAATCAGTGTTCGATTCTTTCTCTCAGCAACACCATTCTGTTGAGGTACATATGGAGCACTATATTCTCGATGAATTCCTTTCTGAATGTAAAAGAAATCCAATACATTTTTTTGAACTCCGTACCGTTATCACTTCGAATGCGTCTCACTTTGTGTTTATACAATGATTCGATCTTTGTGATTAAATTTTGAACAAGAATAGGTTTCTGATCTTTTGAACTCATAAATAACATCCATGAATATCTAGAATAGTCATTAGTGACAACTAGACAATACCAATCTCTAGAAATACTCGTACGATTCACAGGACCAAACAAGTCCATACGAAGTCGTTCCAGAGGAGTATCAATGGTATTAATTAACTTAGTAGGATGTGCCTTCTTATTTTGTATGCCCTTTTTGCATGACACAGTAATCGGTCACTTTGAAGTGTTTCAAGGAAACCCCATCAACCAAATCATTAGCCATAAGATAGTTCATCTTTCTGACATGAATGTGACCCATACGTCCGTGCCACAGAATCGAGTCTTACTCAGTTGCTTTTGAGACAAAACACGTTTCAACATTAGTGGTTGCCTTAGAAGTCATGTTTAAAACATAAATATCATTTGATCGAGGAGATCGCATAACAACCATGTCTTCTGGAATGACATATCCTGGTTTAAGTATTATGCACTCCTTATCATTCAATATATTGGTATACTTCTTATCACAAAATTGAGACACACTTAACAAATTGTGATCCACTTTGTCATAATATTTTACTTTCTCAAATGTGATACAATCATTTGAAACATCTCCGTCTTTGTAATCATTCCACCCGAATTACCCGCAAAAGCTACATACCCTCCCTGAGTATTCTTGACATTTTATAAGAGGTTAATATTGCCGGTAATATGACGAGAGCATCCACTATCCATAATCCAGTTTTCACCAGATATAGTCTTGGATGAACTCTGCACACAGATGAAAAATGATTAGTTCAAAAAGGCAGCCCAGGCCTCAGTCTTCAGTCTTGGGCACTTCTTTAATTTCATTTGCAGTTTTAACCTTGATTGAATCCAAATGTTGTTTAGCTGCTTGTGAATAAGTCACAGGCCTTTTCAACTTTCGTCTCAAATACGCAGCTTGAACTACATTTGTGTTCACATTCTTATAAATTGGTTCCGTAGGAACAAATTTGGATTTTAAATTACTCGAATTTTCATTAACATGAATCACTTTGTGATGATTCACATTTGAAAACATGATGTGAGTCTCATCATCACAAGACATTGCTCTTTTCAAAATCTCTTTAATCACGGGAACGGGTTCAGTTTGTTCCTAGATAAACGGACGGAGATTTTGTGATTTCTTCATTCCACAATTACTAACAACATGACCTTGTTCACCAAAAGAAAACATATTCTCATGTCAACACGCTCATGTTGTGGTTTGGTAGAAACTTGTTCAATAGAAGATTGATGAAAAACACAGGAATAGGACCATTGTCAGTCAAACCCCCATCTTAGGCCTAGGAGTGCGACTCATAAGTTGGTACCACATTTGTAAATAAATCAGAGTTACAATTGTTAGCGGAAATCTTTATAAAATATAAGGATCAAAGTTGTAAAATATTTACATTACAAAAGACGAGACAAAGTCTCGTTTAGATTTACTTGTTTATAAGTTTAACAAAACATCATATTTTATATTTAAACAAAATATCCGAGCCATCGGATTCTTGAGCCTTCGTCCTTCAAGCTCTAATCTTGGTTACCTGCAAAATGTTATAAAATACGTCAGCAACGAATGCTGGTGAATATGCTGACGCCAAAAATATTTTCTTTACTTAATTACCCCTCGTGACTACGTAAGCCTCGGCCCATCTTGGCTTAGGAATAATCAAGTTAAAACAAATACCATTATAAATTCGAGTCTTTACACTAGGTCACCCCAACAAAACACCGCAGCGTTTCGACGTACTTAGGTACCATAAATATACACAAGGTCATTCTCACTCGAACATACTTTGGTTCGGCCCATCGTGGCTGGAGGTCGTGACCAGGCGTGGTGCGATGTGCCCACCGCATTTAACTACATATGTAAGGATCCAGACAAACGTATACTACAGCCTGAGAGCTAGGATTTTACTCTTATTCATAATGTTTTTAGAGACACTTAGTCTCATGTAAAGTTTTACACATAACACGTTTGATTGTTTGAAAACAGGTTTGTTAAAAGTGGGGCGTATTCACCTTTAAAACGGGATCGGCTTCCAACACTGTCCTTGGGTCTTTCCCTTGCTATCTCGCACCTATAGTACGAGTATAACTTTTGTTAGTCGGATACACGATCCGGCTTAAGACCTTTAGTCTTATTTATCTCGATGAACCTTTAGTTCATAATCTCTTTTACTTTGGAACCTTTAGTTAAAAAGTAATATTTATAAACCTTTAGTTTATTCATAAAAACCCTACGTTTCTTCTTCTTTAAGAAACGTATTCTTTTTCTTTATTATTCAAGAATACTCATTATTCTTAATAATATATTCTATAACAAAGATTTATCATATACATATATATACTCACATATATGTTTTCATTTTTCTTTTCTTTATTTTCTTTGTTATATGCTTCTTTGTTTATCGAGAATAACTTCGACTTGGGGTATTAAGCCTTTATAATATTTTATTATTATTTTGGTCGGGCATTATGCCTAACTTAACTCGGCTTATAATCCCTAGATACTTGGGCAGCACTTCGACGCCACTTGCTTTTCAACGTTCACTTTGATCAATACTTTACTTCGGCACGCTTCTCGAAGCACCAACACTTCACAGCACACACTTCGAGATGATTGTCAGACGTTGGGATAGCACCTCCTTCTTAATTGGAATATTTTTGGAGAAAATGGCACGTTTATCGAGGAATTTTTAGAGAGAGAAATGAGTTCTGTGTTTTGATGTGCCATATGAACAACCCTATGGCCGCTATTTATAGACTTGATTTTGGATCCCGTCGCGGTACGCGACGGGTCCCTTGGAAAGCCCGTCGCGTACCGCGACGTAGACTTGATGAGTCAGTGGGTAGACCTATCACGTGGTGACACGTGGCAGACGCCGCTCCACGTGGCGAACGTATTGCCACGTGGCGGCAGACGTTGCCACCGTGTGCCACCTGGCACACGTGTCACTGTGTGTCAGATACCCCATTGCGGTACGCGATGGGGCTCTCTTCTGATCCATCGCGTAGCGCGATGGGTCAGGAAATTAGAATTTTACATTTTAACTCCTTGAGTTTAGAACTTGACGGATTTGGTCCCTTAACTTTTTGAAACCTGACATTTTTGGTCTGAAATTTACGTGATGTTACATTGTCCAAATCATCAAATGTAACAGACTTTTTTTTCATGTAAAAATCAAGATTTGAACAATTTGAAAAACTCTATAAAGTTTCGATTATAGTTGAATTAACAAATTAAACTTTCTTAGCAGATTTTAATAATTGTTTGGCTTTTATCAAGGGATCTGTTCTATTTGATGTTTTGGAATTAACAAACGCATGTTCAAGGTCTTGTATCTTGGAAGTTTATTTTGAAAGACGCTTTCTATCAATTCAGGCTTGATAAGATTAAGTGGAATGTCTTTCTCAGTGAAAATTTTACTAATACCTTTCAATTTAAACACTCGACCAGTGGTTGTCTTAGGAGGAACAGGATTGATGAAACACATCAAATCCTCATCAGAAATCTTTGGTTTTCTGATTTCTTAGCCTTAACCTTAACATTTTTTTCTTTTTTTTACTTTAGATGCATTTAACCATACACAACCTTCTCAAATTCATGAGGTTCACACAACATGTGATTTGAACTTGGAATGTTTTGGTCTTTGTGCACAAATTCAGGTTCAATTACATCCTCAATGATTACCTTGTCAACATTTTCAACAAAGACCTTGTTACTTTGAATATGAGGTTTTGAATTGAAGATTGAACATCAACATTGTCATTTTTAATCAATTTAGAGTTTTCCTCAACAATAACTGGTTCAATAATAATTTCTTCCTTTCCCGTAAACGGATTTGGAGTATAATCATTATGAAAAGGTGGTGGAACTTCAACAAAACCCAAACCATTCTTTGAACCCTTTTGTTTACCAGACACCTCGATAATTTCATTTAACTAAAATGAAGAATTTTAAAACTTGTCTAATTTGCTTTTCAAATCAAGAACCTTATTTTCAAGTTTAGTTATCTTAGTTATATTTTTAAGAATCTCTTGAAATTGTTGATCATTAATGGTCATTTTTACTGACAATTCTGCTTTCAAATCATGGTTACTTATAGACAAAGCTTCTATCTTCTCCCTAGATCTCATTTGTGATTCTAGTGATTGTCTATATGTATCCTTGATTGAAGCAATTTCTTTCACCTGTAAATCATTATGGCCTTTAAGTGAATTAATTCTAGACTTAACAGATTCACATACAGAACAAATCACATTTTCAGATAATTTAACAGAAGAAGAACTAACCTCGTCAATTTTAGCCATGCATGCAAAAGAAGTTGATTGCATATGACAAGAATCATCAGAATCCGACTCTATCTCATTGTAAGAAGACAGTTCTTTCCCACTAGCATCTTGAACATAGCCATATTTGCTTGATTATCATTACACAACAATCTTTGAGTCCAGTCAGCTCCTTCAGCAGAGAGAAGAGCTTGTGATCCTGAAGCTTTAGAAGAATTACCACCAGAGGACTTTTCAGGAGAATCATTAACCTTCTTTCTAGAATTTCTATCTTGATTCCGAGGTCCATTATACTCCTTCTTTGGCTTATCACATTTTTTTTGGAAAAATGGCCAAATTCTTGACAATTGTAACAATTGACCTTCAATTTGTCAAAACCAACTCGTTTGTTCAGAGATGGTAAGTCTTTACTAGTTCGTTGCATAAACTTCTTTACTTTTCTAACAATCATGGCCATATTCCATTTGAGATCCATTATCTTCAAATCATCTGAATCAATTTGGTCATAGTCTTCATCAGTCAACTCACTTATAGTAATCTTACTACCCACCAAGTTTTCATATGATGTCATGATGTCACACCCCGACTTACGGCCTGGGCGTGTGACCAATAGTTGGTATCGGTTTTGTAAATGTATCAGATTTTAGCGAAAGTCTTTAAAAAGTATTAATATTTTGAAATATTAATTTATTTATAAAGCCTTATTTATAATAAATATTAATGTATCTTTTAAAACATTTTACTAATAAATCTTTATTTGGTAATAATATTTAATTTATTTGAAAAACTTTTCGAATAATAAATATCCGAGTGTTTTTATAAACCTCATTTGATTTTACAAATCATATTATAATGTTTTTTAATAATTAAAACAATGAGCCATCTCTACCTTGCGAACATCCACTTCATGAATGGCTCCAATTCTTGATACTTTACTTTTCCTGAAATGTTAGAAAATACGTCAGCGATATGCTGGTGAATACGCTGACGCTAAAAAAATAATTTCTTTTACTTTGTCACACCTCGAGGGTTACGCAAGCGTCGGCCCATCTTGGCTTAGGAATAACAAAGTTAAAAAAACATCATTATAAACTCGAGTCTCTACACTAGGTCACCCCAGCAAAACACCGCAGCGTTTCGACGTACTTAGGTACCATAAATATACACAAGGTCATTCTCACTCGAACATACTTTGGTTCGGCCCATCGTGGCTAGAGGTCGTGACCAGGCGTGGTGCGATGTGCCCACCGCATTTAACCACATTTGTAAGGATCCAGACAAACGTATACTACAGTCTGAGGGCTAGGCTTTTACTCTTATTCATAATGTTTTTAGAGACACTTGGTCTCATGTAAAGTTTTGAACATAACACATTTGTTTGTTTGAAAACAAGTTTATAAAAGTGGGGCGAATTCACCTTTTCGTTTTGGGATCGGCTTCAACACCGTCCGAGGGTCTTTCCCTTGCTATCTCGCACCTATAGTACGAGTATAGCCTTCTTTTTTGGATCAGCTTCAATACACTGTCCGAGGGTCTTTCCCTCTTCTTTGCTATCTCGCACCTATCGTACAAGTATAACTTTTTGTTAGTCGGATATACAATCCGGCTTAAGACCTCTAGTCTCTTTGTAAAATCTTTACCTCGATTTTAAATTTCTTTATGAACCTTTAGTTTAAAACATCTTTATTTTAAACCTTTAGTTTAAAATATTATTTTTTTCTTTTCTATTTCAAGTTAAAAAAAAACTCTTTCTTTTTAACTTATTTCTTTTACAAGATAAACCTTTAGTTTAACTTGTTTTCTACATTTCTTCTTTATTAAGAAACATATATTTTTCTTTTACTTATTATTCAAGAATAATAAACTTAAACTATAACTATCTTCTATTTTTCTTTTATTTTTTATAATATATTTGAACCTATAGTTCAAATCATATATCTCTTATTCTCATATTCGGACCTTTAGTCCGTCATATTTTTGTTGCTAAAATATACGTTTTCCAACAACGTATATCATTTATTTTGATATTAATAATTATAAACAATAAACAATATATAATATTCTTATCTTTATTTATTAATAAAGATTCTTTTATTATTTTTTTATTCTTTCTCTTCATATTATTATTTAAAATTTATTTAAATAACAATCATGCTTTATTTATAATAAAGATTTATACTTTAATCTTTATCTCTATATTTTCTTTTCTTTATTTTCTTTTGTTTATTTTCGAGGTATTGACCACACCATTGACTAGGGTCTAAGCCTTTATTATTTTATTAATATTTTATTCGGGCATTATGCCTACCTTGTTTGCCTTATTAATTTCTAAACTCACGGGCGGCACTTCGACGTTGGCACGTATACCGAGAATCTTGATCAGCACCTCCTTGGCACGCAAATCGAGGCACACTGTTCTTTAAGTCTCGTCGGCACGCATTTCGAGGCAGGTTGTCGGGTTTTCTCGGGTCGGAGCGTACTTCGAGGCGGAACGTCGGGTCATTTCGGATGGAACGGCGGGTTGTCTCGGGTCGGCACGTACTTCGAGGTGGAACGTCGAGTCGTACCGGGTCAGCACGTACTTCGAGGTGGAACGTCATGTCGTACCAGGTCGGCACGTACTTCAAGGTAGAATGTTGGGTCGTACCGGGTCGACACGTATTTCGAGGCGATGTCGTCGGTATGCCGGGGTATCTTTGGTTTATGACACTGATTACGAGGTTTGGTGTCGGGTTTTTGGCACGGAAAACGAGGAGGTCGGTGGTACGTTTTACGAGGCAATTTCTAGAGAGAGAGTGTGTGTGTTCTAGATAGAGATATGTGTGAGAAATGTGTGTGTGAAATGAGAGGCTTGAAGCCTTTATTTATAGGCAATTTTCGGTTCATCATCGCGATACGCGATGGTCTAAAGAATAGCCGTCGCGTACCGCGACTAGCTATGGTGAGTCACCATGTAGGTTTGCCACATGGCAGATGCGGTGCCATGTGGTGACACGTACATTGTGACACGTGGCAGGACACGTGTCACAGTGTCATGGCTTTATGCCACGTGGTGACACGTGGCGGCTGGTGTGCCACGTGTTGACATGTGGCATGACACGTGTCTGGTTGTCATACATCGCCATCGAGATACGCGATGACGTTACGCCCAAGTACGTCGCGTATCGCGATCGGCCGCGAATTCATAAATTTTCATTTTTGATCCTTGGACTTTTTGAAATTCGATATTTTTGACCCGATATTTTCGTGATGTTACATATGATTGCACAAAGAAATGCAAAATTCTGTTCAGGTTCCTTCATGTTAACATTTGGTGGTGCAGTGAAACTATTGGTAGTAGCTGATCCCCCGGAATTGTCATTAAACCCAAAAGCCATGAAACATACATTAGGTCACTCTAACTAGATGATCCCTCTTGTGCACTTTTGAGTAAGAAATGCAGTAATTGGAGTTGCAGAACTACTCAAAGGCAGACAACCTTCATAAAGAGTTGGATCTTGAGTTTCCTTTGAAGATTTATGACATCTAAGATCATATTTTCGATCTTCCACTTTTTGCATGAATTCCATTCCTGCTAGATCTTCATTCTTGAAATAGTTGTTTTCTTTCAACACCATTAGAAACGTTGAATATGAACCAGGTAAAGCATTCTTTACTGTATCAATTTTACATATTCACATGGTTCCATCTTCAACTTGTTCATTTCAGCTATCAAATGATTAAACCGAGTGAGCATCTCTTCAACGGTCTCACCTTTTAATAAATTAAAGTTTCTAAATTGAAACTTCAGCATCACTTTCTTGCTTTCCTCCGTATTTCCCATACTTCTCATCTTAATGTGTTGAAACAGTGATGCACATATCTTAATACTCCCTACTTGATGAAAGATACTATCGAGTAATGCCATAGTCAAAGTAGAGTATGCTTTAGTCTTAATCTCTAATGCTTTCTTTTCCTCTTGCGAGTATTGAGAAAAAACATTTGGAGTAAACCCCGTAGTTTCACTTCCAATCATAGGAACTGTGTAAACATCATCAAGACAGCGAGAACAGTTAGGATGCACAGACCCAAGATGTGCTCGAAAATGTGGTTCCCATTGGCAAAATCACTGAATTTCATCAGACGTAGACATTGCGAATGAGATCCTATTTCCGCAGCAAGATATACATTTGTTGCATCAATACATTTTGAGATGCCAATGCATAATAACTAGCCATTTTAAGTAAATAAAAGTTCAAACTTTAACAAATTCAAACTTAAGGGTTTAAAATGAAAATTCAATAGCGAATGAGTGAAAATGGTTGATAACAAATGAAGAACAGTAGCTTAACGAATGACCAGTGAATTGCTTAATGAATGAGGTAGTGTATGGATGACGAATAAGTGATGAATGAGTGAACGAATAAGTGACGAATGTGTGAATGAATGAGTAACGAATGGCTGACAAATGCATAGCGAATGATTGAACGAATAAGTAACGAATGGTTGACGAATAAGTAGCGAATGGTTGAGCACGAATGACAAATTGTGAATAACGAATTAGCTACAGTGACGAATGAGTTTGTTATTATGTTGTAATAAACTTAACACGTGTCACGAATTAGTTAGGATCTGATAACGAATGAATATCACACACGTAACGAATGAGTGAAATTAACATAGCAAATGACTGTATCTTCAAATCTTCAAACGATTATTTCCAGATTCTAGAAAATTTCCAGATCCAACTGTTCAAACCAAACGATATAACCTTATGGATTACTTGATCAATTTTTCACCAAATCGATAAATCAAAGGCTCAAACAACTCATATCAATCTCGCGAACACACTCAAACCATTCCGCAAACCTCAAATCGTTCCAGCTATACCCAAAATCCAATAGAGTAGAGAACATAATCCCCTGTTCCGTACAATGCTCAAAATCCACCCAAAACCATCTCAAATATAATCAATAATCCAATTCATCAAACACACAGAACAGAAACTGAATTTCGATTTCAATTCCACTCAATTCAACCTCCAATTAACATACCAACATGTTAATTCAGATAGATTCAATAAATTTAAACTTGAATAAAAAATTAACAATTACTCACTGGATTATCAATCAATCCATTATGAATTACCTTAACACACATGTAATCTAACCCCGAGAGCTCTGATACTACTTGTTAAACACCGAAATGAGCTTCAATTAATACAAATTCATCATATATTGATTAGATCTAGGATCTAGTTATGTGATATATATTATGTGTTAGATAAGGATCGATAATATTAGTTGAAGTATCGAGGGAATAAATTGACAGAGTGACGGTATACTTTAAATCAATACTTAAGTTAACAAAGGCATGAACGACCTTATATAGACGATGAGATGCCATTTGTTACACACACCGTAACGAATGGCCTTCATTCGTCTTCCTTTACACACGTTATTCTTATGGCATAGTGAATGACTCATTCGCTATACCCCATTCGTCAACATTCATGACGAATGGATCTAATACATAACGACTGAGGTCCATGGATGGGGCTATTTTCGTATATGGATCCAAGCCCCACTGCCGGGCCTTCCTTTCACACTTGTGAAGGAGAATTGATGCCGTTTTTCCATTAGTGGGAAACTATAAGTAATGTGCCTCTTACTGAGGGCTTTATCGCATCTAGGGAAATTATAAGTATGATGCCTCTTTTAGATGGCTTATCCCATGTGTGGGAATTATATGTATGGTCGACCAATTATTATTTGTTAATCATAAATATAAAAGCATAACTTGTTTTGATGTATGTTAGAAGTCTTTAATCTAGCTGTATGAGAATGCCCTTACTTGTCCCATGACCCCATTGATGTCTTTTATCTCATCAACTTTGAATAATCGATCCTCGAATGATGAACGGTGTCACTCCTAATAAATTTCGAGAACCTTCCAGATCAATTAGTTATGAAACATGAGTGGTTGCTGTTCCAGATCTTCCATATCAATTCATTGGACGGGAACTATTCTCCTTGAAAGTTTATCTAAAATGGTGATTTCTTTATGATATACGTCTTCATGTATAGAAGCTGATGAATGAGGCCTCTCTTGCTTTATTAAAGGGGCTCTAATGACGAAAACCCACGACACAATGATGCAATGTCAAATTAGTCCCCGGCTCCATGTTGGTGTAGGGAGGGGGTTCCTTATAAACGGAAGAGCCCTTTCATATATGTCATCCCCTGGACGGGGATTTCTCCTTTTCATTGAAAAATCTTGTAGTATGGATGCTGTTGATGTAGTGAGAATAGAAGTGCCTTCACGCATTCAATCCTTTGTAGGGGAATTCTTCCTCTTTAGATAAAATTCTTGTAATGCAAAATGTGATTGTATGAGACTATCCTTTACTATTGGAGGAACTTTTCAATTACTTACTTCATTGGAAGGGGATTATTCTTCTTGAGGAAGAAAGTCTAAAAGAGGTTGTTTTGCTTTGCCTAGAACTTTTGCCCAAATGATATTTTTTCTTCAAGGATGGAATTTTCAAACACCTTATCCATTGGAAAGGTAATCTTCTTATTTGAAAAAGATACTTGTAATATGGTATGGGGCCTCAGTGTGGATTGTATGGAAGGAATGTGTGTGATGAGGGGATTGTTTTGGAAGGAGCATCATTATGAGGAGATGGTCCCTCAAGGGACCTCGTTCTGGAGGAATTATTTTGTAAGGGGATTTGTTCTGTGGAAATTTTTTAGTAAGGGTCTTGATATGGTTTAAAATATACAAGTTATTATATAAATATTTTCTACATTTTCAAGTATGTTGAGCCGGTTTTTTATTGAATATATTTCTATTTAACTCATAATCGGATTTTAAAGGTTAACTTTTTAAGCGAACTAAAATGAAGTATGCAATAAACTTGAGACTTACTAGCTACATATATATTATTAGCCTAAATTAAATTAAAACTAAAGTGACGTTGGATATGGGAATCACAACAAATAGTTGGGCTAAATGCTATTTAATTTAGAGTGGATCGATCATCAAAAAATAAAAATAAATAAATAAATCATGGCTACAGTTAACAGGCTCGGGATAGATGACTTGGGGCTCAAGATAATTAAAGAGGGTTTTTAAAAGTTAAAAAAATAGTCCACCGCTGGATATAAAAAGAAAAAACCCTACTGCATTATTGGACATAATATACAAGAAGTCGGAAAAAAGAACAGAAGGAAGAAAATATTATAATTGGTGGCTACTGTGCAAAGCAAGGAGTTTGAAGAATATAATATTCTTTGGTGAAGAGCTACTGTTGAAGCAAGTAATACGTGAAGTCAATAAGAGAGAAAGAAGGCCACTGTTGGGAGGTGACATAAAGTTCAAGATCTCATCATCAAGTTGGTTATTAATTATTTGTTTGAATTTTATTTTATTTTGTGTCATCAACTCATTTAGTTTTGTTTCATATTTAATTATGAGTAGCCAAATTTTTATACTACCTAGGTTTTGGTTGAGTACTAGTTTAGATTAATGGTTTGACGAACTATTATTGATTTTTGGTTGATTTGATGCTATGGTAAATGTTTTTAATTGGTTTGGTCATGATATTGTTGCGTAATAGAATTTAGTTTATTGTTTTAATATTTATTCCACTTGTGTTTAATAGTTTTTTGGAGATTGTTAGGCGCTTGATTAGGTTGTCTACTTTGTGTTTTCAACTTTTTTGCGGTTTATGGTCGAAAAAATCATAGGAATAAGTATTGAAAGTGGTTTAGATTTTATTGTTCTTTCACTAGAGAGGTCGAGAGATAATTTAGTGTTGTGTTATCATTGTCTTTTGCGGGTTTGGGTAATAATTGCATGGGAATGGGTTATCCTATGCCCCTTAGATTATTGTGATACAAGTTTTGTTCAAGTTAATTAAAATTCCCCCTTTATATTAATAGATATTGTATCCGAAGAGACCGAGAGGTGATTTGGGTTTTGGGGTACTGATCAATCAGACAAAACCTTAGACATCAACAATTACTTTACACACGGCACTGGTTATCAAACAGTCCTTGCCAGTGTGACTCAGTTAAGGGTAATTGTATGTTTTATCGTATTCAATCTAACCAAACAGTTATATGACTAATTATCTAGCAACTGGTAACAGATCGTTCAGACCAACGTAAACCTAAACCGACCGAACACACAGAAATACCAAACATCAATAATCATATATCAATCTTCAATAACAATACACAAGTAGTCTTAATCACATGAGAAAAACTGTAAAAGGTTACAAACTATACATCCCGGGTGCGATTCTAGGAGATTAGCCGAGCCACGACATCATCAAATCGTCAATATAGATGATATGGATCATAGATATGGTCTTGACACGAGCTACAATGGTGAAATCACCTATAGGAACTGCTGGAAATCGCCTCTCTTTGTCAAAAACGGAGTTAGGGTTGTTTAGCATGAAAAATATTATTTAACCCTAAATTTCCCGTCTGAGGACCCCATCGCGATACGCGATGGGGTCTTCAATGGTCCATCGCGTATCGCGATGGACTAGGAAAGTCAACGATCATTTTAAACCCATAGCGATACGCTATGGGCCTTCAGCCAAGCCCATCGCGTATCGCGATGGGCCGTGTCATCAGCAAACTTCATACTTTGTCTCGTTTCGCGTGCTGGACATCCCAGGTCTTCATACCATGTCACCACAGGTCCAAATTATGCACTTTAACATCTGTCACCTGAAATCCAGTAATACATGTATGAAGTATCGAAAGTTCTAGAATAAACAGTTAAAACTAAACAATAAACAAACTAAAACATATACAAATTAACCGATTATCACATCCCCACACTTATCTTTTGCTTGCCCTCAAGCAAAACTCTAAAGCAAACACCAACCTCCATTATAGGTATGTAGATTATCGCCATTAATACTAGTAGGGTTTAAGTTCATACCCAGTTTCCCAGACTGACACTTTTTTTAAATTGACATCCCACAAATAAGGTTAAGTGCTATAATAAAACAATAGAGCTGCCAAGACAAGTGTACTTTGTTTCCAGTTAAGGCACACATTCTCATACCACTCGTAATATAACATCTATCCTCTCGATTTAATATATGGACTAGCAAAAGATGTGCCAGTATCACTCTACTCTCAATATCACTCATAAGCAAGTATTCATACATAAAGCTGCTTTGACACCAATGCAAATCAAGAGGTCTTAAAAGGGTTATAACGGGGCCAGGTGTAAGGGTATGGAAGGGAAATATTTAAGTAGCTCGAACGATCCGACTCGGCTTATTACAAAACATCTAAATAAACGAAACTACCATACAACTGACTGACTGAATATATACCTCTAAATAAACAACTAAACACATACTGATTTCACAAATTTTTTTAGACGAACTCAACGAACTACTGAATACATAACTGAATATAAACAGACATCTTTTTTGCTTTTTCCAAATTTTTTTAAGCATAATAACGTGATGCTTAATAATGGAATAAATACAAAAACAAAAACAAATACAAATACAATTACAAATAAACCTAGTAAGCTGGATCGTCTCGTAACATAATGTCGGGGTTAAACAAACGAAAAATAAGTCCAAGAAATGTTTTCTAAGGGACCCAACCCCCCGCCCCTCACATTACCCACGCTCATATGTATAATGTATGAGGCCCAACACCCTAGTACCCACACTCTCGCTCATCTAGACGAGGCTTAACCTAGTTTGCCTCTATCACTTTTGCATTTTCCAACTACGATCCTGTAATCCATGAACATCAGTGAAAGCACTCAAATGACATGTGTGTACTATATATTATATGTGTATTATTTATATTTGGGATAACTCACACACGTACCAGAGGAATAGGGTTGACGATATAAACATGTGTACCTGTCCCCATGACTCGTTATCCCCGCCTAAACGACCCCATTTTCAACTTCTCGTTATAAAAACATTTGTGAATAAGACTAATGAGAAGCCGGAAAACCAACCATGACCAGAAAACTATGACTTGGCATTAATGGAAATAATTAATAGTTAACAACTTTGGTTTCTGAACACTTTTCGAGGTACTATCAGGCTAAAAATTTTCAAATTTCCCCCATCCCCACACTTGAGATTTTCATTGTCCTCAATGAAATAACACTTAACATTGTTCTCAAAGTTAAAAATGATAAACGATTAATGAACATTTGAGAGACGGGGTTGAAATTGACTTTTTTTTTTTTACTATTAAGCAATTTTAAAATTTCGGGGCTCAAATGTGGCGGTTCAACTAATAATTATACAATTACACTTTTAACATTTAAAGTAATAAAAACAAAACAAATTATGAAACTGAAATCACCTGATATCAACGGGACTGGAAAAGGACCAGTCGGCCAGTGAACTCTCAAAAACACTCGTATACTCTCGTCTCATCCAATTACCAAACTGACAATCGAACCTACAAAATCTCGAGATGTGTAGAAGCAAGCTTTTCACAAGTGTAAGACATAGGTCTTTTAAGAGTTATGAAAATGAATATTTATTTATTTTATTAAAACAATTACCGGGCCAAATTAAGTTGTTTCATAAGAAATTCTGTTAAGTTAGTTAAAAACGTTAAAAGACCTAACTCACTTTCGTATGAATCACGATTGCATTTAGCGTATGCAACAAGCCCTGTAAACCTCCCGGTAGCCCGGGAGGACGAGTGGGGTCTCGTGAGGGTTTATGGTGAACTACAGCCACAAAGTTCGGTTACAACATAATATACACGTACCTAGATTAACCACAGCAAAAAAATGAACATGAAAGCACTCTGGGTCGCTTAACTGAAACCTCATTTTCTCGTGGAGCGGTATCCCCACACTTAGCTTTTGCTATGATGGTACGCTTGAAATACAATTAGTAATAAATAAATAAATAAAAAATGCAAACTAAAAATATAAAAAATGTACAAATACCATCCTTTTGAAAATTTTATGACATTCAAGGTGGGCGTCTAGCCTGCCCCCATGCAGCCTTCTCGTTACATGCACTCTCCTAAAGAGATTCCTCCCAACCTTTTGGAACGACATGATCCTGCCATTTTTCATTTATGTCTGGCGGTTTATTTACATCTTTATTTTTCGTCTTCTTTCCCTTTCTTGTAGTTGCTTCCTCACCATCTCTAACTCCATGCAACATCTCATTCCATCCTTTCTCCTTCATGCTACTCCTTAGCTCATTCTTGTCAGTCACAAAACATTTCTCTTTTGTGTGATCCTTTCTCAAGGATTCACACTTGTCAACAACATGGTTAGTAGCATTTTAAAAAAATGGTAATCGTTTATCATGATCCCCACACTTAATCTCCAATATCCCCTTAGCACAATCAATTACCGCATGTGCCGTGGCAAGGAATGGCCTACCTAATATGACTTGCGGTTGTGTACTATTCACACGTTTGGCATAGTCAAGTACAAGAAAGTCATCTGGGTAGAAAAATTCCTCCACCTGAACCATTACATTAGTCACCATGCCCCGGGGAAGTGTATGAGTTTGGTCCGCCAACACAACGGTGGTGTTTACCTTTTTTAATGGGCCAAATTCATACTGATCATATAAACTACCAGGATGATACTAACACATGCTCCAAGATCTAGAAGTGCCCGATCAGTTTTAAATTTCCCAATTTGAATTGATAAAAGTGGCACTCCTGGGTCTTGGAGTTTACTTGAGGTGGTATTATTCTCCACATCCTCATCTCTCATGTTGGTCAATTTACCATATAAACATTTTTCACATGTGCAATTTTCACAAAAAGACATTTCATATGTTTTTGGTTCTGATTCATTTTGGAAAATTGATTCATTTTGGCCGACACAATCACTCTCACCACTAACATCTTCCACCACCCCCTCAACAAACCGTGGTGGTGAATCAACTTCAACAACAGAAATTTCAAAATGAGGTAAAAGACTTACAGCGTTGATGTGCACATTGTTTCCTTTCTTGGGGCTTGAGCAGTAATGGTTCGGGTTGACTGTGGTGTCACTCGGGAGTTGGCCCGCATTCTTTAGTAGCTTTGCCACATCTGCAGCGAGCTGACCAATCTGCTTCATCATTGCCTCTAACGACTTATCCCGTAACTCGAACTGTTGCTTCGTCTCGGCCTTGTGATCAGTCATAACTTTCAATAATGCATCCAAATTTGAGTGCACCGACTCATCCGAATTTCCCGAGGACCCTTTCTGTTGATCCTAATTACCCGAAGAATTTCTGCCCTGGTTACCGTCTCTGTTATACCCCCGATTCTGATTACTCGAACCCTGCTGATAACCGCTGTAATTACCCTGCGATCTGTTCTGGCTCGATCCCTGAAAGTTCGGGTTCAACTGCTAAGATGCGTTCCCGTAACGAAAGTTTGGGTGATTCATCAGGCCCGGGTGATATGTGTTCGAATTGAACCCTTGGCCTTTGGAATCCCCGTAAGTATATTTAACTTCCTCGGTGTCATCCTCCTCATCATCATAATACTCGGGGCAATTTTCTGCCTTATGCCCGAGTTCACCACAATCTTCACAAACTGGGAATTTAACACCAACTTTCCCGACCTCTTTTTTCTTACCCTTTTTCAACTCAGCCAGTTCACGTTCCAACTCAGTAATTCTTTCAGACTCACTCGCAACTGACTTAACTGACCTTGATGAATTACCCCGTCTTCGTCTTTCAGCTGCTGCTTCAGATTTCGAATCTTCACACAAAAACTCTAGAAAATCCCAATCATCTTCCTCAGGCTGATTCAGCAACAGACCATTACACGAGGCCTTAAGATGGTTTCGGTCCTCGTATTTCAACCCATCAACAAAGCACTTTACCAGTTCACACAGTTCGATTTGGTGATGTGGGCATTTCCTGATCATGTCTTTATACCTGGTAAAAGCTTCATGAAATAACTCACCAGAGAACTGTGAAAAGTTGTGAATGTCTGAACGGGCATCGGTAGTCTTCGAATATGAATAAAACTCGTTTAGAAACACCTGTTGCATCTTGGTCAATTTCTGATACTGTGCATCGGTAGTGAATTAAACCAGAGTTTTGCTTTGTCTTTCAGGGAAAACTGCAATAATCGCAACTGGACTTCATCCTGATCGAACGTACCATCACCAATAGACCCGAAAATAGCCGAAAAATCGATCAAGTGTGAATACGTCTTCCAAAGCCAACCCGTGGAAATGAGGAACGATGTTAATGTAAGATGGCCGGGACTTAAAAGTTTGTTATCCCTGCACTCGTTCCTGTGGGACCAACGGGGATGCTCCGTTTGAGATAGCCGGTCTGAACCGACTGTTAACACCATGAACCGGAGCCATATAATTCCTCCTAAGCCCCCCGGGGTTTCCCAAACCGCCCCGGTTAACCGGAATACCACGAACTCTCTTGGGCCATTCCGCCCGATTCACCGTGTCTCGACCCCTTCCGTTTCTGTTAACTGGTTCAGCCTGTCTTCGATTAAACGGCTCTTCTACCTCTTCACCCGATTACCATAACCCACATCTTCCTGCTCAAAACCTTCGTTCTTGGGCTCAACTGCCCGATTATTTCTAACCCATCTGTCTACCTCATTATCAATCTCCAAACCTTCGTTTCCAATATTATTTTCCCCTTCGTCTTTCTTTTCTGTCAGAACACTCGGTTGAAAATCATCGATATTTATCCGAACTCGGCGGCTGGGGTTATTATTTGGAGCGGATGGTCCGGCTCGGACAAAGTTAAGGTTTAGGTTTCGTCTTGGGTTTTGGTTTCAGGTTCTGGAAGCACGAGCTGAGTGATTTTGGTTATTTTGGTTATTGAAGTCTGGTAGGTCAGGTATGTTGTCTGGGTGAAACGCGTTAGTTTGTGGCAGTGGGTCTTGTTTTTGGTTATTGTTCTGGTTCTGGTTTTCGTGTTGGTTCTGGTTCTGGTCTGCCATTTCTGAATTTCAGTTTTGTACTCGGTTCTGCCGAGCTAACCTCTCTATTTCGGGCTTGTAAATTAACGGAGACTGTCGGCCCGAATGACGGGTGTGTATAAACCTGTAATCTGCACAACTAACACAACCCACGTAAAATACAGATAAATAAAATTTAAACTAAAAATTGAAAACAAAATTAAAACTAAAATTAAAATTAAAATTAAACACAAAAATCAAATAACACGAAAACACTAAGCACACTAACTCCCTGGCAACGGCGCCATTTTGATGACTGTCGTTTGAGTCAATCAAAAACCTAATTATTCTAAATAGTTAGAGCACGTAGGGTATCTTATCACAAGGAGTATGTGGTCAATGTATTCGTGTAACAGATTTCCAATTATGAGATGACTGGTTTTTAGTGCTGATCACACAAGCAATTAAAGTGAGTTTAGAGAACTAAGAAATGAACAAGTAAACGAATTTCAAACAGTTAACAAAGCAAATCACACCCGGGAATTCAAGTAAGCAACCAACAGTATCTCATGCAACCTAACCGATTAATTATTTACGATTAACTGAAAATTGATCAATCAGACAAAACCTTAGACATCAACAATTACTTTACACACGGCACTGGTTATCAAACAGTCCTTGCCAGTGTGACTCGTTAAGGGTAATTGTATGTTTTATCGTATTCAATCTAACCAAACAGTTATATGACTAATTATCTAGCAACTGGTAACAGATCTTTCAGACCAACGTAAACCTAAACCGACCGAACACACAGAAATACCAAACATCAATAATCATATATCAATCATCAATAACAATACACAAGTAGTCTTAATCACATGAGAAAAACTGTAAAAGGTTACAAACTATACATCCCGGGTGCGATTCTAGGAGATTAGCCGAGCCACGACATCATCAAATCGTCAATATAGATGGATATGGATCATATATATGGTCTTGACATGAGCTACAATGGTGAAATCGCCTATAGGAACTGCTGGAAGTCGCCTCTCTTTGTCAAAAACGGAGTTAGGGTTGTTTAGCATGAAAAATATTATTTAACCCTAAATTTCCCATCTGAGCACCCCATCGTGATACGCGATGTGGTCTTCAATGGTCCATCGCGTATCGCGATGGACTAGGAAAGACAACGATCATTTTAAACCCATAGCGATACGCTATGGGCCTTCAGCCAAGCCCATCGCGATACCATCAGCAAACTTCATACATTGTCTCGTTTCGCGTGCTGGACATCCTGGGTCTTCATACCATGTCACCACATGTCCAAATTATGCACTTTAACATCCGTGACCTGAAATCCAGTAATACATGTATGAAGTATCGAAAGTTCTAGAACAAATAGTTAAAACTAAACAATAAAAAAAACTAAAACATATACAAATTAACTGATCATCAGGTACCATAGTATTATTAGGTAAGGTGAGACTGGGAGGTGATCAAAACCTCTAACAACTGAGCTTCACATGTCATTAGAGTTCTAGGGTGTCGTCGGTGAGGCCGGGAGGCGATCTAGCGTACTTTAGTGGTCTTTAGTGTCATATTTTTAAGATATTGATTTTCAACCAAGTCAAGTTCGTTAACTATTAATTTAACTAGTATGATTCCATTACCTAGGTAGTCTTTTCTCATATTTTTTTTAAACCCAATTTTTATAAAGTTTTATTTTTAGTTTAAATTTTAATTAGTTAAGTTTTATTAGTTTGATTAATATATAAAAAATTCTAAAAAAATCAAAAGAGAGTTTAGGTTAGTAATCTTTTAGGTTTAATAATTAGAGTTTACCCATAGTGTCCTTCTTACTTGCTAACTACATTGCGACCGGTACACTTGCCGATTGTGTGTTTTTTTAGGTGAATTCGGTAAAACTTGGTTTTTAATATTATATATGTTTTTCACACATCAGGTCATCATTCTGAGGATATGGTCCTGTAAGGTACTTTGTTATGAAGCAATTGTTTAGTAGGGGGCTTCATTCTGAAAAAAAAAATGTCTGGGAAGGGGGTTTGTTGTGAAGGGTCTCGTTTTTAAATGATTTAACTGGAAGAGACTCCCTGGGAGAGGCCTCATCCTAAACGTTTTTGGATAATATAATAAGGCCAAAGTTGCTTGGTGCGTAATAGTTGACCCAAAAGATAAAATAATATTGTGGATGAGTACGTAAGGTCACATCACCTTTTTGAAAGACATAACTTCTCATCCCTTTACTTGTGAAAAGTCGTACAACTTGTGAACAAATTGCTTTATGTCATAACATATGTGTACAATATTAATTGTTAAAAATTTGGAATAGAAAAATGCCCTCTCCCTTTCCCCTTTACTATTCAACTTTTTGTAGGATAAACAACCTGTGCTTCCTGCTAGTTAATCGACTGCACACAAGCGTCACCTATAGTATTTTATACTTACAAACTTATACATGACTATAGCTATTGACCATCCAATTTGTTTTTACTTAAATAACAAATTGGTTATAATACTCAGATAGCCATTGACCCATCCATTTTGTTAAATAAATCTTAGAATTTTGGGTCTAAACACTCGAGTATATATATGTATAACATTTTATATTATTGGCAGTTAATAGATACAGAACCTGTTGACCAGAGTTAAAGATGTAGACCCGGGCGTCGTGCATAGCTTACATAAACTTCAGATCGGGCTGTTTCATGAAGAATACGAGTATGTCATTCGCTGAATGAACTCGAAACATGAGCAGATGGGGCTAAAAATGAGCTGAAGGGGCATCATAAGTAACTTCTCCGGATCCAACTGAACATGGATTCACCGATTATGGATGCATAAACCCGAAGTTGTTTTCTCTCATCCCACCGAATAGGTACCGGACCTCTACTGGTTCTGGCTCGTCGTTACGTGTCCAAAATTCGCGTCATTTTCCTATTTTTCAGTTAATATCAAATCCCCGGTGTATCTCGTGCTTTGGAGGCAAGGATACGGGCCTACCGGTGCTACTATCTTGGAAGCGTTGGATTTAGTGAAATCCGGCGGGGGGTGGCGAGTATGTGTCTTTCTGGTTGAAAGAAGTCGTCCCGTCCGACTCGTTAAGACTCACCATAGTATATTTCAAGAATCTTGACTTCACAGAATATTCCAAAGAATCGGATAGGGTTCCAGCAACGGAAACACGTTGGAGGCATGCTTTGTTTGAACTGGGTATGTGTCTTGAACTGGGTTGGTGCATGTTTACCAGAAAAGTGGATGGACCGCACCAAGAACCTTTTTCCAGTGAGACAAGGTGGTGGTGTTGGATTTGACAATGGTTGTCCAGAAGGGAACGACAGCGGTGTCTCCTTCAGGCTATGATCATTCTTTTTTTCATGGTTTCAGTGAGACATTCAATCAAGAAGGTCCCACGATTGGCATCAATGTTGGAATCCTAGATGAATTCTTGAGTCCTAGAATACTTGGAGAATGGTTGATCACATTGAAAGAGTAATAGTACTAGTGAATCAAAAGTGATTATAGGAGAATTCGATTAAAGGTTTTAGGAAGAACAATGATCAAGACAAGTATTGAAGATAAGCTTATGATTAATATTATTGAATGTTACGTGACCTCCCTCTGGCCCTCATCACATACATCACAGTTTATTATATAGGGTCCGGGACCCTTTTTACCCTTTGGGTCTTTTGACCCAATCTTTATCCTCTGGTTTCTTCCTTTCCTTACTGGAGCTGCAGGGAGGTCTCCTTTTATCCACTGGATCCTATATTTCCTTCTGGAGCACGCGTGCCTCGGGCCCTTCACCCAGTCAGGTGTACAGTAACCTCCCCTGCCCTTTGACTTGGTCTTTATCTTATTATACTTTCCAACTTTTGGTTTTGGGCCTCCTTTCTTGGGCTAGCAGCCTATTCTTCATTTAATGGGCTGTGACTCATCTTAAAGAGCCCAATTCTCAGGTAGGCTCTTTGATTATCGTTTGATTGATTTGAACGGGATTCAGGTATATGTGCAAATAATTTGTCTAAACAACTAAACACATCTAAAAAGTTATTTTTTTCTTTCAAAAAGCTCGATCATCTCAATGTTTTTTTCTCGTTTTTCTCACTTGCATTTTTTCACCAAATTTATTTTTTAATTTCAACACACTTTTTTAAAACATATTCTGATTTTCAGTCCATTTACAAATAATGTCACATAAACATAGTCCGCATAAGCACTATAAACCAATAAAAACAAAATTTTAAAGCTTGTCCTAAGTGTATACACTGCAACGAAAGAACTTGTCACAGTGGGAGAATTGGCTATCCGGTCTCACGTATTTATCTCCTTTATAATACCTTGGAAAGAGGTTTTACCCAATTTTATCCTCTCACCGTCATAATTTTGAACTCATATCTTCGTCCTCCATTTTGGCACGTTGGTACTATTGGAAGCGTGTTTTGCAAAATTTATCAGGCCTATTAAACACTGTTTCAACAAAAAGAATCAGATCGAATTCAGTTTTCATAACATATACAAAAGTTGGAAGTGGGTGTGTAAGGGAGTTCGATCATGCCTTGATTGCAGCTTTCATTACAAGTAGCACGGATAGTGCCATCATCACTGATCCTCAGGATGCTTGTGGATTCTCCAAGCCTCCTGCTTGTGCAACCACACTCAATTTCAATGTAGTGTGGTGCTCTGACTCTAATTTGCCCGTCAAAGGCACTCAATTCCTCAATGGAAAAAATTAGTCCCATAACCTGTTATCTATGCAACCAAAAACAATTAAGTTAGAAGTCAAATGAAATATAGGCCTTGTATTTTAAAAACTATCGAATTCACAGTTAGATGATAAAGTAATTAATATATATATATATATATATATATTAAAAATGAGATTCAATCCTCTTCACAAAATTACTATTCAATTTACTATTCAATATTTTAGTATTTTATTAATTATAACCACTAAATCATTAGCCATAATCTCATAAATACAAATGATGGTTTTTATTTCTTTTATTTTACTTTTTGTTTAAACTAATTAAAACATTTAACAAATCATATTTTTAAATCTTCCACTTATTTGATGGGCTGATTAAGAGATTATTTATGGTTAAACTCTTCAAAACTTATTAATGGATATAATCCTTTTGGTATGAACAGTTTATCAGTATGGGCATGAATGTTTTTATTTGGACATCTTGTTTGGGCTACTGGATTTATGTTTTTAATTTCCTGGTGTGGATATTGGCAGGAATTGATTGAAACTTTAGCATGGGCTCATGAACGCACACCTGGCCAATTTGATTTGTTGGAGAGATAAACTGGTGGCACTTTCCATTATACAAGCAAGATTGGTGGGATTAGCCCACTATTAGTCGATTTATTGATCAATATGGAATAGGATATACATCACATATCCTGGATCAAGTAAAGACTCTGGGTTTCCGACAAGCTACTGCCGCATCCATTTTATTAGGAATTGATGATCTTTTAACAATACCTTCTAAAAGATGGCTAGTTCAAGACGCTGAACAACAAAGTTTTATTTTGGAAAAACACCATCATTTTGGGAATGTACACGTGGTAGAAAAATTACGCCAATCGATCGAGATATGGTATGCCATAAGTGAATATTTGCGACAAGAAATGAATACCATGAGTATTTCTTAATTCTTTTTGGTAAAAAAATCAATCAAAAAAAAATAAAAAATAATGCCTAAACTAAAGTAGAAGGACTAATCCGTTATTTGTTTCATCGCCGCCAATATGCCAATATTGGCACTGATAGTATGTAAATGTAACTCGTTGTTTAAACAACTATTTAGAGTTCCTAGAGCTCCTTCTAAGGCTTGTTGGAAAACCCATTGTTGGACTTGATTACTGGCCTTTTGTTGTTCAAAATTGATAGTTCCATTTTTGTAATTTTCTAGTTGTTCCAAAGTCTTATAAGTTGAATCAATCAAATTCAATTTTTCTCGCTCTATTTCAGAGTATCCATTCACGCGAAACTCATCTTCTTTTCATAAAAATTCTCGTAGAATCGAGAATGAAGTTTTCATTTTGTACATGCCAGATCATGAATTAGTAACTGCATCCAATTTATCCAATTTCTGAAAAAATTCTAATTGTTTCCATTTTTGGAATGGAATACTTATGGAATCTCCATGAATATGATCAACCATTATTCCATGGTATTTACATGAGGTTCTTCTTTCTTATTCTTAATTATAAAGTCCCCGAGAGGGCTTAGTTGATTCATGATTTAGGTTTCATCTTTCGTTTCCTTTTCGTTTATTTCAAGAAATATATCGATAAATTCCGATTCTTTCTTTTTCTCTTGATTCTTTTCCGATAGAGATGTATAGATCTTGTTCATGGATTAATGAAAATGTGCAAAAGCTCTATTTGCCTATGTTATTCTATGAGTATCTTCCCTTTTGCGTATGGCATCGCCACTCCCTTTGGCGGCATCCACTAATTCGAAACTTAATTTGAAAGCCATATTTCGACCCGGACGTTTTCAGGATGCCGCTAATAACCAACGAATGGCAAGTTCTTTTTCCTTGTGTGGATACTATTTCAATGGGAACTTGATGAGTCGATCCACCTACACGTCTTGCTTTTACTGCTATACTTGGAGTTACTCCATGTATTGCTTGACGTAAAACAGATAGTGGATTTGCTTCTGTCTTTTGTTGAATCTTTTTCACGGCTCAATAGATAATTTGATAAGCCAACGATTTTGTCGACTTCACATTTTTTATTTGTTGGTTCATTAAACAGTTTTCTAATACTTTGTTTTCTTATTTTTTATAGTTCGTCTTTACAATGACCGAACCATTTTTATCTCATGGTTTTATATCCGCATTTCAACGTTTGATACATCGCCTTAAAATATTTTTTTGGCTTACTAATTTATTTATGTTTATGAATTTGTGTTAGTACCACTGATACTAACCGAATTTGTGTTAGCTCACATCTGTAACGTACATGTTTTTTTGTTCTACATATGATATAATTTGTTGTATTTTGGTATTGACGAGTTTACTTCTTTTGTTTAGTTTCGATGTCGTAACTTGATACAGATTGGTTTCGCATCAACTTGCAACGAGTTTATAGTTTAACTTTTTTACTTATGTTTTTTTGTTCGACTTAACGGTCCTGTCGCGAAGCGCGGGGTCCTAAATCCTAGTTATATATTCAAAAGAGGATTCAATTCTCCTCACAAACTCACTATTCATTTTTTAATATTTTATTAATTATTAACTATAACACTAGATCAATAGCTATAATTCCATAATTAAATATGAAACTTTTTTCTTGTATTATGTTTAAGTTAGAGATCCAAATAAAATAAAACACTTATTTATTTTATGTCTAACAGCGAACCAAATGGTTAAAATGCCATAATGTAATTAAGTAGCCATTTAAATTGCATTTAATCAATTAGGATAAACTTTATCTTCCTAAAAGACTAGTTAAATTAATGCACACATCAGTTACAATGAACTTTGTGAATATAATGCAACAATTTACTCATTATTATATTAATCTATCTATTATCTATAATATAAATAAACAAATGTTTTAAAAGCTCTCTAGTTGCCCCTACATTATCTCAAACCACCATATTACATTATTTGTAAATGAAGATTTTTCATACATTAACCTTCGTTATCAGAAAGATCAATAGGTTGACTTTGACTTCGGTCCTAAAACCCTTTTAGTATCAAGTTACATTTGTTCATCGCATTAGCATCAAGTAGACCATGGTTTAAATAAACAAATGTTTTAAAAGACTAGTTAAATTAATGCAGGCATCAGTTACAATTAACTTTATGAATATAATGCAACAATTTACTCATTATTATATTAATCTATCTATTATCTATAATATAAATAAACAAATGTTTTAAAAGCTCTCTGGTTGCCCCTACATTATCTCAAACCACCATATTACATTATTTGTAAATGAAGGTTTTTCATACATTAACTTTCGTTATCAGAAAGATCAATAGGTTGACTTTGACTTCGGTCCTAAAACCCTTTTAGTATCAAGTTACATTTGTTCATCGCCTTAGCATCAAGTAGACCATGGTTCGATAGCTTAAACATGCATAAACGCAACCCTGCCACAATTTACAAACAAAACTTTTAAAAGCTCTCTGGTTGCCCCCCTACATTCTCAAACCACCAACATACATCATTTCGTAAATGAAGGTTTTTCATACATTAACTTTCTTTATCAGAAAAATCGATAGGTTTAGGTTGAACATGAATAAACGCAACCCTGCCACAATTTACAGGTTACGCATTGTTATCTTAAACTCAAACCTGAAGTAAGCATCATCATAAATTCAAAGTGAATCGAGTTGATCGGGTTTGGATACCAGAGTAACGGTGGGGTCCGGATAAATTCTTTTCCATGTTGGGTTGATGCATCATTTCGTTTCTTACTTGGAAACATGACCCTCCGGAAGAGCTTGTTCGAATGAGTGTATTGTCTAAGACCTGGTTTTCACCTAACCGCTTCTTTCCCGGATTTATACTTCTATCTCGAGAAAGTTTTTTCAAGTATGTCGAGTATACCACGTCCAGAGTTTGCCATCAAAATCTCACTGCACACAGGTTGTGGCTCATTACAACGATCGAAGATTCTGCAAATTTTAATATTGTTAACAGATGCCTTCAACTAGCTATGTTAACAATATATAACTCAAAATGCATAAGCTTTATTTTATATTATTTTTAATAACAAAAGTAATAAACTTCAAAAGGTGCTCCTATGTTTCTTCGATTAAAACGTAAACTCACAAAAAGTGCACTCACCTTACATTGTTATTATTTCCTTATATTTATATTTTATCAAAATGAAATCACAGATCTATAAATATAAACGTAACGTCGAAAACATATCTAGTGAGATTTGAAACTTAGAAACACATCATAACCATTGTTGCGAGTTCCGTAAATAAAGAAATCAACGACCGGAAACGAAGGTGGGAGGAGCTTTGACCACCGGATCTTGATAGATATACTATAACGGATTTATTTCCGACGAACTGATAAAGTTGTCACTTTGTGGAGAGAAGAAATATAGAAGAATAGAGATAGGAGAAACATTAGGTTGGGTATGTTTAAATAAAGAAGAGACCAACATTACTTACTTGAAAGAAAAAAATAGTCAAACATTTGTAACGTTCAACTAGTTTCATTTAAAAGGAAACACACATTTGTGACTACGTACAGTAATGCATCAAAAACCGCTTTTGCCAAAACTAGATTCTTGTTAATAATTCATGAATCTGTGAAACCCATTTATCTCTACACACTCAGAAGCATTAGTCATAATAGCAATTTAGTTCATCTATAATCAAAATCGAGCACCTATATCACATTCATTAGTCGATCCAATCAATCAATTTAAATTTATAGGATCTTTAAAGCATCGAATGATTTTGAAGCGTATATAGCAATTCAAGCAACTTAAACAATTCCATCAGAAAAATCAAGATGCTACAAATTCAAATTCAAAGAGATCTTAACACCAATTGAGTTTGAAGCATATATAGCAATTCAAGCGAGTTAATCACAGCTTAAATCAAAATCGGTCACCTATATCACTTTCATTAGTATATCCAAGTAATCCATATAAATTCAAAGCGATCTTAACACCATTGATCCATATAGCAACTCAGCCAATTAAATGAATCTAAAATCAAAATCAAGCAGATATATAACAAGCAGCAACTTAAACTTGCTAAATCAAAACATAAAATCAAACACAGTTTGTAACAACGCATGAATTACTAAAATAGATGGAGAGAAAAGTTCTTTACCTTGTGCCATACATTCCTGTATGTGAGTACACCCAAATCCCATGGTTGACATAAAAAAGGTACTTGCGTCCTTTGCAGTTTGTTTTCTTACGGCATCCACTATGGAGTCTTGAGCGTTGCACCTCAAAATCTTCACATGTCCACCAATCAAACAAAATACATATAAAATACATCAGGGAAAAAATAATCTCAATTCCTATTGCTTTATATTTTAGAAACTACTGCAATTCATAGTTAGTTGATAAAGTAATTTCATTTAATTATTTAAAGAAAATGCAATTACTTTATCAACTAGAACAAAACTGTAAAAAAGGAATTCAAATATAAATAACTGTACTAAAAGAGCAATCTAGATGCCTAATATTTCGAAACAAAGCCAGCTTGTCATACGTTTCAAATTGAATAGGCCGATTTGTGACAACACCAATTGATCAAAAACCGCCTTTTTCATAAATTGGATTCAAAGCACATGTTAATTCTTTATAAAAATTTAAGATTGTTGAAAGATAATCCCTTTATTTCATTTATTTTTTGAATCCAAACTACATCTAGTCAAGTGACTGAAACTTTGTGATTTGATTGTAAAAACACAGAATCATATCTTATGTAACAACTTAAGCAAATTTAATCTAAAATCAAAATTAGAAATCTATATCACATTCATCAGTAAAACTGATCAAGCGATTTAAATTCAAAGCGATCTTAAAAGCACCTTAAACAAATTTGAAATCCAAATAGAATCAGCTAAAGTAATACTTAGAATAAAATACAATTAGCAATGTGGATCAGTTTCTTAAATCGATGTAAAAACTTTTTTACCATGCCCCATGCATTGCAATGTGAGTGCATGTACTTGCGTTCAAATATACTTTGGCTTAAGATTTAACACTCAAATTTTAGCCTTCGAAATATATAAGAAAATTATAAGGATAAAGTTATGGTCTCGTCTCTTAGCTTTCGGTTATTACACAACACCTGCCACTATATCATATGCGTTACTAATCGATTTTGTAAAGAATCATGTTTTATAAAAATTTGTTCTATTATTTTGATGATATCAAATATGTTAAAGATTATACTAATGAAACTAGTGCAAAACAAACCAAAAACATGATCCATAGTAAATGAATATGAACTAGCCAAGTATAACATAAAAAAGAATAACAATTTACCATGTGTGTTTTAAATTCCAAGATCACCGATTCCAACAAAGAGAGAAACATAATCACCATGCGATCATGAATGGGATCGATCTTGCATACATTTTCATGGCTTAGATCGGACCAAAAGAGGACGGTGACGGCGCTTGGTGGTGGCAGGTTTGGTGGTGACGGCTTAGGCTTAAACTAATAATTAGGGTAAGCCCATATATATATATATATATATATATATATATATATATATATATATAGCGAGGTTTTCTCCTTCCCTTTTTATTTTTCATTTTATTCTGTTTTTTATAAATATTAATTTTCATATCACATCATTCACACATGATACTATCAGGTAAAGAAATCACGTGAACATGTGATGGGAATAGCTTGTTTTTAAGCATAAAACTAATAGTTAATTGTCCTCAATTTTCGTTAAGTGTCAAAGTTTAAAACGCTTTCTATGTTTATTTTGGTAATTAGTTGTGAGACCATGTTCATTTGGGTGATTTTCCCAAAACTAAATCTCTTATACCTCCATTGATTTTTCGGAACTCATGTTTTTGTCATTTCACCCATCGGTCTTCATCCCTACCATCTGACCATCCCACTGTCATCGGCTATTCTTAACCAACTTAATTCGTATTAACGATATTAATTTTGTAGAAATCGGAACCACCATCAAATTTGTGAGAATTCGTTCATCATTAATTTTGTAGAAAACATATTATTGTATGACCACTAACTTCGTCTTGGTACCTAAAAACCCCGCCTTGATTTTGAGTTTCTTAAAGTGTACTAGATAGTAATAATTGGTGAAACTAGAAAGAGGGTTTCAAATGTGTTTTATAGAATTAAATCATTAATCTTGATTTCATTCTATAATTATATTAAGGGCAAATCTATAGAATAGTAACCAGTCTTGAAATTGTTTCAATCAACTCCCTCATAAACTCTTTTGTTTTAATCAGGTCACTAAAGTTTTCTTTTTGTTCTAATCATAGATATTTTACCTAGATAGCAGGTCATATAGGTTTTCTATTAATTTTGTCAATTTAAAAACATATAAGGTAAAATATATAGGATTGAAACAAAAAATAAACTTTAGTGCCTAATTGAAATAAAAGATTTTATAAGTACCTGATTGAAATAATTTAAAAACTTGGTTAATATTATATAGAGTAATCCCATTATATTAAATACCCAAATGTGTTATTTCAGGCAAACCATCGGGACCATTTGTGTCGGCTAACGAGGTAATAAAAAATAATGAATTACACTTTTGATTTACGTAATATGTTTTTATGTTTATTGTTTTTTATTACTAGTGATATGTGTTCATCAACCGAGCACCCCTATGTCCCTTCGCCACTGCAAACCGATACCCACCGACACTTTACTTGATTTTAAGGACTATATTCATGCAAGTGAGCGAAAACTTTGTCTAAACATATAAACATGTTTAGAAGAACGGTTTTTAATATGCTCATTTAAATTTGTTTTTGTTTTTCTCATAATTCTCACCAAATCAATTTAACAAAGTGAATCTTAATTAACTAAAACAATCAATTAAACTCCATAAATGCGAGTGGAAATAGGAAGTTGTCACCCACATGTTGATTAGAGATAATGATGAACCCCTTGAACACCAAATCGAACGAATACGTTATTGAAATCGAACACCTTCGAGAGTGTTAGATGATGTCGATCACCTCTCTGAGCCAATTGTGAAAAGCATAGACAACATCATTAAAAAAACATAGGCTGGCATTGTGACATCCGTTAAATTTCATATTCATATTAATGTTTGTATTTGTTTACCCGAACCTGGTTTTGTATTTTTGATCTTAATAAAACGCGCATTTATTAGTAATTATTCGTATTTGATTTATTTTGTATTATTGTATGATCTATATTCGTTTAAAAAAACCTCAAACTCATTTATTTTATGCCATTATTTCACTTAATCAAAGTTCAGAAACTAAAAGCACGTCGCGTGGAAAAAAACCCGTCGCAACGCGCGACAGGTTGGTGTTTATCAAATCTTGCAGACCTTGCTTTTAGGTCAAAATTTTCTTACAACGATTTGATTCTCCAAATCGTTTCAGTTGACTTGATATTCAAGATTTGTCTCCAAGAAATGTATGTGGACGATTTTCCATTATTAATTTGTTAACTTGTTAGCTAAGTTGAATCTTTTGATTTAATCAAAATTAAGACTTTCGCTAAACCAAATATTTACTAAATCTCGTAAATTAATGAGTTGTAAACGAGTTTTCTACACAAACCAACATCCCTAAACCCTAATCCTCCGCTTTTCATCAAAACTCACTCTCGGTTTATAGTTGGTGTTCAAGTGTTCTTCTTGCTTTGACTTTTGAAAGTCAACTTTGCTTCCTTCAACGATTTCTCATGGTTTCTCAAGGAATTTCGGGTAAGTTTGTGAAGGTTTTCTATTCATAATCATCCTTGGATCAAAAGCCCTCAATCAGTTACATTGATTGAAGGGATTTCAACATCCAATTGGTTTAAATCCGTTTTAGGGTTCTTTAGACTTTAAATTGGGGTTTTTCGTTTAATTAACGGTTCTGATTTTACTTCCGACTTTTATTTATCTCATCTTATTTCTCATAATTTGGGATGTTGGAACCAAATCCAACCTTATGTCAATATTCAGACCCTGACTGTAACATCCTACTTTCGGCAAGAAATAATAAAATAAATTTCGATATTTTATAGTGTGTCATTTATCGGTTTAGATGATAAACTGTAAAAGGTTGGGCTTGGACTTTAGAATATGGAATAAGAGATGGCATGGGCCTTAGGTCCATGGACGTAAGGGAGTATAAATGCCTCTTAAACCCTAATCCTTTCCATTTTTTATCAATCTCTACACCATAGCCTACACCATCAAAAACACACACAAACACCATCCTATAACCCGAGCCAAGATCCGAAGGTGAAAACCCGAGCCGGTTGGTGCTAGAACATTGTGACGAACCAAAACGACATCAAGACTAGACCGCGTTCGTAAACTGACTCGTTTAAGGTACGTTTATATCGAGATCTTGTTCGTTTAGGTTCGGTTGCATCCAGAAATATTATATCTATGTTTCAAAGGTAAAAACGAACCCGATGCATCAAACCTTACTGAAATCCGTTAACAATTGATAGGTTAATTTGTTAAATGAATAACCGGGTTTATAAATGGACAAATCGGGCTGTGTAAACACGATGTATGAAGGATTGGATGGTTAGGATTTGCAGGCGCTGGTTAGACGAATCCAATGATACCAAAATCATGTTGTTTCGTTATGATTTGAGGGATTAATTGCAGATCTAATAGGGTTGACTGAGTCTATTCTTATCAATTTTGACTTTGACCCCTTAGTCAAAGTTTGGATAACAACATATGCTAATTTGTTATTATGAACGAATTAAGATAACGAATATGGTAATTCGTTACTCGTCCATTCGTTCTGTCAAGATAACGAATTAGCTCATCTAGTTCGTTATGTTAAGATAACGAATCAAGTAATTCGTTACTCATCCAATTCGCTATATTAAGATAACGAATCAAGTGATTCGTTACTTACCCAATTCGCTATGTTAAATATAACGAATCAGATGATGACGAACGGATGAAAATTACATGAAGAATCAGATCATGTGCAGATAACGAATTAGGCTGTGTTCTGATAACGAATTAGGCTTTATTCATTATAGCGATTGAGATGGCGAATTAGATAATAATTTAAAATTCTAATGAAAATTATGTTAAGACATTTAATGGAAATAAAATTTTTCCAAGCTGACCTGACAGCCTTAACCCCAGCCAGGGCTCTGTCCCTTGGACCCCGCTAGGGACTGCCGCCCTAGAACCCCGCTTCCAGGGGCGCTGCCCCCGGACCCCCGTTCGTTGAGGGTTATAACTAAACTAGAAATACGTTATGGATAGTAATAGTTAACTGATACGTGTAATTGTTATACAGTTAGTCGCACACAGCTAAAGAAATGAGTAACTGTTAACAGTTAACGTAACCGAGTTCAGGTGAGTTTCTAGCCCCATTCCTTTTTATGTTTTCGGGGTTGTGTGCATACTCGATGTGATTATTTAATATATTTATCCTAAGATATAAGTGTATGCTATATATGTGTTATGTGGAATGTATGGATGATTTCTTGTCAGTACGTGAACGATATTCGGATATTGCATGTAATGCAAGGTTATAATTACATATTTGAATGATATGTATATGATATGTACATGAACGATCTTCGGATATTGCATATACTGTTAGATTATAATTACATATATGAATGATATATATAACGTATGAATGATAAATGTATGATATGAGTGAATATAAGGGACTGAGCCCTAATAATACTCAAGGTAGAAAGGGACTGAGCCCTAATAATACTCAACGTAGAAAGGGACGGAGCCCTAATAATACTCAAGGCAGAAAGAGACCGAGCCCTAATAATATTCGAGGCAGAAAAGGGACCGAGCCATAATAATACTCGAGGCAGTAGGGCGTAATGTTATTTGAAACAGAGAAGAATGTAAAGTAAGATTTAATACAAAAGTATGTAACGTATATACGAAAGAAAGATAAGCAGATTAAGAATATAATATGTATCTTCGAATGCATATGTATATGAATATAATTGTATTATGTGTTATCTGTATTAACTAGAACTCACTCAGCGTAGCTGACTTTTAGTATGCACGCAGGTGTACAGATTAAAGAGGTAGCATGAGGATGGCACATGGCATGGATTGAACGGCTGGCATCTGAAGATGGAAGAAATGATGTTTTAAATATGATGTTTTCTGTTATGGTTTTAAAGAAAATATTAAATTTTTTGTAATGAATGGTTGAAGTTAACGTTTCCGCGAAAGTTTTAATGAACTCTGATTTGTAGAACTGTGTTTATGTGTAAATCCAACGTCAAAAGTGAGGCACCGGTAACGGGGCTTACACCGACTATGAACCATATACTCACTTAAACATACTTTTTCACTATTTTAAGTTTTAAGTTTAAATGATCAAGTTTTACGTTTTTATTGATTTGGTATCATTGTTGGATTTTAGTGTTCAATTCACAAGTTTGGTTTGGTCAGCTTGCTTAAAAAGACTTAATTTATTTTATTATTATCACCCACTCTCATACTTTGCTAAGGTAAGTAATCATATTCCCCCTTTGATCTTTTATTTTGGGGCAATATGCGTACCACAACTATTTTGGGGCAATATGTGTACCACAACCTCATGTTTTATGTTAAATGGGTCCTCAACCACAATTCTATTTATTTGAGTTTACGTGTATTGTTCAATTAAGTGATACATGCTTACATGGCAAGGTGTTTATTGGTTATTGTTTTGGTGGCCTCATCCCCATCCTCATTAGTAAGATCGTATGCCTTTCTATTAACCTAACCTGGTGTTTGTGAAATGATATAATTGATTAAATCAACTGTTCGCATTAGAATTATCTTTTATTTATTATTATACATATAAAAACTTACGCTAGCTCACTCAACAATTTGTTAACAATATAAAAACTTATTATAACATCCCGTTTTCTGGTTTCAGTTAATAAACGAAAGTATGAGTTATTATGAGTCGGGCTAGTGTTGGGTTAAATTGAATTGGGTTATGAAGGAAAGAGGAAAAGACCATGAGCTTAAGCCCATGATCTATAATTATATAAGTCATTAATACCCACTTATTTTCATTTCACACATATTCCATACACCTCCTAAAACACACACTTAAGCTCTCTCTCTAGCCGAACATAGAAGAGAAATCGATCCCGACTTAAGGTAATGATAGTATGATGTTAAACCCGTTAGTTATGGTTACGAAACGACGAGCCGACACCATTAAACTGTTTAAGTCACGAGATCCGGATGGAATCGGGTATAAACCGAACCTAAGATGAGCTTATGGATCACCCTAGCTCAGATCTGGATCGAAAGGGACGAAAAACGAAGAAAAACGAAGAAAAACCCGTTTTTCCGGCGAATCCGCGGTTTTCCGGCGACGGCGCCGGAAAAGGTAATACGAGGAAGGGAATGTCAGAGAATGTTTATGACATTCTCTGACCTAACCGTAAGTCGCTAACGGGAACTTAAGGAATTAAGAGGTGATTCGTTAGCTGATTCGTCTATGGGAGCATAACGAACTAGCTTCAGTTCGTGTTCAATTCGTTAAGGGAAAATATAACGAATCACCTTTGATTCGTTATAGTCATTCGTTAAAGGAGATAACGAATTGGAAGGTCCAGTTCGTTACATGAACTGATTCGCTACATGAACTGATTCGTTTATTAACCGGTTCGTTAAAGGGTTCAATTAAGATAAGCCAGTTCATTAAGAACCAAGTAACGAATTAAATTTTTAACAAAATGATAGAATGGTCCCTGGACTTAGAAAAAGAATGATTTAATTAAAAAGAAGCCCTTGAACTTTTAAGTTAGAAAATTAATTAATGATTCAAAATTCTAATGGAAAATGTGATAAGACAGTTAATGGAAATAAAATTTTTCCAAGCTGACCTGGCAGCTCGACCCCAGCCAAGGGCTCTGTCCCTTGGACCATGCTAGGGGCTGCCGCCCCTAGACCCCGCTGCCAGGGGCGCTGCCCCCCGGAACCCCGTTCGTTGAGGGTTATAACTAGACTAGAAACGCGATGTGAGTAGTGATAGTTAATTGATACGTGTAATTGTTATACAGTTAGTCGAGCACAACTAAGGAAAGGAATAACAATTAACGGTGAACGTAATCGAGTTTAGGTGAGTTTCTAGCCCCACTTCCTTGTTATGTTTTCGGGGCTGTGTGCATACTCGATGTGATATTTAATACACTTATATTAGGTGATAAGTGTATGTCTTGTATGATTTATGTATGATGATTTCTTGACGGTGTGTGAACGATTGCACGTGACGTCAAGTGGTAGTTAAAGGTATGATTGATATGTGTGATGTATGTATGAATATATATGATGTATGAATAATGTATGTATGATATGTTGATGGTACGTGAATGCTCTTCGGAGATTGCACATATTGTCAAGGAAAGTATGTAAAGGACAAGTATGTTATAGTAGTACGAATGTAGGGAACCGACCCTAATAATATCGGCGAATGAAGGGAACCGAACCTAATAATATCGGCGAATGTAGGGAACCGACCCTATTAATATCGGTGAACGTAGGGAACCGACCCTAATAAGATCGGCGAAGGTTATAGGGCGGAATGCTCTTTAAAACGTATATGTGTGATTGAAAGTATGTATGTAAGTACGAAAGAAAGAATGAAAGTACGTATGTAAGTAAGTATGTAAGTAAATATGAAGGTATGTACCTTCGGGTGCATATGTTAGTATGTGAATGTATTGTATGTCGTCTGATTAACTAGAACTCACTCAGCGTAGCTGACTTTTAGTATGCACGCAGGTGAGTAGAATGAGGCAACTTGCTTGAGGGGAAGCACATGGCATGGATTTGAAGGCACTAGCATCTCAATGAAGTGTTATGTTATAATATTTAAAAGACAATGTTTTATGTTTAAACAATTTGAATGCTAGATAAGACAAGGATTTATGGTCATGTAATGTAATGGTTTGAATGTTTTAATATTCCGCGAATGTTTTTATTAACTCTGATAGTATGAACTGTGTTTATGAGTAAATCCAACGTTAAAGTGAGGCACTGGTAACGGGGGTCTTACACTTATGCTAGTTCACTCAAATATTTATTAAAATGATAACCCACTCCATTTGTGAGAACCATTGAAACTCTATCATAACCTTTGATCTTCCTTAATGAATGGTGGAGATTTGATCTTTCAAATATACATTTTTCATTTTGTTTTTAATACGATAAATATGCCAAAGGGTAAATTGGTAAAAACACCCACTAGTTATCTATGTCACCATCATGCAAAAGTACCCAATGTCATTTAACTAAAAAAATTTTCAAATCCATTTCACTTTCTTCATGTTTTTTAGAGAATAGAGAGAGAATTTGAAACAACTTTGAACAAACAACATTGAAGATTTAGGGCATGTTTGGGATTGAGTTTGAAAAATGCTTATTGACTTATCGGCTTTTTCGAAAAGTCATTTTAAAAAGCCTGGATTTGGGGCTTTTAGAAAACTGCTTTTTAACCCTTTCAAAGAGCTAAAATAAAAAGGAATTTTGTGATTGCCAAGCACATTTTGGCTTTTTGAAAACATCAAAAAGTCAATAAAAATTTTTTAAACTCAATCCCAAACATGCTCTTAAAGATACTTTCCATCTACTTCTACTTTGAACAAATTCCGACGACATGTAAGCTTTTTTTGGCCGAAGTCGATTTTCCGGAAAGCTAAAATCATGACAAGTCCAACATGGGTGATGGCTTTCGGACATATCCGTGTTTGATAAGTATAGTGGGAGGCCGTGAATAATGGCAGTGGATGATTGGAGCATTTTCCATAGACTCGTTCTAGGTTTCGACGAACCCGTTATCAATTTTCCGGCACTTGTAAGCATTTCTGGTCGAATTCGAATTCAGGCAAATTAACATCATGACAAGTCCGACATGGGTGATGGCTTTTGAACTCGATTTTCTGGTCGAACTCGATTTTCCATCAACAGTGATTTTGGATATCGCGGTATCCTAGGTGTAAGGTTAAGTTCATCCATGGAAACTTTTTGTGTGTGTGTTTGTTTTTTAGTTTTGCAACTCCTTAAGTAGATTCTTAATGATTCTTGTTTGCCAATTAGGGTTTGGTTGTTTTGAAAAAAATGTTGAAGACTTTTGTATGTTTTATTTATGATCTTTGTGGCTTATTTATTAGATTTCAAAAGTTAATTGATTTTCTAGTTGGATTTTTTATGGGTTTTTGGATTTTTTTTCAAAACTCATATATGTTCTAACAATCTTTAAATAAATATTAATCTTTTGGCTTGCAGAAGCATCATGTCTCTAATTACTTTAATGAATTATCGTATGCATCACTTTAAATTATAAAAAGTAAAGCACATAAAAAAGATGAACCTTAAGAAAATTTCAAAATCATATTTTGAAAAATCAAAAAGCAAGTAAAAGCATTGATGTGAAATGGTACTACACATCTTTTCATAAATCAATCAAATCAAAACCATTTCTCTTACTTTTTTTTTCTTTTTGTATAATTTTTATAAAGTAAAGGGTTTTTAATTTTTGAATAATTAATATGAAGTGTTAAGAGCATTCCTAGCCCGTTCTCCATCTATATCTCTATAATTATACTAAAAAACACTACATTTCTCTCATGTTTAATTAAATAATATTTTTTTATATCTTTATCATTACACTTATATCTCTCCTCTACTCACAACCAATTCAACATATATTAAAAAACAAACAGGGGCAAACAAAGTTTCCCCAAATTTACAAAATATCACTACGTTTCTCTCTCCACCATATAATTTACACTCACAACCATTCACAACTTCATCCTATAATTTACAAATTCCCCTCACATAACTATAGGATGGGTTGAGAATGCTCTGATTGTAATATAAGAAGGAATGAAACATATGCATGTAACTATCTCATAAACATAGTACGCTCCATCGACTAGAAATACAGATACAATAAAATACGATGTACAAGACGGGCTCGGTTATGGCCGACCAAGTAAAGCTGTTGACAGGCCCGGCTTACTTTTTTTAATTTTATGACCAACCAAGTAAAGCCAAACACATGTTCCCTTAAAAACCCAAACATATGTTTATTTTTGTAAAAACGTGTATAACATGTGTTCATTTTTGTATACGTTATACAAACATATGTTTATTTCGTATATAACGTATATAACACGTATTTAGTTTTGTATATGCTTTTTTTGTATAAACATATGTTTAATTAACTAAAATATGTTTAAAAATTCATATGAAGTATGTATATGTGATGGTAAAGGTGTGGATATTTTTTTAGCTTTTGAACACACTCTGTGTACGTGTTGATTGAATTGAAACCATTTAATCTTTTTGGTATTCTTCAATCAATAAATGAAGTAAAGAAAAAACTTTGGGTTTATCATAATGTATAATATGAGGTACAAACAAAAAGAAAAAGTAATTGAAACATTTGGGTTTATTATTAGCCTCCTTATTCTCCACTATGAGAACTTCTTCTTTATTAAACTTTTCATTATTATTAAACCTGTAAGGCTCCGTTCCCGGTAGCTCTATTTTAGCGTTGAATTTATTCATAAACACAGTTCTTACAATCAGAGTTAATTAAAACTTTCGCGGAAACGTTAACTTAAAGCATTCGTTACAAAACATTAAATATTTTCTTTGATACCATAACACAAAACATTATATTTAAAACATCATTTCTCCCATCTTCATATGTCAGCCGTCAAGTCCATGTCATGTGCCATCCTCATGCTAACTCTTTAATCTGCTCACCTGCGTGTACACTAAAAGTCAACTATGCTGAGTGAGTTCTAGTTAATCAAGAAACTTATCATACAACCACTACATGCATTACATACGTATCCGAAGACATATAGCCCGCTATCTAACCTGCTCACCTTACCACTTAACCTCTTATTTACCCCTACAGCTTAGCCACTTTAATAACGAATGACGTTATGCCACTTTAATAACGAATCACGTTATGCCACTTTAATGATGAATAACGTTATGCCATTTTGCGACATTAATAAAGAAGTCACGCATAGGCTTACCCTACCACGTACTATCGTCATACCACTAACACCCTTACTAGACCCTTGCTACTTCTATCACGCCCTACCTCTACTTGTCTACAACACACTTTGTATCAATACATCATTTACATAATAACCAAGTTACATCACAACATTCACACACTTATAATCACTTAGAGATCATTTCCTTTGCCGACACGTGCAATATCCGAAGATCGTTCACATACCAACAAGCAATCATTCGTATCTATCACATATATCATACATGGCATACACTTACCATTTAAGGTAAGTGTATTAACTATCACATCGAGTATGCACACAGCCCCGAGAACATAACAAGGAAAGGGGCTAGAAACTCACCTGGATCATGTTTCTTTCTCCGTTAATGGTCAATCCTTTCTTTAGTTAAACTCTGCTAACTGTATAATAGTTACACGTATCAATGCTTGTCAGATCTAATCTAATGGCCTAGTATTAGCTTACTTTTACTTAGCATGTTTATGGTTATCCTTTATTTTAACTTTACTGTATTTTATCTCTTAAGTTCCTTACAATGCATACCATCAAGTGTATACACGTATATACATACATATACGGTTCACCATGTATCTGATTCTCAATGTAAGCGAACTTAGATATATAACGTATATAATATGTATTTAGTTTTGTATATGCTTTTTTTGTATAAACATATGTTTAATTAACTAAAATATGTTTAAAAATTCATATGAAGTATGTATATGTGAAGGTAAAGGTGTGGATATTTTTTTAGCTTTTGAACACACTCTATGTACGTGTTGATTGAATTGAAACCATTTAATCTTTTTGGTATTCTTCAATCAATAAATGAAGTAAAGAAAAAACTTTGGGTTTATCATAATGTATAATGTGAGGTACAAACAAAAAGAAAAAGTAATTGAAAACTTTGGGTTTATTATTAGCCTCCTTATTCTCTACTATGAGAACTACTTCTTTATTAAACTTTTCATTATTATTAAACCTGTAATGTTCCGTTCCCGGTAGCTCTACTTTAGCGTTAGATTTTACTCATAAACACAGTTCTTACATTCAGAGTTAATTAAAACTTTCGCGGAAACGTTAACTTAAAGCATTCGTTACAAAACATTAAATTTTTTCTTTGATACCATAACACAAAACATTATATTTAAAACATCATTTCTCCCATCTTCATATGCCAGCCGTCCAATCCATGTCATGTGCCATCCTCATGCTAACTCTTTAATCTGCTCACCTGCGTGTACACTAAAAGTCAACTATGCTGAGTGAGTTCTAGTTAATCAAGCAACTTATCATACAACCACTACATGCATTACATACGTATCCGAAGACATATAGCCCACTATCTAACCTGCTCACCTTACCACTTAACCTCTTATTTACCCCTACAGCTTAGCCATTTTAATAACGAATGACGTTATGCCACTTTAATAACGAATCACGTTATGCCACTTTAATGATGAATAACGTTATGCCACTTTGCGACATTAATAAAGAAGTCACGCATAGGCTTACCCTACCACGTACTATCGTCATACCACTAACACCCTTACTAGACCCTTGCTATTTCTATCACGCCCTACCTCTACTTGTCTACAACACACTTTATATCAATACATCATTTACATAATAACTAAGTTACATCACAACATTCACACACTTATAATCACTTAGAGATCATTTCCTTTGCCGACACGTGCAATATCCGAAGATCGTTCACATACCGACAAGCAATCATTCGTATCTATCACATATAACATACATGGCATACATTTACCATTTAAGGTAAGTGTATTAACTATCACATCGAGTATGCACACAGCCCCGAGAACATAACAAGGAAAGGGGCTAGAAACTCACTTGGATCATGTTTCTTTCTCCGTTAATGGTCAATCCTTTCTTTAGTTGAACTCTGCTAACTGTATAATAGTTTCACGTATCAATGCTTGTCGGATCTAATATAATGGCCTAGTATTAGCTTACTTTTACTTAGCATGTTTATGGTTTTCCTTTATTTTAACTTTACTATATTTTATCTCTTAAGTTCCTTACAATGCATACCATCAAGTGTATACACGTATATACATACATATATGGGTCACCATGTATCTGATTCTCAATGTAAGCGAACTTAGATATATAAGCGAACTTAGATATATAAGCGAACTTGGTAGCATGCGAACTTCGATGAGGCGAACTTAACAATCAGCGAACTTATATGGCGAACCTAACTGCAGCGAACTTAGCTTGGCAAACTTGCTACGCGCGAACTTAGCAACTTGCTGCAGCGAACTTAGCTGCGGGCGAAGTTACCCAGCAGCAGCTACGGTTCGTTCTTAACCCCCATAATCATCTCCGTTTTAACGTGTTACCCTTTGATATGATATTAACCAAACCTGTGAACATTCCCATGATCATTTTCGGGTAAACTTGGCCCGAAAAAGTATAAAGTTTGGACCTTTAAGCTAAAAACGTTCAATACTAGATCTAAGGTTTATTTTAAACTAGTCGTACATGTTTATAGGCCCGTTAAGTTCGTTTTAGCATCAAGTTTACAACTTTGCGTTTCGTTTATACCCGATCTATTCTCGTTTTAAGTTTCAAGGCTAAATGCTTATAAAAACGTAACCTTTAAAATCAAAAACTTACCTTTACGTGTTTTTAAGTTGTAAGGCCCCGAACCCGGTAGCCCTACTTTAGCGTTGGATTTACTCATAAACACAGTTCTTACAAATCAGAGTTTATTAAAAACTTTCGCAGAAAGGTTAACTTAAATCATTCATTACAAACATTAAATCTTTTTTTGATACCATAACACGAAACATTATAAACAAAACATCTTTTCTTCTTTCTTCAAATGCCAGCCGTTCAATCCATGCCATGTGTCATCCTCATGTTAACTATACAATCAGCTCACCTGCGTGCATACTAAAAGTCAGCTACGCTGAGTGAGTTCTAGTTAATCAGGCAACTTGTCATACAACCACTACACACAACATATGCGTATCCGAAGACACACAAACCACAGTCTAACCTGCTACCGCTTAACCACTTAATTACCCCTACAACTTAGCCTCTTAATTACCCATACAGCTTAGCCACTTATGCCACTTTAATAACGAATAACGTTATGCCACTTTGCCACTTTAATAACGAAGTCACGCATAGGCTTACCCTACCACGTACTATCGTCATGCCACTAACACCCTTACTAGACCCTTGCCACTTCTATCACACCCTACTTCTACTTGTCTGCATCACACTTTATATCATCACGTCATTCATACAATAATCAAGTTACATCACATCATTTATATACACACTAATAACCACTTGGGGATCATTCCCGAATGATGGTACGCGCAATATCCGAAGATCGTTCGCACACCGACTAACCTTCCCTGTCTACGCGTGCAATATCCGAAGATCGTTCACGCACCAACAGACATCCATTCATAACAAACATAAATATTTCACATCAAACATTATAGCATACACTTACCCGTTAAGGTAAGTGTATTCACACTTCACATCGAGTATGCACACAGCCCCGAAAACATAACAAGGAATAGGGCTAGAAACTCACCTGAACTCGGTTAACAGTTACTCCTTCTTTAGCTGAGTGTGACTAACTGTATAAAAATTACACATATCAATTAACTATTACTATCCATATCACGTTTCTAGTCTATTTACAACCCTCAGCGAACGGGGTTAGAGGTTCCCAGCCGGATCTACACGAGATATCACGTACTACGCAGGTGCGGAATCCCTACGTAAGACGTTACGAGTATAGAAAACAATACGATTAACACACGATAATCAAACACGTTGTATACCAACCTTAAACACGTGATACGAAGATCACTTGATTACAGACTCTCTCTGACTCGAATACACGAAAACAGTAAAACTGAATTAATTGATTAATAAGCCGTAACAGATGGCTTATATAATCACGACAACTTCGCCTGGCATGTTCAGGCGAAGTTGTCACTAACTTCGCTTGTCTAACAAGTTCGCCCATATCAGCGAACTTGTTAGCAACTTCGCTTATACAAAACATAAAACATTACAAACGCGATTACAGACACTAGACACTGAACTACTGACATTATGCACCAACAGACTCCCCCTTGGCAGTAGCTTCATCTCTTTAGCTTCAAACACGTGTCTTGTAATCTTCAATCTTGTATCTTCACGCATGCACTCCTTCTCTAACACAAACCGACACAACTCTTTGATATTTCCTCGCTTCGTCTTTCCAAGCAGGAATATAAAAGATTTTCTTCTCATTGAGCACCTGCAGATCAGCTTGCGATAAGTTTACCAAATGCATCGGATCGTAAACTCTTAGAAGCTCTTGTTCATCCTCGTCTTCCATCACTGCCTCAGCTGTCTCACAATCTACAAACCACCACTTTAGGTCTTTAAGCACATCCTTGGGCATAAGCTTCATCGGTACTTCTTTCAAACACCGGATCGGTTTATACTTCATGACCATCCAAGGCTTTCCATCAGCTCTCAAACCTCTATCCTTGTCTTCAACAAGTTTTCCCTTCTGTGGTTTTAACAGCTCAAATTTCTTCTCTTTTATACTTTCTTTCCATACAATTTTCCCAATAACTCTAGCCATATTATCGTCACTTCGATTGATTAACCCCAATCTGGCTAAGTCTTTCACTTCACATTCCGGCAGTGTATTCAACGATCTTAACAGTCTTTTAAAATACTGAACACCGTCATACCTTTTAATCACGAAGAGCCTCAACTGCTCATCATAGATCCAGCAAATAATCCCTTTCTTCGCTTCAGCATAGCCTTTAATGTTGTAACTCTTCTTAAACATTGTAGGGAACGCCGGTTTCTTCGTTTTGACGAACCACTGAGCATAGCCTTCCTTCCACCTAGGCTGCTCTTCTCATTCAGTCTCATCATTTGCCATCTCATTACCCATATCGGCTTTCTCAACATCTGGAATGTCATGCTCCACATTCTCTTCTACTATCTCTCCCTCTTCAATCTCATAATCAATCACAATATCTTCACCAATTTTCTCTATCACATCACTCGGTAGAATATCATCATCACCAACCAAGCTATCATCCATCTCCTCTACGTCCACCACCACCACCACATCATCACCACCAGCTGCAGATGTCGACTCCCCCTGAGTTGTGGAAGTTCCAAGAGCTTGAGTAGTTCTTGGTAGCTCACCACCTGCATCTTTCAACGCATTGGGATCATCGTCTCTATCATTCCTTCTCTTCTTCCTCAACTCATCGCCTTTACAGCTCGTCTCCCCCTGAGATGCCAAGAACTCCTTCAGAGCATCTATGATCTTTCCATGTTCTACCAGCAGGGACGACTGCATCTGATTCTCTGCAACTAGGCGTTGAATAGCCTGGGTCTGGATAAGATTCACCCTTGATTGTTCTGCCACGACCCGTTCAAGTGCAGCTATTCGTTCTGAGTCTGAGAGGGTTGCATCGAAATCAAACCTCATATGTGAAATGTCTTGAGTGTACTGAGGAGGGATTTCCGATGTCACCGGGACCTCAGAAGTAGAAATAGACGTAACCGCAGGTGGTATCGTCACCGATAGCCCTGCAGTGGCCACAACAGTTGACTCAATAAAGCGTGCCACGACCTCCGATGGAGTAACAGTCGGAGGCGGCAACGAAACGATCACAGGAGTTGAAAGTTGGAAAGTAGTGGGTGGAAGGCCAAATGTAGATGAGGTAGCCACTACGGGAATACCCGTAGCGCTTGGCCTTGTAACCTGGAGGGATGAGGGAACCATTGTCATACCGGATAGTGCTGGTGGAGTGAAACGTACCACCCTAGAGCTTTCACCGGCTCCTGATCCTGCACCTATCCGTTCCCTTCTTGACCTTCTTATCAACTGTTGTACCTCTTCCTCAAAGTCTGACTCGTCATCATCATCTGTTCTCTTTCTTTTCCCATGTAGTCTTTCTCGAGTCACCATAATCCTTCTCGCCTCTGCCACTTCATCATCAGAATCTGAGCCAGCCACCGTTGTAGCTGCCCTAGTAACATGCATAGTCGAGGCACGTTCAACTGGGACCTGAACGTTCTCCTCTGGATCCACCCGATCCATATCAAAGAAGCCTTGACCACCAAATTCTGCATCAAGGTCAACATTCTCCTCCGGTGACACAACAGGAGCAGTAGGTATAGCTTGAGGTGCTCCTGCCTGTTGTGGTGCCGGGTCCCTAAACTCATCCCCACGAGCAGGCACATACCCCGGTTTGATTAAGTACCCAAAGAGTGGAGTATGGCGAGGACGAAGCTCAGGTTTGCTCCTCGCACTGGAGGATCGACACTGGGCGAAGATCCGTTTGTTCACACTCTCTACATATCGGATCGGACGGCGCTGAGGAAGTGTTGGAGCAACATGATTCAAGATCATTGGAAGGAATCTTGGATACATGATGAACCGCTCACGCGCCATCGCTCTTCGTTGACGATCAATCTCGTAAAAGACCATCTGACTAAAGCTGAATCGCTTGTTGTATGTCAGAGCAGTCATTGCTGACTGCATGGTCGCGCCCATGCCATCAGTGCCCGCCTTTCTCCCTGACATGCATACTATCATAACATGCATGAGAAAGCGCCACTGGTCAAGCAGAAATCCCTTCCTTCTCTGCGAATCCCCTAAGGGACCAGAATAACCCATCCTCAAAAATGCCCCATCGCGGAAAGGAGCTACAAACTCCGTCGGGTCATCCCTTGTCTCGTTTCCAAACCGCAGAGCCGCCCGGATATGTTCAGAAGAGAACTAAACAATATGATTGTTGGCGGTTGCGCGCATCACCGGGGGTTCGACTCTACAGTCGTATTCCACGGTCTGCCAGAAATCTCAATGTTGGGTAAGGATATCGGCAGAGTTGTTGTAATGGCGTGGAATATCCTCGAGCGTAAAAGGAATGTGATGATTTTGCGGAAATCATCAACTCTGCTCGCTTCCGGGTCTAAGGTGATATACATGTTGTGACCCGGGAAGAACTGTCTTTGTTGATCACCTCCGTCATCACCGCCTGCACCACCTGCTCCAGCAATAGCAGCCATATCTGCAACAAACAGGTTAAGTTAGATAAACGTCAAAGCGAATCACAAGTTCGCCTGTTACCATGAGCGAAGTTGTGATCAATTCTGTATAGGCGAAGTTAAAGGTGAGGCGAAGTTGGGAAACAACTTCGCTTCAACTTGAACTTCGTCTTAAAAAAGTTAAGTAAAATGGTCCAGGCGAAGTTACGGATAACTTCGCCTAATCACAACATCGCCTCATAAACTGTTTCAAAATCAATAATCAGGCGAAGTTAAACCTCAGGCGAAGTTACAGATAACTTCGCCTAAACTGTAACTTCGCCGAATTCGAATCGGCAACAGTTAAGGTTGTTGAATGACGTGTAGATGATGATTTCGGTGATCGAGGACTCCGAAATACATGATTTTATGAAGGTTTATACGTTCAAGTGGTTTACTATCACGTAAAAACAAGTTTGAAAATCGGGTGTTTAGGTTTCAAAAAAAATCGAGGTCACGAAACGGGTCGTATCGACCTGTGATAATCATTAACGACAATGATTATACGAATATGGAACCCTACACACCTTTAATCGACAATGAAATCGAGAAAGAAACACAGAATGATTGATGATAAAAGAATCGATAAGTTCGCCGAGGTTTCTGTGAGTATAAGTTCGCTGGATTTTGAAATAAATGAACAGTTTGACCTTTAGAGTCCTTTATATAGGGTCACAGATGTATCGGCGAAGTTGTGGATAACTTCGCCTATCAGGCGAAGTTATGCAGAACTTCGCTGAAATTAAAAATTTTTCAAAACAAACCCCATAATTTGAACAATTTGCAATTAAGTTTTAAAACATCCTTTAAAGTGTTAAATAAAACGATCAAGACCAAGTAAACAGGTATAAAATCATACAACTCCAAAAATAGAAAAAACTTTTAAAATAAAGGTACACGGGATCAAATTTCAGTCTCGACAGGGACTACCATGTTTTAGAAAAGATCCGAACAGGAATCATACTAATTTCGTGACTGTCACACAGATCCGTGTTCAGCTGTATTATGACATAAAGAAACAGGTTGTAAGCAGGTAATCTACTTAGAATGGTTTTCATCATTTATGTGATACGAGTTAGGTTCAATTAAGCTCAAAACTTAAGTGGGCAACAACTCAGAGATTATGATGCCTCCTATCTATTCTCAAAGCGTATTTGGCTTTCCCCAAGTCACCCCGAATTGACCTTGACCCGTAGTGTCTGATTAAGTAGTAATTACTCTTCGATCTTAGACTCTGCTTCCCGTTCACCTTCTTGTGTCTTGATTGATAATCATTATCATTATGAAATCTAATTTTTTTTTTTTTTAATCTAACATGTATATACACAACTTCAAGTAGATAATAACTGCAAGTCCCGAATCTGGATCACTGCAGTGTCTTGATACGCTATCTTCACGGGAATCAGAACACTCACGGGCTCGTGTATGACTGGGTAATCGCTTTTCTGCCTATCATTCGGAAAGATATGTATGAAGACACGCACAACTCTTAAGGAGTTTCCACAAAAAATCGAGTAGATTTAGTTAGTATCACTTCTACTTTTACGCACCATAAAAAGCTACCATGACATACAATGACTGTTCTAAAGACTTTTAAGCCTAATAACTTCACTAGTTAAGCACACATAATCAGTATATCTATCACTTTCCAAGGTTGGATCAATTTTCTGTTAAACATAGTAAAGTAACTTCTTACGAAGTAGTAGACTTGAAAAATAATTTCATCTCCCGAAAAGAAAAATTTAACTTCTATCGCCCCGACCAAATCAAAGTCTTCAGGTCAACGGCTATCCCGAAGATCCAATGGATCAGCTGGACCGACCACATACTAGTATGTGTCCTTCTAACTAAGTATGATCGACTAATTTTAAGCGAAAGAATGAAAACTCATTATAAACCGCCCCGGTCACTTTCAGTCATCTGGTTAATGGCTATCCTCATATTCTACACGTAGAAATGAGGACCAACCATATCCTAAGACATGTCCTTCAAACTGAGGCAACCAACATAATTCTAAGCGATAGTGACGGGGGTTTTTTTTTTTTTTTTTAAAACACAAAGCATGGTTACTCAGGATTGATCATCCCATTCAGCTCAACAAGGTTTTGAAATCTAGTTTTGTCAAACGCTTTCGTGAATAAGTCAGCGAAATTATCTAACGTATCAACCTTTTCGAGCTCAATCAGCTTCTTCTCAGCACAATCCCGTATAAAATGATGACGTATGTCAATATGTTTAGTTTTACAGTGCTTCACGGGATTGTTAGTTACTGAGATAGCAGCAGTGTTATCAATGCAAATAGGAGTAAGTGAGAAATTCAGACCATAGTCGCGCAACTGTTGTTGAATCCAAAGAACCTGGGAGCAGCAGTTGGATGCTGCCATGTATTCTGCTTCACATGTTGAAATTGCGACTGAAGTCTGCTTCTTGCATTGCCACGACACCAATCTGCCACCAAGAAACTGACATCCACCAGTTGTAGATTTCCGACTCTGATTGCACCCTCCATAATCAGAATCTGTGTAAGCGACTAACTCCAAGTCTCCTCCTCTCGGGTACCACAACCCTAGCTTCGGCTTGCCCTTGAGATACCGCAGTATCCTCTTCGCACCCTTCAAATGAGATTCTTTTGGGTTTGCCTGAAAGCGTGCACAAAGACAAACAGCAAACATTATATCAGGCCTAGAAGCAGTTAAGTACATTAAAGAACCTATAATAGCCCGATATTGGGTTGGGTCCACGTCTGCATCGTTATCTGAATCAGCACCCAATTTGTGATTGACGCAGACTGGAGTTTCATATGGAGTGCTGTCCTCCATCTTGAAGCGTTTGAGAACATCATGGACATACTTCGTCTGATGAATGAACATCCCGTCTTTCTTCTGATCATCTTGAAATCCTAAAAAGAAAGTTAGTTCACCCATAGCACTCATTTCAAATCTCTTCTTCATGACGGCATCAAACTCCTAACACATGGTGACCTTTGATGCACCAGCAGAAAGTCGCTTCCCTTTCTCTTGAAGAACAACGTGCTATCAATCTTACCTCTTTCAAACTCATTCTCAAGCAAGTAATCGGATAACGTTGAGTACCAGGCACGAGGTGCCTGATGTAGTCCATACAACGCTTTACTTAGCTTGTACACGTGATCGAGAAAGTCAGGGTCAGGAAAACCCGGAGGTTGCTCAACATACACAACCTCATCGACTTTACCGTTTAGGAACGCACTCTTCACATCCAACTGAAAAACTTTCATCTCCTTATGAGCAGCAAATGCCAAAAACAGCCGAATGGCTTCCAATCTTGCCACAGGAGCAAACACCTCATTATAATCAATCCCCTCTTGTTGATTAAAGCCTTTAACAACCAGCCTTGCCTTATTCCTGATAACAACCCCTTTCTCATCTCTCTTACATTTGAAGACCCATTTTGTGCCAATCGCATGCACATTTCTTGGTTTTTCAACCAAATTCCATACTTCCATTTTCTTAAACTGAGCTAACTCTTCTTGCATGGCTTGGACCTACGAGCTGTCCTTCAGAGCCATTTGATAGTTCTTTGGTTCAATCTGGCTGACGAAGCAAGTGTACAAGCATTCGTTGATAATACCCGTGTCTTTAATGCTTGTGTAAACACAGGTGTGCTCATTCAAGCTTTGTCTTGTTTGTACACCGGCGGACAGATCACCTATCACATTCTCCAACGGGTGATTTTTGTGAATTCTCATAGTCGGAACCGAACTGACATTTAGATTATCTTCCAAGTTCGAAGATAGCTCATCCATGGTTGATTGATGTTGAGAGTGAAACGGATTGATGAATTCCTCTTCAGTAGAGGCAGCAGGGGTATTGACAGCATTTGACGAGGAAGGCTGACATTCATCATACTGTGGTCTTTGTACCAAAGTGTCTTCCTCATCGCATATCATCTTCGTAGCAATTCTTTCCTCAGCTTCTGCAAAATCCAGATAAGGTATGTTAAAAGATTTAAAGAGTCTATCATAGTCGAAAACCCCAGCGGGTCCCGTGCTTGGTTTTGGTGATTTGTAACTTGTGATATCAGTGTTACACACCACCTCAACCTTGCTGGTCGATGTATTAAAGACCCGTCTGTTGGGAGTCCCAACAACGTATCCGACTAAGATTCCTTCGTCGGCTACTTCACCAAATTTTGAATTGGTCTTTAATATCGAACACGGGGACCCGAATGGTTCAAGACCACTCAAGTTGGGTTTTCTCCCATGCATTAGTTCATAACAGGTTTTATTTAATCTTTTAACAGTTAACACTCTATTAAGGATATAACAGGCTGTAGCAACAGCTTCAGCCCAGAACACCACTGGAAGTTTCAAATCAGCCAGCATGGTCCTGGCTCCTTCAATCAAAGTTCTGTTCTTCCTCTCAGCCACTCCATTTTGTTGCGGAGTATACAGTGCGCTGTATTGGTGTTCAATCCCCTTCTGTAGGCAGAAGATCTCCATCTGATAGTTCTTGAACTCAGTCCCATTGTCACTCCTGATGTATTTAACTCTTTTTCCCATAATGTTCTCAACTTTGGTAATCAAATTTATTACCATCTGAACAGTTTCATCCTTCGACTTCAGGAAATATACCCACGAGTATCGAGAAAAATCATCAGTAATCACCAAGCAGTACGATGTTCCTCCTAGACTTTTTACATTCACGGGACCGAAGAGATCCATGTGAAGTAATTCTAGGGTACTGACAATTGAATTGACCTTCTTGGTGAGATGGGATTTCTTGTGTTGCTTTCCCTTCTTGCATGATAAGCATTTGTCTTCGAAGTTGAAATTCTTCAAGGGAACCCCCAACACAAGCCCATTTTTGACAAGGTAGTTCATCTTACGAAGATGAATGTGCCCCATTCTCTTATGCCATAATTCGGACACTGATTCAGTCGCTTTCGACAAAAGACACGATTCTTCAGTGGCCATTTCAGTAGACCTCATATCCATGATATACGTATTCTTCACTCTCGGAGCCTTCATAACAATCCAGTCCTCTGGTATCTTAAAACCAGGATACAACACTATCGCCTCATTCTTCGTGAAATGCACGGTATAATCCTTGTCACATATCTGCGAAACACTCAGCAGATTGTGCTTCAGTTCTTCAACAAAGTTAACTTTCTCTAGCGTCATCTTCCCGTTAGTCACAGTCCCAATTCCTGTGATCTTTCCACCGCTCTCTCCTGCAAAACTCACTCTACCACCTTGAACAGGTTTCCAGTCTTGTAACAATTTCTTGTTACCCGTCATGTGCCGGGAACAGCCGCTATCCACAACCCATTGATTGTTGGCAGCCCTGTTCAACTGTTCCTGCACGATTAAAGCAGATTATTAGAATCTTGGGACCCAAGACCTCTTGGTCTTGGATCGATACATCCCGTACCTTGGCTGTCCAAAGTTAGAATCGTAATCATTTCTGTGAGTCCTAACAGGATACCTTCTTGTGGATTGTCTATGAGGCCATCCAAACCGTCTTGAATTAAATATTATTAGTTATGGTTTGGGTGTTACCAGTGAAAAACTGAGATCTATTTCTTTGAAAACCTGGATTAGTCCATTTTCTGAAATTCGATGGGTTCTCAGTTTTATCATTAAATTGATTACTGTTAGCTCTTTTCTCAGATTTTAAAGGCCTCACACCTCTGAATTTTTGCTTCAGAGGGCAATCAGCAACAAGATGTCCTTGTTGATTACATCTAAAACAACACCTGTTTTCAACTTTCTTATCAAAAGTTGTCTTAGATGTTGAGGCTGTATTACTGCCCGTTTGTCTCACATATGGTGGGACATACGGGTTTAGTGGAGACTTCTTTTCAGATGTTTTCTTTTTCTCTCCACTTTTTGGTAATACTTCCTCTTGATTTGTCTCACTTGACTCAGAAGACTTGTCCGAGTTAGATGAGACAGGACTCGGAGCAGAAATTTTAACACTTGCAACAGGCTTACTAACTTCTGGTTCTTTAGTAGTAACTGGAACTGGAACTGTCTGACCATAGTCAACATCGACAGATTTCTGATTACTAGGGTTAAAAGTGTAATTATGATTGAAAGGTGGTGGAACTTCATGATAACCAATTCCTCCCCTTTTTGGAGTACCTTGATCACTAACAAGGTGATCAAGTATAGCGGAGGAATTTCTGAATTGTTCCAGTTTCCTGTTAAGTTCCACCACTTTTACCTGGTGATCAACTATCTGTTTTTCTCTTTCAGCTATTAGTTTGGTTTTTTCTTCTAGAACCTCATAGCTAAGATCAATCATATTAATTTTTTCAGCAAGCTTTGCTTTAAGACTTTTAATATCTGTTTCACTAGCTTTAATTTTTACTTTGTAACTATTTTCTCTAGCTTTAGTGAAGTGATGATCTTCTTTTAAAGTTTTATATTGCGCATCCAAACTAACAAACTGATCAGTTAGAGTTGTCAGTTGTTCAGAAAGAAGTTCACACTTAGTACAAGGGAGTTCGGTACTTACCTCGGAGAGCTGGTCTGCTACATCTGCCATGTACGCTTCATCTTCGCCAGTTCCCTTCTCACTATCTGCATTTTCGATGTTTGCCAAGTTGGCATGTTCAAATACTTCTTCAACATGCAGATTCCAGTTGTACTCTTCGTTCTGTCTGGAAATCATGGCTCTATAGTCATTACCACTACCACTTTGCTGTGTAGATCTGTTCTGACTGCGTTCTACACGTTCATTCTTGCATTCTTTTGCAAAGTGGCCATTCTGCTGACAGTTGTAGCAGCGAACCTTCGTCTTATCAAACCCTGGCCTCTCATCGACAAACTTCCTGCCAGTCTTCTTCATGAACCTCTTTACCCTTCTCACTATCATAGCCATCTGCCACTACAGATCCATCTCCTCCAGATCATCAGCATCGATCTGGTCATAGTCTTCATCCAAAACTGCAGGATCAACGATCTTACCCTGAATGTAGTTCTCATAAGAAGCAATAAAAGATGCATAGAGAGCAAACTGCTGTTCAGCAGATTTGACACTCATGGGCATCTTCGAGTAGTTGTTGTTTGAAACACTCGGGGAATAACTACTCTTGTTCGCTTGAGGTTGAGAAGCATTTGACCCTCCAGCTACATAGCACACATCACCGTTCATGTTGAGAGATACGTGTCCCTCAAGTGTTGAGCTCGCGCCTGACTCTCCCTTAGAGTAATAAGCAGATGATTCCGTTTTCGAACTTGATACAGAGCTAACCTTTGCACCATACATACCCGGATCTTGAACCTGATCGGTAGGTGTCTCCTTTCGTACCATGTTCAGTTCAAACGTTCTTAGCTTGTTAACTGCTGTCTCAAGGTCATAGTCAGCAAAGTCTTTATCTTCTCTCATCAACACTGTATACATCTCCCATTTTGGTGGGAGAGCATCAAGAAGCTTCTCAACAATCTCATCTTCTTTGTATGCGATTGAATAGTTGCTGAGTTCAGTCATCAGATGATAATATCTGGTGATGATATCATCAAGTGATTCGTTTTTCAGATACTTGAAGACCGAGAATTGGGTTTTTAGAAGTTTAATCTTCGAAGCACGAATTCCCACATTGCCCTCAAAACGGTTTTCAAGAGCTTCCCAAAGCTCTCTAGCAGTCTTATACTTTCGGAAGGTGTGAAGTATCTCTTGTGGAAGAGCCATTGTAATTGCTGCATGAGCTTTACTTTCTGCCTCATACATCTTCTTCTCTTCATCTTCCATCTCTTTGTACTTCTTGATCTGATCACGACCTTCATACTCAGTAGTAGGTGGAATGTAACCATCTTGTATACACACCCACATCTTGGCATCTTGATACTTGACATATTGTTCAAAACGATCTTTCCACGCTACATAATCCGTTTTCTTAAGCATCTTGGGTGCTTTTGTAGCCGAACCTGCTTCTACTTCCATCTTTACTAATTCGGTAATGTTTATCGAAGACATCTTTCTCAAAACTCAAAGAAATCCGAAAATCAAAAATTTTATTTTCAAACAGCACAGTAGGCGAAGTTGTGGATAACTTCGCTTAAAGCTTAACTTCGCGTGAATTTGTAACGTCGCTCACTTTCTTAAATTCGCCGGATTGGCGAAGTTGAGAATAACTTCGCTTAAGTTGAGCGAACTTGGGAGGTAGGCGAAGTTGTGGGTAACTTCGCTTAAGGTAAGCGAACTTGAAGAGGTAGGCGAAGTTGTGGATAACTTCGCTTAACCTTATATCTTCGCCGAAACCCTAGTAACAGTGACGGCAACTTCGCCTGATGAACACGAAGTTTCTGCAGATTAGATTTCAGGGTTTTTCGAGGTTTGTGAAGGTGTTATGGGTTGTTTAAGCTTGTAGGAGATGAGTATGACACAAAAACTCAGAAAACTCGTCCCGCGAATAGTCGAACGGAACGATTTCTATACCCGCGTGATAATCCCGAACCACACAATCGAGAAAAAGCTCTGATACCAATTGTAGGTTCCCAGCCGGATCTACACGAGATATCACGTACTACGCAGGTGCGGAATCCCTACGTAAGACGTTACGAGTATAGAAAACAATACGATTAACACACGATAATCAAACACGTTGTATACCAACCTTAAACACGTGATACGAAGATCACTTGATTACAGACTCTCTCTGACTCGAATACACGAAAACTGTAAAACTGAATTAATTTATTAATAAGCCGTAACAGATGGCTTATATAATCACGACAACTTCGCCTGGCATGTTCAGGCGAAGTTGTCACTAACTTCGCTTGTCTAACAAGTTCGCCCATATCAGCGAACTTGTTAGCAACTTCGCTTATACAAAACATAAAACATTACAAACGCGATTACAGACACTAGACACTGAACTACTGACATTATGCACCAACAGGGGTCCGGGGGCAGCGCCCCTGGTAGCGGGGTCTAGGGGCGGCAGCCCCTAGCAGGTTCCAAGGGGCAGAGCCCCTAGCTGGGGTTGAGCTTGCTATAACAAATTAAGCCTAATTCGTATCACAACACTGTCTAATTCGTTATCAAAACACTGCCTAGTTCGTTATCTTGACTTAGCGAACTTAGTGAGCTAATTCATTATCTTGCCATGACGAATGGACGAGTAACGAATCAGCTAACATGGTCTGATTTGTTATCCTCGTTCGTTATTTCTCCTTAACGAATCACTTAGCGAGCTGCTTCTAGTTCGTCCTCCCACCTTAATGAATTGCCATAACGAACTGGCTACCCTTCCATTAACGAATTACCGCTAATTCGTTAGAATTCCGTAACGAATTAGGGTTAGGATTTTGTCAGACGTCAGACGTCACATCTGATGTGACACAACCTCCGGTGCCACCTTTCCGGCGCCGCCTTTGCCAGAAAAACGTGAATCTCGCCGGAAAAGCGAGATCTCACTCGTTTGGCCACCGTTTTCACCGTTTTTCGTCCCGTTCGATCCAGATCTGAGCTAGGGTGATCCCTAAGCTCATCTTAGGTTCGGTTTATACCCGATTCCACCCGGATCTCATGAATTCAACGGTTTAACGGTGTCGGCTCGTTGTTTCGCAACTAGATCTAACGGTTGGGACCTCTACATCAACATACTATCATTACCTCGGGTCGGAAATCGGTTCTCTTTCTTCTTCTTGGTTTCGGCTTAGAGAGAGAGAGTAGGATGAGAGAGAGCTAAGTGTGTGTTTTGGGTGGTGTATGGAGTATGAATGATAATTGGGTAATTAAGGCTTTTATAATTATGGATCATGGGCTTAAGCCCATGGTCTCATCCTTCCTTTCTTCATGACCCAAGTCCATAACCCATATCCATTAACCAACACTAGCCCGACCCATACTTGCTCCTACTCTATTTTATTATTTCCTCGCTTACCCGAGTAAACTTTCCCGCCAATATTAAATAATACAATAAATATTATTTTAGAAATTTCGGAATGTTACATAAGGTTACGGTTAGCTTGGTGATTGATGTGTGTATAATGATGCTCTCACAACTAAGCTTTAAATTTATTAAACGAAAATCCTAAAGAAACCACACAAAACCGGCACGTGTACCGATCACTAATAGTATAGCACTAAGGAAGTCCGAGTATCGAACACAAGGACACTTGAAAACGTTAATGATACTTAACCCTAACCAATACTCACCTAAGAATATTTAAATGATTTTTAATATAATTAACTACTTAACCTAACTTACTTTAACTAAATTAATTAACTAGACTTAACTTAACTTAACTAAACTCTTAACAAAACTTGGAAACTTGACTACAATCGGAGAAAACGTCTACCAAGGTAAGAATCATATTGAAGGTATAATAAGGTAATGGATTGAAGACTCTCACGACACCGGTTTCTAAGGATGACACAACTAAGGTTCACTCAAGGAAGCTAGATCACCTCTCGGTCTCACCAACAAACTCTAACTTACACTTAGTTGATTTTGAGAGCAAACCGAGAAACGAACTGTTAAAGTGCTCTAATGTCGACTCTCCTCTCGGTCTCACCAATACACTACCCTAATGGAGACGAATACTACGCAACCAAGGATAGAGGAACAATTTAGTTTAACTTAAACTAGATCAACTAATCGCTCAAAACCCAAACCCGACAAGAACCGAACCCGATCTCGCGCGATCCTAATCATAACAAGTAAAAGCTATGAGACGAGTTTACTTCCTATCACCTCTCGGTCTCTAAGAAGGTGTTCACCCGCTGAATATAATCAATTAACTTACCCACTTAAACCCTACGGTTGATCACCCCGCAAACAATCTCTAAACACAAAGTAAAGAGTCCAAACAAGCTAAAATCAATTAAAACCGATTCAATCAATCAAAGCAAGAGGTATATGAGTATAATTAATCAAATCACAGCCACTAAACACAACTTAATTCAATGTTAAACCAAACTTTTCATTAACAATTCAAGCCGTGATGATCAACAGTCTATATTACTTGCTAAAACCTAACAATAATCATCTTACCTAGGTAGGACTAAGAAGATTAGCTACTCATAACTTTTGGACAGCAGCAAATACTCAATGTAAACACCATATTAATCATAAAAAACATCATTAAAATCATTCAACAATCTATGATAATCAATAACAACTCAAGCCCTAACTCAATTGCAAAATAAATCAACTTTAAAGTTCAAAATCAAAGAGTTATGAATACTAACAAGAACACAAGGTTTATGAATGTTATACTCAAGATTAGGGCTGAGTTTTATGATGAAAATTAATCCCTAGCTGCTGTCCAAAGTCTCCTTTAGTCTCCTTTTTCTTCACTTGGTCACCCAAGATGCAAAAACGACTTTCCTTTAACCCTAGAAGCTGTCGAACGGAAGTTTTATGGCTGGTTGCTGCTGATTTCGGGATTTAGGGGCTGTTAGGGTTTTTATTTTCTTCAATTAACTTAATATATTATGCATAAAAGGTTTGGATCTTGTGGGCTTGGGTCGGGCCTTGAGTTGTAGTCTTCAAAATTGATCAAAAGGCCCCTAGAGTCTTCAAACTTTACTCTTTTCTCCATCAAAACAAATAACCTACAATTAAAATTCAATCTTTGTAAAATCAAGCAAAAACCATCCATAACTCTTATTAATTAAACAATTAAGTACTTAAAACATGATAAATCGATACGGAAAGTAAGTGTGTTTTACAACACATCAGTGATGAACTAAAATCTTGTATCTTGCTTGCATGTTCAAGATCTATCAAGCTATAGGCTCGTTTTGGTCTCGGATTGCTCCCTTAGTTCGCGGCCGTAATAGTGGCTAGGTGTGTGTGTGTTTTTGAGTGTGTAGAGAATAAGGTGGATAAGATGGATGGAAATGGAAAGGATTAGGGTTTAAGGGGGTATTTATACTCCCTTAAGCCCATGGACCCAAGGCCCATCTTTCCCAAGGAACCTTGTTTTATATAATAATGCTAACGCCAAAGATGACGCTCTAACACAACACAACTATTTATCATAACCAACATGCATTCGAGATAATTCATAAGTCATTCATATAAAATCACAAGAGTCACAAGTCATTCATTAAACATAAAAAGGAAATCAAACATAGGTTCAACTGTAACATAAAACACTCCTTAACAACACTAACATAAAACAACTGTGACAAGCCACTTATTCTCCTGCAACCATGTCAGTGGATAATAAACCATCCTTTCACGCGTCTCCTCCTCCTTTCCCCACTGCCACGGCTTCTTCACACTCTCTAGCTATGTGACCTGACTTACCACACTTATAATATTTATGGTCATAGGTGCATTCACGAGAGATGTACCCCTTCTTCCCGCATCGGTAGCACTGGTTTAGACCAGCCTTGCATTCACCCAAATGCATTTTCCCACACACTTTGCACGTTTCCTTGCCTGCAATATTCTGTGTTTCTTCACTGCATACTCCACGACATCTGCAGTCCATTTGGTTCCTTTCCCTCCTTCCTTATCTTCCACTTCCACATCTTGCACCGCCAGATCATCATAAACCGTCTCTGCTAACTCAACTACAGACTCAAAGGTAGTAGGTTTGTTAGTCCTGACCAACATGCGGACTTCTGGGGAAGTCCCCTGATGTAGCACTTGATCTGTTTCGCCTCAGTGTTCACCATGTCTGGAACCAGCCTATACATGTGTTTGAATTCAGTGGTGTACTCGCGGTGTGTCATCTTGCCTGATTTCAGAATCAGAAACTTCATCTCGGCCCTCTCAACCTCAGCATCAGCGCAAAACCTTTTCATTACTAACTCCTTCAGGTCATTCCATCTCATTGTCTTAATCTCTTCTCGAGTCTTCCTTTGTTCCACAGTTTCCCACCAGTAGACAGCCTCATCTTCAAATGACTGAGTGGCATAACCCACTGCTTGGTAAGGACGACACTCGCTAATTAATTTTGTCCATAGTGGTTATCCATTGGAGAGTAGCGATTGCGTCTCCTAGACCAGCCAGCTTTGGCGGGTCACATCCTTTGAAGGACTTGTAGTTGCACCCACCTCGGCCTCTCTTCCTGTCGTCAACCTTCACAGATTGGCCTTCGCCCGAGTCACCCTTCTCACCCTCATCATCTTTCTTACCCTTCTCCCCTGATCACCTAGCAGTTCTTTCATGGCTCCCAGCAGACATCTCGGGATTCCAATCCTTCATGGCAGTTGCCACAGCTTGGGCAATGGCAGCTTAAACAACAGGGTCAAGTTGATGTCCCTCGTTGTTACTCGGATTTCGATCAGCTGCACTTTCTTCTTCCCCGGCATTAGCAGCTGGTTCAACAGAGGGTTCTCGAACCACCCGTGGCCTACCACGACGTCCCGTACGTCCTCCCATTCCAGTAATCTCTCTTGCTCTAGCCATCGTACTCTAAAAAGGAAAACACAAACGTCATCACTCAAGGAATTATTTAGAACGTGATTCGTAAGGTAAGTAGTTAATGACATTGATCAAGTGTAATTAACTATTTGCATTACTCCTCGGGTTCTACATACTTCCCTTTGTGATTTCACTTGTGCTAGTTTCTACTTTTAAACAGTTAATCAATCAAACAATCAAGAAATCCTATCCCTAACCTGCATATATCATTCCTTTAACAATTAAGCGAACATCTTTATATATTATTTAACATACTTTACCGTTACTGAGCTTTCTTGAGTGACACATGGCTATCTTGAACTGGCATCTTCTTTCTTTTCTTACTTAAATCACATTCTTTGTTCGAGTCTAAGCATGTAGGATGCTTTAATCTCTCGAACTTTGCTCTGATACCAATTTGTAACCCCGTTCCTTTAGCGTCGGATTTACTCATAAACACAGTTCTTACAATCAGAGTTAATTAAAACTTTCGAGGAAACGTTAACTTAAAGCATCGTTATAAAACAATAAATCTTTTCTTTGATACCATAACATAAAACATCATTTCTCCCATCTTCAGATGCCAGCCGTTCAATCCATGCCATGTGTCATCCTCATGCTAACTCTTTAATCTGCTCACCTGCGTGCATACTAAAAGTCAACTATGCTGAGTGAGTTCTAGTTAATTAAGCAACTTATCATACAACCACTACATGCATTACATATATCCGAAGACACATAGCCCACTATCTAACCTGCTCACCATACCACTTAACCTCTTATTTACCCCTACAGCTTAGCCACTTTAATAACGAATGACGTTATGCCACTTTGCCACTTTAATAACGAATCACGTTATGCCACTTAAATAACGAATAACATAATGCCACTTTGCCACTTTAATAACGAAGTCACGCATAGGCTTACCCTACCTGTCACACCCCCATCTTAGGCCTAGGAGTGCGACCCAATAGTTGGAACCATATTTGTATATAAATCAGAGTTACGTTAATTTTCGGAAGTCTTATAAAACTATAAGGATCCAAAAATATAATATTTATATATTTAAAAGACGGGAGTATAATTGTTATATTTACAAACCACCATTTTAAGTTATTAAAAAATAATCCGAGCCATCGGATTTAAAGTATAGCACTTCGACACATCCAAGCGCTAATCTTGTTCACCTGCAAAATGTAAGAAAATACGTCAGCAACGAATGCTGGTGAACACGCTGACGAAAAATATTTACTTTTACTTTATTACCCCTCGAGACTACGCCTGCATCGGCCCAACGTGGCTTAAGAATAACAAAGTCAAATAACACATTATAAATATGAGCCTCTACTCTAGGTCACCTCAACAAACACCGCAGCGTTCGACTTAGTTAAGTAATCGTAAATATACACAACGGTCGTACTCCCTGCAGGAGAGCGTCCTACGACCAAAGGTGGTGCGATCATGCCCATTCATCGCATAGTACCACCTATGTAAGGATCCAGACATACGTATACCACAGCCTGAGGGCTAGGTTTATACCCTTTATTTATAACGGTTTTAGGAACACATAGTTCCTTGTAAACAATTTCATATAACAAGTTTGACTCATTTTAAAATAAGTAAAAGTTTGGGGGCGTATTCACCTTTTCTCTTTAGGATCGGCTTCACTCACCGTCCAGGGGTCTTTCCCTTCTATATCTCGCACCTATAGTACGAGTATAAATATTTGTTAGTCGGATACACGATCCGGCTTAAGACCTTTAGTCTTATTTTATATCTCAACCTCGATGAACCTTTAGTTCATTTTCTTTTACTTGAAAACCTTTAGTTTAAAAGTAAATTATAAACCTTTAGTTTATATTAAAAACCCGACGTTTCTTCTTCTCCAAGAAACGTATTCATTTTCTTTTATTATTTAAGAATACTCATTATTCATTAAATAATATTTTCATAACAAAGAGCATACATATATACTTACACACATATATACGTATTCATATTCAATATCTTTATCTTTCATTCATTTCTTTGTTATGTTTATTTTTCTTTTATCGAGGTATCGAGTATAACATCGACTTAAGGCATAGCCTTTAATATAATATTATATTATATTGAATTTGCCGTTACGCCTAACCTTTATTGGCGTATTGGATACCCTACGACTCAAGCAGCACTCCGACGCCGCTTCACTTCTCTATCAACTTTGGTCGTCAAACGATAACGCCAAACTTCAACACTCGTCGACACGCTTTACGAGATTCATCGCCATTGTAACAAACACCTTTTTGGTATGTGGGTGGAGGGTTCGAGAAAATTTCATCACGGAAATCGAGGATAGGGACACGTTTATCGAGGTATTATGACACGTTTATCTAGGTGGGTCGTTAATATGATTGTCGGGATTCTAGAGAGAGGTTAGAGAGAAGTAAGAGAGCTGTTTAGGATGTGAAAATATGAAATCCCGGACCTGCTATTTATAGACATTTTCTTGGGTCCCATCGCGGTACGCGACTGCCTTTAGGGCACCCGTCGCGTACCGCGACGTAGCCTAGGTGAATCACACAGTAGGTCTGCCACGTAGCAGACGGTGTGCCACATGTTGACACGTGGCGGACGATGTTCCACGTGTCGGGACACGTGGCGACCGGTGTGCCACTTGTGGACACGTGGTGAAAAGGTGTCAGACGTGTCAGGCAACGTCATCGCGGTACGGGATGACGTAGGCTCAACAGCGATCGCGTATCGCTATTGACTTCGTCTAGAAGCTTTGACCAAAACCCATCGCGGTACGCGATGGGCTTGTCATTTGCCCCGTCGCGTAGCGCGATGTGACAAGAAACCATAATTTTTATTTTAAACCCTTAACTTTGGAATTTGGCAAATCTAGTCCCTATACTTTGGAAAGTTTACATTTTGAACTCCAAATTTTCACGATGTTACATCCTTCCCACCTTGAAACAAATCTCGTCCTTGAGATTGCTTTACAAGAACAATTGGGGGTATTTCTTTTTCATTTCTGATTCGAGTTCCCAAGTATATTCCAGCCCTCTACGCGAGTCCCATTTTACTTTCACAATTTTCAATGTCTTTCTTTTCAATTTCTTTGTTTTCGAGTCTTCAATTTGAATTGGACGTTCTACAAATTTTAAGTTCTCATTTATTTCAACATCTTTTAATGGCATAGCCAAAGATTTATCGGTCAAACACTTACGCAGATTCGAAACATGGAATACATCATGTATCCCTTGCATTTCCTCTGGCAGTCGCAAACGGTATGCAACAGTGCCGATTCCTTCAAGTACCTCAAATGGTCCAACGAATCGAGGACTCAATTTTCCTTTCTTACCGAAGCAAATGACGCCTTTCCAAGACGAGACTTTCAATAAAACTTTGTCACCGACTTTGAATTCTAACGGCTTACGACGGACATCGGCGTAACTCTTTTGTCGATCGCGTATCGTCTTAAGTCGTTCTCGGATTTGAAGAATCTTGTCGGTGGTTTCTTGGACTATCTCGGGTCCAGATAATTGATTGTCTCCGGTTTCAGACCAACACACGGGCGTCCTACACTTTCTTCCATACAACGCCTCGAATGGCGCGGTTTGAATACTTGCGTGATAGCTATTATTGTACGAAATTTCCATTAGGGGTAAGTGGTCGTCCCAACTTCTACCTAAATCAATCACAAGCGCGGAGCATATCTTCCAATGTTTGAATCGTCCTTTCGCTTTGCCCATCGGTTTGAGGATGATAGGCAGTGCTAAGGTTCAATTTTGTACAAAGTGCTTGTTGGAAACTTTTACAGAATTGAGACGTAAAACGACTATCTCGATCAGATATTATAGATAGCGGTACTCCATGTAGAGCGACAATGGTGTTTACATAGATACGAGCTAATCTATCCATTGAGTATGACTCATTAATGGGTATGAAATGTGCGGACTTCGTCAATCGATCCACAATCACCCAAATAGCATTGTGTTGTCGATTCATCTTCGGGAGTTTGGTAATGAAGTCCATAGTGATTAACTCCCACTTCCAAACGGGAAGTTCGGGTTGCTGAAGCAATCCCGAAGGCTTTTGGTGTTCAGCCTTGACTTTTAAACACGTCAAACATTTCGCCACATGCGAAGCGACATCCCTTTTCATTCCGTTCCACCAATAGTTCGCCTTTAGATTGTGGTACATCTTATCACTTCCGGGATGCATCATGTATTTCAACTTGTGTGCATCGTTCAAGATTTTCTCATGCAGTTCTCCAATGATTGGTACCCAAATTCTGTTACCGAGTCTAAGGATACCATCATCACCTTTGACTAGCAAGTCAATGGTGCCATTACGTGTTTCGTCGGAGATTTGATTTTCATCGATCGCTTGAGTTTAAGCGAATTTGATTTGTTCGAAAAGATCAATTTGAAGTTCTAGACGTAACAATCGGACTCTTTTAGGCTTCTCATGTTCTTTTCGACTTAAGGAATCAGCCACGACGTTGGCTTTGCCTTCATGGTAAACAATCTTGCAATCATAGTCGTCGAGCGTTTCCATCCATCGCCGTTGGCGCATGTTGAGCTCTTTTTGATCGAAAATGTGTTTTAAACTTTTATGATCAGTGTACACGGTAAATCTTACTCCATAGAGATAGTGCCTCCAAATTTTAAGTGCAAAGATTATGGTGCCTAACTCTAGATCGTGAGTCGTGTAATTCCTTTCGTGTACCTTGAGTTGACGAGAGACGTAGGCGATTACCTTTTTGCGTTGCAGTAGTACACATCCCAATCCCGAATGGGACGCGTCACTAAAGACCACAAAATCCTCAGTACCTTCTGGCAAAGCCAAGATAGGTGCTTGGGTAAGCTTTTGTTTAAGTATATCGAACGCCTCTTGTTTCTTCGTTCCCCATTCATACTTGATGTTCTTTCGATTTAAGGAAGTTAAGGGAACGGCGATATGAGAAAAATTTTCTATGAATCTTCGGTAATAGCCGGCCAAACCTAAGAAACTTCGGATCTCGGTTGGAGACTTTGGGATCTCCTATTTAGAGATAGCTTCAATCTTAGCGGGATCCACTTGAATACCGTTGATGTTAATGATGTGACCAAGAAATTGCACCTCGTGCAACCAGAACTCGCATTTCGAGAACTTGGCGTACAACTTCTCGGTTCTAAGAATTTCAAGCAAAGTTCGGAGGTGGACTTCATGATCAGCCTTTGACTTAGAATAAATAAGTATATCGTCGATGAATACGATAACAAATTTATCCAAGTAAGGTTTACAGATACGGTTCATCATGTCCATGAACGCGGCCGGAGCATTAGTGAGTCCAAACGGCATGACCATGAACTCATATTGTCCATACCTTGTTCGAAAAGCAGTCTTTGGAATGTCTTCGGATTGGATTTTAAGTTGGTGATAGCCGGAACGAAGATCGATTTTAGAAAAGAAGCTAGCACCTTGAAGTTGGTCGAAAAGATCGTCGATACGAGGGAGTGGATATCGGTTTTTGATTGTGACTTTATTCAACGCACGATAATCAATACACATTCTCATGGAACCATCCTTCTTCTTGACAAACAAAATTGGTGCTCCCCAAGGCGACGAACTCGGTCGAATGAAACCTTTTTCCAGTAGCTCATCGAGTTGTTTCTTCAATTCCTTCATTTCCGTTGGCGCTAAGCGATACGGATATTTGGCGATTGGAGCGGTACCAGGGATAAGATCGATCCTAAATTCCACTTCGCGGTCGGGAGGGATTCCGGGAAGTTCATCAGGAAAGACATCAGAAAAGTCGGAAACAATAGGAACGTCTTTCATTTATTTTGGATTGGACTCTTCAGTGACGTAGGCCATGAATTCTAAGAATCCTTGATTTAAACATTTGTTAGCCCTAATCATAGAGATTATGCTAACTTGACCAGCGTCTTTATCCCCTTCAATTCGAATCGTTCGTTTATCGGGGGCTTGAAGTTCAACGGTTTTGCTGTTGCAGATGATACGGGCATGGTTATCGGATAACCAATCCATACCAAGTACAATATCAAAGCCAGCCAGACTCATGGGCAATAAACAGATACGAAATAAATAACCAGCTAAAAGGATTTTTCCATTTTCAAGGGCTTCGGAGATCTTAACGATTTCACCGCTAGCAGTCTCGACGCTTAGAGTTTTATCTAATTTTGTTAATGGTTCGTTTAATAGACTACAAACACTATAATCTATAAAACTTAGATTGGCACCCGAATCAAATAAAACTCTAGCATAGGTGTCTTTGACTAAAAACGTACCGGTGATGGTTTTCGGCAAGTCAGCGGCTTTCTTTGTGTCGAGTACGAAGACTCGAGTGTTTCTTTTCTTATCCTTGCCACTTCCACCCGCACCACCAGCAGCAGGTTTGTCCTTTGGGCACTAGAAACTTAAATGGACCATCTCCTTGCAATTGTAATAAGTCATCTTCTTCTTCCAGCAATCAGCAGCATCATGACCTGTGCGATTGCATGATTCACAAACTTTAGAAGGCGGGGCGAAGTTGCATAGTCCCTTGTGATACCTCCTACAAGTCTTGCATTGCGTGGCGTTTGAATTAAATCGGCTTTGGTTCACGCCTTTGCCTTTGAAATTGGCACCTCCTCCAACTTTTCCTTGGGCGGTTGTTGTCTTGTCTTCCTCCTTGTTACGAACCATGCCGCCCATCAAATAACCGGCCAACTCCATTGCAGAGTCAATGGTTTGAGGTAGGTGAGACCTCACCATGTCGCAGATTTCCCGCGGCAGTCCCCAAATATATCTCGTAACTTTCCTGGACTCAGGGTTAACCAGCTGGGGAACCAGACGACAATATTTGTGAAACTTGGTATTGTATTCACGAAGGTTCGTCCCCACGACTTTGAGATTGAGGAACTTTGTTTGTATCTGGTCGGTCTCATGCATGGGACAGAATTTTGCCATCACCAAGGCTTTAAATTCACTCCAACTTATATTATACATCATCTCTCTTCCTTTGCTCATCAACAGAGCATTCCACCACTCGTGAGCCTCACCCTTGAACATAAGGGCAGAACATTGGATCTTTTCTTCATCAGAACACTTACTTGTAATCACAATCGTTTCCATATCCTCAAGCCACCTCACCGTAGTGATGGCTCCCTTATCACCATGGAACTCTTTCGGTCCATAGTACCTGAAGTCCTTAAACGAACACCCACTAATTTTCATTTTCTTAAACTTTTGCCTAACTCCAGCGTCGGCGTTAGACTCATGAACACTCTCTTCAACACGAGACGGGTTCGGATGGGATTTTTTGGGTTTTCGAGAGGGATGAACGGAAGGATTAATAGATCGGGAATGTTTGGATTGTCTAGATTGAGATCTAAACTCGGATTCTTCCCTAACAGCTTTCTTAATCATCATTTGGATTTTATTCATATATTTTTCGGGAATTTCTTCCTCTCGCTCGTTCTCGGGGCCTTTCCCCTTGTCTTTCATCTCTTTTTCTTTACGAGCATTTTCATTGTTGTTACTTTGTTCAGACATTTTCTTTTATCCTTTTCAATTTAGTCTGAAAATTTTAATAACATTTCTTTTATTAAACACAAATTTTATTATACATACACACACACACATATATATATATATATGTATATCACAAGAGATATATATTATCCTATCATTACAGGAGAACGTTCCAGACGTTCTTTATTACACACATATCATATAAAACTATATTACACATAGCTTCACGTTTTACTTCTCCCCACCATCTTCAGTCTTTCAAGAACTTATTCACTACCCTTGTTAACTTGTTGCATTTGTGAAGAAGTTTCTCTCCCATATTCTTTTTCTTCTTCCCTTCCTCAGCTACCTTCTTTATCCAGTCGTCGGTTTCGTGCAGAGCGCGATCCAAATACTCTTCATACGACTGCGGGACTACGTTTGGGTACCCGTATTGCGGAGGTGGGTCACGGTAATCCAATGTCACCATCTTGTAGTGATTCCTCGGTTCAGGATACGAGACGTAAGTTTGGTCAGATGCAAGGTAGAGATATGTCTTGGCGACTTGATTTTACTCGCGAATCTCATCGGCTTGTTCTTGAATCGAAGGAACCCTTCCTTGAAATGGCGGGAAGCTTGACGAAGCTTGGTTCCTTAGTTGCTCCAGATATTGAACATATGGATCGACGGAACCGTAGCTTGGGTTATGGGAAGTGAGTGATCCTTCCATTGAGCTTGATATCTCGTTGGGATTTCTAGGATGCTCTTCTTCCGGCTCTTCCTCATTTTCTTCTTCAAGGTCCTCCTCTTCATCGGGGTCCTCTTCTTCTTCGGGGTCCTCCTCTTCTTCCATAGGTTGTGCAGTTTCGTTCTCCATTGGGGGCATCTTGAAACTTTCGTAGGGCATCATTACCCTCATTTTGGGCTTGCGGGATGGCCTTTCGTCATTCTGGGGTTGCGAGTTGACTTCATTCATGGTGGAGCTTCTAGTTAGCCATCTCTGTGGGTCAGAGTGGCACTGCATCCAGTTGGAGGATGGGGTTCGTGGTTCTTCCTTTATGGGGTCTGAAAGGAAAGCATAGGATGGGTGTGCATTTGGAAAATATCCAGTGGGATAGTTTTGTGGTTCTTGTGGTGGTTGATATGTGGGAATCTCCGAGGATTGATACATATGCATGGTTGGTGGGTGATAGCTTGAGTGTCTTGGTGGTTTGTTTCTTGGTGGACTATCGGGAACGTCTATTGGGTAGTGTCTACTTCCGGGGTAGTACACAGGTTTGGTCAAATCATGTTCCACATCTTGATAAAAATACGCTTCATAGTATCCATCACTCATGTTATCCTCGGGGTAGGGTTCAGCGATTCCTACTTCCTTGGCTTTGCGTACATAGTTTTCCATCCAACTTTTGAATGACATCTACATTATGGGTGGTTTAGAATGTGGAGGGAAAGAAAAGGTTACCAGCCTATCTTATCCCTAAAACAAATAAACAATTATTGAAGCTTGGGTATTGTTTTATGATACCCAATTCGCTAAGATCGATGGCTCTGATACCAACCTGTCACACCCCCATCTTAGGCCAAGGAGTGCGACCCAATAGTTGGTACCATATTTGTATATAAATCAGAGTTACGTTAATTTGCGGAAGTCTTATAAAACTTTAAGGATCGAAATATAATATTTATATATTCAAAAGACGGGATTATAATATACCCGTTTGAGTTGTTAACAAAACATTAATTGTTATATTTACAAACAACCATTTTAAGTTATTACAAAATAATCTGAGCCATCGGATTTAAAGTATAGCACTTCGACACATCCAAGCGCTAATCTTGTTCACCTGCAAAATGTAAGAAAATACGTCAGCAACGAATGCTGGTGAACACGCTGACGCAAAATATTTACTTTTACTTTATTACCCCTCGAGACTACCCCTGCCTCGGCCCAACGTGGCTTAGGAATAACAAAGTCAAATAACACATTATAAATATGAGCCTCTACTCTAGGTCACCTGAGCAAACACCGCAACGTTCGACTTAGTTAAGTACCCGTAAATATACACAACGGTCGTACTCCCTGCAGGAGAGCGTCCTACGACCAAGGGTGGTGCGATCATGCCCATTCATCGCATAGTACCACATATGTAAGGATCCAGACATACGTATACCACAGCCTGAGGGCTAGGTTTATACCCTTTATTTATAACGGTTTTAGTAACACATAGTTCCTTGTAAACAATTTCATATAACAAGTTTGACTCATTTTAAAATAAGTAAAAGTTTGGGGCGTATTCACCTTTTCTCTTTAGGATCGGCTTCACTCACCGTCCAAGGGTCTTTCCCTTCTTTATCTCGCACCTATAGTACGAGTATAAATATTTGTTAGTCGGATACACGATCCGGCTTAAGACCTTTAGTCTTATTTTATATCTCAACCTCAATGAACCTTTAGTTCATTTTCTTTTACTTGAAAACCTTTAGTTTAAAAGTAAATTATAAACCTTTAGTTTATATTAAAAACCCGACGTTTCTTCTTCTCCAAGAAATGTATTCTTTTTCTTTTATTATTTAAGAATACTCATTATTCATTAAATAATATTTTCATAACAAAGAGCATACATATATACTTACACACATATATACGTATTCATATTCAATATCTTTATCATTCATTTCTTTGTTATGTTTATTTTTCTTTTATCGAGTTATCGAGTATAACCTCGACTTAAGGCTTAAGCCTTTAATATAATACTATATTATATTGAATTTGTCGTTACGCCTGACCTTTATTGACGTAATGGAAACCCTACGACTCGAGCAGCACTCCGACGCCGCTTCACTTCTCGATCAACTTTGGTCGTCAAACGATAACGCCAAACTTCAACACTCGTCGACACGCTTTACGAGATTCATCGCCATTGTAACAAACACATTTTTGGTATGTGGGTCGAGGGTGGCACGTACTTCGAGGAAATGTCGACACGGAAATCGAGGATCGGAACACGTTTATCGAGGGATTATGACACGTTTATCGATGTGGGTTGTTAATAGGATTGTCGGGATTCTAGAGAGAAGTAAGATGTTTGGGATGTGAAAATATGAAATCCCGGACCTGCTATTTATTGACATTTTCTGGGGTCCCATCGCGGTATGCGACCGCCTTCAGGGCACCCGTCGCGTACCGCGACGTAGCCCAGGTGAATCACACAGTAGGTCTGCCACGTGTCGCCACGTGGCAGACGGTGTGCCACGTGTTGACAAGTGGCGGACGATGTGCCACGTGTTGTCACGTGTCGGGACACGTGGCGACCGGTGTGCCACGTGTGGACACGTGGTGAAAAGGTGTTAGACGTGTCAGGCCACGTCATCGCGGTACGCGATGACGTAGGCTCAACAGCGATCGCGTATCGTTGTTGACTTCGTCTAGAAGCTTTGATCAAATCCCATCGCGGTACGCGATGGGCTTGTCTTTTGCCCCGTCGTGTAGCGCGATGGGACAAGAAACCAGAATTTTCATTTTAAACCCTTAACTTTGGAATTTGGCAAATCTAGTCTCTATACTTTGGAAAGTTTACATTTTGAACTCCAAATTTTCACGATGTTACACTACCACGTACTATCGTCATACCACTAACACCCTTACTAGACCCTTGCTACTTCTATCACGCCCAACCTCTAGTTATCTACAACACACTTTGTATCATTACTTCATTTACATAATAACCAAGTTACATCACAACATTCACACACTTATAATCACTTAGAGATCATTTCCTTTGCCGACACGTGCAATATCCGAAGATTGTTCACGTACCAACAAGCAATCATTCGTATCTATCACATATATCATACATGTAACATCCTAAAATTTTTATATGATAAATAAAAGAAAGTTATGTTTAGTAATTTCACGTTTTAGTTATTTAATGTCGAGAAAGGAACGGGTCATGGGCTTAGATTACGTAAGATGGGTTAAATGAGAATGGGCCTTGGGTCCGTGGGCTCGAGAGATATAAATACCCATCCCGAGCCCAAAATACCATTTCACTAACTCCCTTTCACTCCCGCACCCAAACACTCTCAATTCTAGAGAGAGAAGCTAGAGAGAGAAAGTTCTCAAATCACAAATCCGAGTCCACAATCTTGTTCCTAATCGTTTTTGGTAAGTCCCTCTCGAAAATCATCCGTTTTCATAACCATTTTCGGCCTCAAATCGAGCAAAAACTCCCATTTTCGTAACTTGAGTTTTCGGGTCAAAAACCGTCTTGTTTTGGTGTCAAAATGCAGGTCTTTGTGTTTAAAATCACTAGGAATTGATAGCCCTTTCAATCCCGAACATTTCCATGTCAAAAACTTCGATTTTGGGTCAAAAATCTGGAAAATCTGGAAAACCCGTAGGTTTCTCCGTCGCCCAGCTTGAAGGCGTCGAATCAGACTTATTCGATCGAATGAGTCAACCGAATCAGTCCATTCGATCGAATAGGGAAGCAACCGAACGGTCTCCATCTTATTCGACCGAATGAGCTTCATATCCGACCGAACGAGTTCCTATTCGATCGAACAAGTGCCATGTCCGACCGAACGAGTTTTCCCAACTGGTTCGATCGAGTGTGTGTCTAGTTCGATCGAGTGTGCCTCAGATTCGATCGAATATGTCCCTATTCGACCGAATCAAGCCAGAACCACGCCGAACGAGTTTTCCCAACTGGTTCGATCGAGTGTGTGTCTAGTTCGATCGAGTGTGCCTCAGATTCGATCGAATATGTCCCTATTCGACCGAATCAAGCCAGAACCACGCCGAACGAGTTTTCCCAACTGGTTCGATCGAGTGTGTGTCTAGTTCGATCGAGTGTGTCTCAGATTCGATCGAATATGTCCCTATTCGATCGAATCAAGCCAGAACCAAGTTGTTTCCAAGATTCGCCTGAAGTGAAGTTCGTTTATGAAATAAATTAAAAACCTAATGGAAAATGTGTTAAGGCGGTTATCGAAAATGAGTAGTGGTAATAGTAGTAGTAGTAATTGATATGTGTAAATATTATACAGTTAGCCGAGCCCAGTTAAAGAAAGGAATTACAATCAACGGCGAGCGTAACAGGATCCAGGTGAGTTTCTAGCCCCATTCCTTGTTATGTTTTCGGGGCTGTGTGCATACTTGATGTGTTGTTAATACATTTATCCAAAGTGATAAGTGTATGCCATAGGTGATATATGTGATATGTATGAATGATTGCTTGATGGTTCGTGAACGATCTTCGGATATTGCACGTACTGTCAGGTTGTAACGTTATAAATATGGCAAGTATGATATGTATGTTTATGTGTATGAACGTAAGAAAGTTAATAAAAGAAGGAAATGACGGTTGTATGGTTGTATGGTTACGAAAGGGGTACCGAGCCCTAATAATACTCGAGGTATGATGTATGGTTGTATGGTAACGAAGAGGGAATCGAACCCTACTAATATTCGAAAACATGGGACCAGACCCTAATAATATCTGTGATGTTAGGGACCAGACCCTAATAATATCTGTGATGTTAGGGACCAGACCCTCATAATATCTGTGATGATAGGGACCAGACCCTTATAATATCTGTGATGTTAGGGACCAGACCCTTATAATATCTGTGATGTTAGGGACCAGACCCTTATAATATCTGTGATGTTAGGGACCAGACCCTTATAATATCTGTGAGGTTATAGGGCGAAAGGCTCTTTAAAACGTATGATTATGAATGTAAAGAAAGTATGTAAGTAAGAAAGAAAGTATGTAAGTAAGAAAGAAAGTATGTAAGTAAGAATGAAGGTATGAGTACTTATGTGTGTATGAAAGAAAGTTATGAGGTTAAGTACGTATGTATGTAACAAGGTATTGTATGGTAGTGTATGATTAACTAGAACTCACTCAGCGTAGCTGACTTTTAGTATGCACGCAGGTGAGTAGGATGAGACAGCTGGCTTGAGTGGAGGACACATGGCAGAAGACTAAAGCCTGGCATCCGAAGATCCGATATGTTTTATAAGTTACGTTTTGATTTTGAAAGACAAGAGGAATGTTTAAAGACATGATTATGAATTGATATGTAATGTTTTATGAAAGTTTTATATTCCGCGTAAAGTTTTTAATTAACTCTGATATTTAGAACTGTGTTTATGAGTAAATCCAACACGAAAGTAGGGTTACCGGTAACGGGGCCTTACAAGTTGGTATCAGAGCAAAGTTCGAGAGATTTAAGCATCCTACATGCTTAGACTCGAACAGAGAATGGGATTTAAGTAAGAAAGGAAAGAAGATGCCAGTTCAAGAATGCCATGTGTCGCTCAAGCAAGATCAGTAAAGGTAAAGTGCATGATTAAATGATGTATGTTAATAAGAAAGAAAGGATATGTGAACGATAGGGATAGGAATAATTGACTGTTTAAATTGACAAACTGCTTAAGTAGAACCAGCACAAATAGACTCATAAAGGGAAGTGTATATGACACGGAAAGTAACGTGATCAGCTAATCACAACTGGCCACTGTTATTACCTGTTAGCCTTACTATCCTTGTACTAGATAGTTCCTTGAGTGATGATGTTTGTGTTTTTTTTTTTTCCCTTTAGAATACTGATGGCTGGAGCTGGAGAATTTGTTGAAGCTGGGGGTCGCACTGGACGTCGTGGCAGGCCTCGTCTCGTCCGGCAACCCTCGGTAGAAGAAGCTTCCCACACCGAAGATGAAGGAAGCGCAGCTGGAGGAGACCAGAACAACAACGAGGAAGTTCAACTTAGCCCTGCAGTTCAAGCAGCCATTGTTCAGGCTGTAGTTGCTGCTGTGAAGAACCTGAATCCCGAAGGATCTGCTGGAAGCCGTGAACGAACTGCTGAAGGAGCGGGTGGTGATGGTAGAAGGGATGGGGAAGGTGAAAGAGGGGCCTCGAGTGGGGATAAGTCTGTGAAAGTCGATGATAGGAGAGGAGGACAAGGTGGGTGCAGCTATAAGTCCTTCAAAGGTTGTGACCCGCCTAAGCTGACTGGTTTAGGAGACGCAATCGCTACTCTCCAGTGGATAACCGCTATGGACAAGGTTATCCGCATTAGCGAATGCCGTCCCGACCAAGCTGTGGGCTATGCTACTCAGTCATTCATAGATGAGGCTATGTTTTGGTGGGAGAGTGTGGAGCAGAGGAAGACCCGTGAAGAGATCAAAGGGATGAAGTGGGAAGATTTGAAAGAGTTGGTAATGAAGAAGTTCTGTGCAGATGCCGAGGTTGAAAGAACGGAGATGAAGTTCCAGAATTTAAAAGCCGGTATGATGACGCATCGTGAGTATACCACGGAGTTCAACCGACTATCTAGGTTGGTGCCTGACATGGTTGACACTGAGGTCAAGAGAATCAAGTGTTATGTGAGGGGGTTGCCACAAAAGGTCCGCATGTTAGTCAGGGCGATTCAACCTGCTACTTTTGATTCGGCTGTTGGACTCGCGGAAATGGTCTATGCTGACGTGGCCGCGGATGATAGGGTGGAAAGGGACGAAGAGAAAGAGAAGAAAGGGGTCACTCCTGCTAAACGACCCGGTACTCAGTTATGGAACTCCAGGGATAAGAAACAGAAAGTGTGGGAGAAGGGATCGTGTAAGACCTGCGGAAAGAGGCATGGTGGTGAGTGCAAGTGGGGTAAAAGTTCTAATGTTTGTCTCAAATGTGGAAAGGCTCATGGTGGAGAATGCAGAATGGGGTCGAATGCCTGTTATAAGTGTGGGAAGGTAGGGCATTATGCCAATGAGTGCAGTGCGAAGCCAGCATGTTACAAATGTGGCAAGACAGGCCATATGTCAAGGGAGTGCACTGAAGGTGTAGCTGGAGGTAGTGGAAAGAAGGATGCCGATCAAGCTAGGCCCAGAACTAGAGCCTACATGCTGACCCAGGAACAAGCCAGGCAGATTCCGGATGTCGTCACAGGTACGTTTCTAGTGAACGATGTTTCCGCTTCTGTATTATTTGATTCTGGTGCGAATAGAAGTTTTGTAGCTACGACGTTTAGTAAACTAGCTAAAATGAAAGGCTGCCGAGTGTCTGAAACTTTTGTAGTAGAAACCGCAAGTGACACTTCGGTGAAAATAACAAAAATGGTGAAGAATTGTAAGATAGAGTTAGAGGGACATGAGTTCCCTGTTACTTTGTATGTTATGGCCTTAGGAGGGTTCGATGTAGTCTTGGGTATGGATTGGTTGTCTGAGTTTGAGGCTCAGATAGTATGTAAAAGTAAGATGATAAGGTTAAAGTCATTGGATGGTAGTGCGGTGACGGTTTATGGTGATAAGGAGAGTTATGGACTTAATGTCATTTCGATGATAAAAGCCGAGGGTTTGTTAAGGCGAGGGTGCGGTGCCTACCTGGCGTATGTTGTCAACGCTACGGCCGAGACGAAAGAAATGAAGGATGTTCCTATTGTGCGCGACTACCCAGAAGTATTCCCTGAGGATCTTCCGGGGCTGCCACCGGAGCGGGAAATAGAATTTCAGATAGATTTAATACCAGGAGCCCAGCCCGTCGCGAAAGCGCCTTACCGTCTAGCACCGTCCGAGATGAAGGAATTAATGTCCCAACTGCAAGAACTCCTCGTCAAGGGTTTTATCAGACCGAGTGTTTCTCCATGGGGCGCACCGGTTTTGTTTGTGAAGAAAAAGGATGGAAGTATGAGAATGTGCATAGACTATCGTGAGTTGAATAAGCTTACGGTAAAGAATAGATACCCCTTGCCTAGGATTGACGATCTGTTTGACCAACTGCAAGGTTCGAGTTGGTTCTCACGAATAGATCTCAGATCAGGCTACCATCAGCTGAAGGTGAAAGAGGTAGACATCCCTAAAACAGCGTTCCGAACGCGGTATGGACACTACGAGTTCCTTGTAATGTCATTCGGTCTAACAAATGCTCCTGCAGCATTTATGGACATGATGAATAGGGTGTGTCGACCGATGTTGGATAAGTCGGTTATCGTCTTCATCGATGACATATTGATTTATTCAAAGAGTGAGTCTGACCATGCCGAGCATCTGAGAGAGGTATTGGAAGTTCTGAAGAAAGAAAGGTTGTACGCCAAGTTTTCGAAGTGCGCGTTCTGGTTAAGAGAAGTGCAATTTTTAGGTCATGTGGTTAATCCAGAGGGGATTACCGTGGACCCAGCTAAGATTGAAGCGATAACGAATTGGAAGACTCCGCAGAATCCGACTGATATACGAAGCTTCCTAGGGTTAGCTGGCTACTATAGGAGATTCATCGAAGGTTTCTCCAAGATAGCCGCACCGCTGACCGGTATGACCCGAAAGTCGATAGTATTCAGTTGGGGAAAATTTCAAGAAGAAGCCTTTGAAGAGTTAAAGAGAAGACTCACGCAAGCTCCAATCCTTACTTTACCCGATGGTGATGAGGATTTTGTTGTTTGTGCTGATGCCTCGCATCAGGGGTTAGGTTGCGTGTTGATGCAACGAGGGAAGGTGATAGCCTACGCGTCTAGACAGTTGAAGGTCCATGAGAGTACTTATCCGACGCATGATTTGGAGTTAGCAGCTGTAGTGCATGCTCTTAAGATATGGAGGCATTATCTGTACGGCACTAAGTGTACTATCTATACCGATCATAAGAGTTTAAAGTACTTCTTCGAGCAGAAAGAACTGAACATGAGGCAGAGAAGATGGTTAGAATTGATAAAGGATTACGACTGTGAGATTAAGTATTACCCCGGTAAAGCTAACGTGGTCGCTGATGCGTTAAGTCGGAAGAATGAGGAAGTCCTTGCAACAGTGAAGTCATACAAGTTGATCATGAACCCGAGTCTTTTTGAAGAAATCATCAAGGTGCAGTCAGAAGTGTTAATAGATGAAGGGTTAGTAAAGAAGGAAAGGATTTATGGCCAGCAAGATGAGTTGATGGAAAACACTCATGGAGTTAAGACTAGGTTCGACCGTATGTGGATCCCACGCCATGGTGATCTTAGAAGTCGAATCTTAGATGAAGCTCATAAGTCAAGGTACTCAATCCATCCAGGAGCTACAAAGATGTACCAAGACTTGAAAAGAGATTACTGGTGGCCAGGATTGAAGAGCGATGTAGTGGATTATGTTGGTAAGTGCTTAACTTGCTTACAAGTCAAAGCCGAACACCAAAAGCCTTGTGGGAAGATGCAACCGCTAGAGATACCTGAGTGGAAATGGGAACACATCACCATGGATTTCATAACTAAGCTACCTCGTACAGCTAAGCAACATGATACCATCTGGGTGATTGTGGACCGTTTGACCAAGAGTGCTCACTTTCTGCCCATACGAGAGGCCATCTCGTCAGAAACGTTAGCAAGCTTGTTCATTAAAGAAATTGTAACCAAGCATGGAGTACCGTTATCGATCGTGTCTGATAGGGATACACGGTTTACTTCGAGGTTCTGGAAGAAATTTCATGAAGCTATGGGGACGAGGTTGAACATCAGTACGGCGTATCATCCTCAAACCGATGGACAGTCTGAAAGGACGATCCAAACCCTTGAGGATATGCTACGTGCTTGCGTTTTAGATTTTGGTGGAAGTTGGGATGATCATCTGCATCTGGCAGAGTTCTCCTATAACAACAGTTACCATTCGAGTATTGGTATGCCACCGTTTGAGATGCTGTACGGTAGACGATGTAGAACCCCGGTGTGTTGGGGTGAGATTGGTCAGAAGGAAATGGGAAGTATAGAAGTGGTTCAAGAAACGTCTTCAAAGTTCGATCAGATCAAAGCAAGAATGAAAGCCGCTCAAGACAGACAAAAGTCTTATGCGGATAAGCGGCGACGACCAATTGAGTTTAACGTTGGCGACTATGTGATGCTTAAGGTCTCGCCTTGGAAGGGGATTATCCGTTTTAGGAAAAGAGGAAAGTTGAGTCCGAGGTACATTGGACCGTTCAAGATTGTAAAACGTGTGGGTGAAGTAGCTTACAAACTGGATTTACCCGATGAGTTAGAAGGAATTCATTCAACCTTCCATGTTTCTCATCTGAGGAAGTGTCTAGCTGATGACACGTCTCACGTGCCCTTAATGGACATCGAGGTTGATGAACAATTGAACTACATCGAGCAACCGATAAAGATCGTTGATCGCAAGGAGAAGCAGCTTCGTCACAAGATTATACCCTTGGTCAAAGTGATATGGAAACACCGCAAGGGATCAGATGCTACTTGGGAAGTCGAGGATGAGATGCGCAAGTTTTACCCTAGTTTGTTTATGTAATAGTTAGGTTTCGGGGACGAAACCTCTTTAAGGGAGGAAGACTTGTAACATCCTAAAATTTTTATATGATAAATAAAAGAAAGTTATGTTTAGTAATTTCACGTTTTAGTTATTTAATGTCGAGAAAGGAACGGGTCATGGGCTTAGATTACGTAAGATGGGTTAAATGAGAATGGGCCTTGGGTCCGTGGGCTCGAGAGATATAAATACCCATCCCGAGCCCAAAATACCATTTCACTAACTCCCTTTCACTCCCGCACCCAAACACTCTCAATTCTAGAGAGAGAAGCTAGAGAGAGAAAGTTCTCAAATCACAAATCCGAGTCCACAATCTTGTTCCTAATCGTTTTTGGTAAGTCCCTCTCGAAAATCATCCGTTTTCATAACCATTTTCGGCCTCAAATCGAGCAAAAACTCCCATTTTCGTAACTTGAGTTTTCGGGTCAAAAACCGTCTTGTTTTGGTGTCAAAATGCAGGTCTTTGTGTTTAAAATCACTAGGAATTGATAGCCCTTTCAATCCCGAACATTTCCATGTCAAAAACTTCGATTTTGGGTCAAAAATCTGGAAAATCTGGAAAACCCGTAGGTTTCTCCGTCGCCCAGCTTGAAGGCGTCGAATCAGACTTATTCGATCGAATGAGTCAACCGAATCAGTCCATTCGATCGAATAGGGAAGCAACCGAACGGTCTCCATCTTATTCGACCGAATGAGCTTCATATCCGACCGAACGAGTTCCTATTCGATCGAACAAGTGCCATGTCCGACCGAACGAGTTTTCCCAACTGGTTCGATCGAGTGTGTGTCTAGTTCGATCGAGTGTGCCTCAGATTCGATCGAATATGTCCCTATTCGACCGAATCAAGCCAGAACCACGCCGAACGAGTTTTCCCAACTGGTTCGATCGAGTGTGTGTCTAGTTCGATCGAGTGTGCCTCAGATTCGATCGAATATGTCCCTATTCGACCGAATCAAGCCAGAACCACGCCGAACGAGTTTTCCCAACTGGTTCGATCGAGTGTGTGTCTAGTTCGATCGAGTGTGTCTCAGATTCGATCGAATATGTCCCTATTCGATCGAATCAAGCCAGAACCAAGTTGTTTCCAAGATTCGCCTGAAGTGAAGTTCGTTTATGAAATAAATTAAAAACCTAATGGAAAATGTGTTAAGGCGGTTATCGAAAATGAGTAGTGGTAATAGTAGTAGTAGTAATTGATATGTGTAAATATTATACAGTTAGCCGAGCCCAGTTAAAGAAAGGAATTACAATCAACGGCGAGCGTAACAGGATCCAGGTGAGTTTCTAGCCCCATTCCTTGTTATGTTTTCGGGGCTGTGTGCATACTTGATGTGTTGTTAATACATTTATCCAAAGTGATAAGTGTATGCCATAGGTGATATATGTGATATGTATGAATGATTGCTTGATGGTTCGTGAACGATCTTCGGATATTGCACGTACTGTCAGGTTGTAACGTTATAAATATGGCAAGTATGATATGTATGTTTATGTGTATGAACGTAAGAAAGTTAATAAAAGAAGGAAATGACGGTTGTATGGTTGTATGGTTACGAAAGGGGTACCGAGCCCTAATAATACTCGAGGTATGATGTATGGTTGTATGGTAACGAAGAGGGAATCGAACCCTACTAATATTCGAAAACATGGGACCAGACCCTAATAATATCTGTGATGTTAGGGACCAGACCCTAATAATATCTGTGATGTTAGGGACCAGACCCTCATAATATCTGTGATGATAGGGACCAGACCCTTATAATATCTGTGATGTTAGGGACCAGACCCTTATAATATCTGTGATGTTAGGGACCAGACCCTTATAATATCTGTGATGTTAGGGACCAGACCCTTATAATATCTGTGAGATTATAGGGCGAAAGGCTCTTTAAAACGTATGATTATGAATGTAAAGAAAGTATGTAAGTAAGAAAGAAAGTATGTAAGTAAGAAAGAAAGTATGTAAGTAAGAATGAAGGTATGAGTACTTATGTGTGTATGAAAGAAAGTTATGAGGTTAAGTACGTATGTATGTAACAAGGTATTGTATGGTAGTGTATGATTAACTAGAACTCACTCAGCGTAGCTGACTTTTAGTATGCACGCAGGTGAGTAGGATGAGACAGCTGGCTTGAGTGGAGGACACATGGCAGAAGACTAAAGCCTGGCATCCGAAGATCCGATATGTTTTATAAGTTACGTTTTGATTTTGAAAGACAAGAGGAATGTTTAAAGACATGATTATGAATTGATATGTAATGTTTTATGAAAGTTTTATATTCCGCGTAAAGTTTTTAATTAACTCTGATATTTAGAACTGTGTTTATGAGTAAATCCAACACGAAAGTAGGGTTACCGGTAACGGGGCCTTACAATACATGGCATACACTTACCATTAAGGTAAGTGTATTAACTATCACATCGAGTATGCACACAGCCCCGAAAACATAACAAGGAAAGGGGCTAGAAACTCACCTGGATCCTATTCCTTTCTCCGTTAATGGTCAATTCTTTCTTTAGTTAAACTCTGCTAACTGTATAATAGTTACACGTATCAATGCTTGTCAGATCTAATCTAATGGCCTAGTATTAGCTTACTTTTACTTAGCATGTTTATGGTTTTCCTTTATTTTAACTTTACTGTATTTTATCTCTTAAGTTCCTTACAATGCATACCATCAAGTGTATACACGTATATACATACATATACGGTTCACCATGTATCTGATTCTCAATGTAAGCGAACTTAGATATATAAGCGAACTTGGTAGCATTCGAACTTGGATGAGGCGAACTTAACAATCAACGAACTTATATGGCGAACCTAACTGCAACGAACTTAGCTTGGCAAACTTGCTTCGCGCGAACTTAGCAACTTGCTGCAACGAACTTAGTTGCGGGCGAAGTTACCCAGCAGCAGCTACAGTTCGTTCTTAACCTCCATAATCATCTACGTTTTAACGTGTAACCCTTTGATATGTTATTAACCAAACCCGTGAACATTCCCATGATCATTTTGGGGTAAAACTCGGCCCGAAAAAGTATAAAGTTTGGACCTTTAAGCTAAAAACGTTCAATACTAGATCTAAGGTTTATTTTAAACGAGCCGTACATGTTTATAGGTCCGTTAAGTTCGTTTTAGCATCAAGTTTACAACTTTACGTTTCATTTATATCCGATCTATTCTCGTTTTAAGTTTCAAGGCTAAATGTTTATAAAAACGTAAACTTTAAGATCAAAAACATACCTTTACGTGTTTTTAAGCTTACGGTTAGCTTGGTGATGAACTAAAATCTTGTATCTTGCTTGCACGTTCAAGATCTATCAAGCTATAGGCTCGTTTTGGTCTCGGATTGCTCTCTTAGTTCGCGCCATAATAGTGGCTAGGTGTGTGTGTGTGTGTGTGTGTTTTTGAGTGTGTAGAGAATAAGGTGGATAAGATGGATGGAAATGGAAAGGATTATGGTTTAAGGGGGTATTTATACACCCTTAAGCCCATGGACCTAAGGCTCATCTTTCCCTTTTTAGTCCATAACTAATCCCATCTAATTATTCTACTTACTCTTTCATATTTTATTATTATTATTATCGTTCCACTAACTCATTTATTTCACCCGAAGCAAATAATATATTAACTATTATTTTAGAAATTTCGGAATATTACAAAACCACAATATTTATTATATTCCGTTATTATACTTATATTAATTTACTTTTAAATAGTTAAGGTGTAATTAAAGTGTTTTTGTTTTTGTTTTAAACTGAATGGTTAAAAAAACTGAAATAGGAGAGAGAAAATTTATTGTCAAATCATATAACATAAGGATGAGTTCCCGGAAATAAGTGAGTAGCACTCACACATTCAAACTTGAATACGGGTGAACTTTAATTATATGGAACTAGCAAGATACACGTCTAACATGCATACAATCACCCCGGCAAACAAACATCTTCATTTTAAAAGAATAAAAACACACCCACAAAACCTCCTTGTTTATCCGTCCCTTAGGCTGAGGGGTGTGGGGGGCGCGAGAGGGGGCGTGAGTGGGGGCGCCATCCAATAATATTGTGACGTGTGGCAGAGAGAGAAACTTGATAAGATGGGTATTGGTAGTGGTGATAGCGCCCCGGGGCATGGTGTGGAGGGGCGCGAGAGGGGGCGCGAGCGGTTTATTTTTTTATTTTTTTATAAATGTATTAAAAAAACGTATTATTAAAAAAACAAGTAATTATTTAAACAAACACACATTAATTAAAAAAACACATTAATATATAAAAAAAATTAAAGTACTAAAAAATTAAAAAAACACATTAATTAAAAAAAATTAAAAAAACACATTAACATTATTCTTATTCTTCGGCTTCGTCTTCTTCGATCAACCTCTTCCGGATACGTTCCTTTTGTTTTTCCATCAGCATTTGGTCGACCGGATTTAGGTGGCTGAAGTCTCTTGCAAGGAAGTCCAAATCTCTCATTCTTTTTTTTTCCGGTGGACGCGTCTTCTTTGTCCCGCAGCTTCACCTTCTGGTTCCGGTTCTTGTGTCTCCGGAACTACAAAGTTAGGAGACGGTTGCATGTTGGATGGTTGAAAGCCGGATGATTGTTGCGACCCCGAATAAAACATCGGTTGTTCCGGTGCCGACCATAAATCGTCGTAAGGGTAATCTGAATCTAGGTTTGGGTACCAATTTCCAGACATGTTTTTAAAAAAAGGTTTCGAAGATAGGGTGATTTTGGGTTTTGGGTGTGGTGTGTGATATTCGTTTTGGTTGTAGTATGTGAGAATGGTTGTGTTTGATATGTATTGTGATATATGTATTGTGATATATATAGATGATTTTGTTAAAAAAAAAAAAATATTTTTATTCATTATTAAAGCCTTCCAACGGCTCTTTCCCATTTCCCACAGCCACTCACGCGCGCGAGCCTCCTGGCGCCTGCCTCGTTTTCCGCTCTCGCGCCCCTCTCGCGCCCCTCTCGCGCCCCGGTGGTGTGGCTCTCGCGCCCCGGGGCGCTATCGAAGTCCCTCACGCGCCCTGACTAGCGCTCCGCACCCCTCAGCGAGGGGTGCGGAGCGCTAGTCAGGGCGCGTGAGGGACTTCGATAGCGCCCCGGGGCGCGAGAGCCACACCACCGGGGCGCGAGAGGGGCGCGAGAGGGGCGCGAGAGCGGAAAACGAGGCAGGCGCCAGGAGGCTCGCGCGCGTGAGTGGCTGTGGGAAATGGGAAAGAGCCGTTGGAAGGCTTTAATAATGAATAAAAATATTTTTTTTTTTTTAACAAAATCATCTATATATATCACAATACATATATCACAATACATATCAAACACAACCATTCTCACATACTACAACCAAAACGAATATCACACACCACACCCAAAACCCAAAATCACCCTATCTTCGAAACCTTTTTTTAAAAACATGTCTGGAAATTGGTACCCAAACCTAGATTCAGATTACCCTTACGACGATTTATGGTCGGCACCGGAACAACCGATGTTTTATTCGGGGTCGCAACAATCATCCGGCTTTCAACCATCCAACATGCAACCGTCTCCTAACTTTGTAGTTCCGGAGACACAAGAACCGGAACCAGAAGGTGAAGCTGCGGGACAAAGAAGACGCGTCCACCGGAAAAAAAAAGAATGAGAGATTTGGACTTCCTTGCAAGAGACTTCAGCCACCTAAATCCGGTCGACCAAATGCTGATGGAAAAACAAAAGGAACGTATCCGGAAGAGGTTGATCGAAGAAGACGAAGCCGAAGAATAAGAATAATGTTAATGTGTTTTTTTAATTTTTTTTAATTAATGTGTTTTTTTAATTTTTTAGTACTTTAATTTTTTTTATATATTAATGTGTTTTTTTAATTAATGTGTGTTTGTTTAAATAATTACTTGTTTTTTTAATAATACGTTTTTTTAATACATTTATAAAAAAATAAAAAAATAAACCGCTCGCGCCCCCTCTCGCGCCCCTCCACACCATGCCCCGGGGCGCTATCACCACTACCAATACCCATCTTATCAAGTTTCTCTCTCTGCCACACGTCACAATATTATTGGATGGCGCCCCCACTCACGCCCCCTCTCGCGCCCCCCACACCCCTCAGCCTCAGCCTTACAAGTTACAACCCATCAATATCAAACACACTCCATCTTTCTCGTCAATATTAAACACACTCCACCTTTAGAAGTTGACATGACTAGTCATCTTTTTAATTAAAATAAATTATTTTCAATAAAAACAATTAATATCATGATGATGATGAACTTGAACATGAACTTTACTGAATATCAACTCAATTTAAATTTTCTGAAGCTAAACTCTTTAGGGGTGTTTGGTACAGAGAATGGAATTGTAGAGAAATGAAATAGAGAAATGGAATTGCAGAGAAAGGGAATTGGTCTGGAGAATGAGAATTGACTGTTCTGTTTGGTAGTACTGAGATTTCAGTAGAGAAATATAGCTGAGAATCATTTCTCTTGTTTGGTACATAGAAAATAAACAGAGAATTATATCAACTTTATCATTAGCACAAGTATTTTTTTCATAACAAATATTTATTAAAAAATAAAAAACATATAAAAAGATGCATAAATTCCAACCAAAATATGCATCTTTGTCAACGCAAGAAAAGAACGTCCTAGATCCACATCTTTACCAATCAAATGAGCTGCTTTGAACCGTTTTTATCATAACTCACAATATCAGTTGTTACACAATGAATTTCAAGTAAACACCAGAAGAGTTTATAACCCATGCTAATGCTTTTTTTGCATGCTAAAAGAGTCCCTATCGACCAAAGGATTTCCTCTCCTGTACTACTTGGATGTCATTGGCTATCTCATTATTTTTTCACTTTCATGCCAACCTGTGCAAAAAAGTCTTTTGTGAGATAGGTTTCATTTGAATCAAAGCTAACTCAAAGTCTCAAACCCATTTAGATCCCTATATTTGGTGTAACGTTTATGTCAATGTTAAAACTTATATAACACATCACTGACTATTTTTAGGCTACCACACTATCATTTGACCAATTCAATCTCAAAGTTGACATTTTACTTCAACTCAACCTTTTAAGAGAAATACCCTATAGCACTAAATTGCATTTTTCATTGATTACCAACAAATAAAGAAAAGCACATGAATAAGAATAATAACTTGAGAGAACAAAACTAAGAATAAAGAAGCTTACACTTTGAGCCTCATACCCAAGTCTTGCAAGAACCTGCAATATGATTTGCGTAGATACGTTTCCTTCTTCAAATCAATGCCATCTGGTCTAGATGGTGAGTTTTCTTCAATTTCTTTTCGTGTAAAGTACCACCGACCACCATGTTCTTCCATTTATCATCAGAATGCCTGTATGGCCCGCCATCGTACATACCAAAATGCATTGGGTCACTTGACAACAAAGCATTCATTGCTAGCTTCTGCCCTCTCTATTACTTCCTATAAATAAATGGCCAGTTCCCCTAATGCTCCTCTAATTGGCTGGTTCACAGGAAGCGTGAAACTGATATCCGATATCTGCATTGTATATACACCAAGTTACTAGCATATTTCAGTAAGCAAGAAAGAATACAATAGACAATTTCTCAAATACACATAATTCTCCCTAGTTTAGACGAGCTTAACATAAGCGTTTTAACAAGAATGAGAAAAGTAAAAGCAAAACAGAATGGTTACAAGAAGTAAAAAATCTTTCAGAGTTTCAGTATCTATTAACTTAAATAGCCAGACCAAAATAGATTCTAAGCCTGCATAGCATCCAAGCTCTAAAACAGACATCTGTAAGACTGTAACTTCCTACAGACTCCAATAGACCGGACATGAGATGCAAAACACACACATTGAAGATCATCAATGCATGAAAATTGCATAAATAAAACAGGTTTGAAAACAAAGCATAACCAATGCACTAGGTTTAGAGCAAGCACAGGGTGTAGTAACAGTGGAATTGAAGTACAGAATGGCAACGGTGCATGTAAATACAAATACACTTAAGCATCCACAATCAAGAATATTTCATTACACTTAAAACAGAGTAATCAGCACATACAGATTGTAGATGATGCATTGAACTAATAACAAAATAAGATCGAATCATCGAAACTCGGTCCCTAAGATTAATCCAAGTGGTATCCAAAACTCACTATTTTGTATTAAGCATAATTACAAAAACCTTTAAAAACCTGATATAACTATAATCGGCTATAATGCAACTAAATGTACTTCTAATCTTCAACTGACAAAAAGTTAACGAGCCTCGGCCATTAAGAAAAGGATAATTATGTTATCAATTTAAGGCAATGACCTACAAAAATTATAACTTTTTGCTCCATTAAAGAGAAACCTTTGAGGGTCTGTGATTATAGTTATATTATACCCCCTTCGAAATCGACCAATTGATACAATCAATCAATTTACAAACAATACATCTACTGCAATTACTATTTATTTCAAGAATTGTAGCAAACCCTAGTTCTCTAATTAGAGGACGCATTCGTAAAATTGAAAATAATAATATGATTTGCAGCATCGATTTCGGTCAAATTAAACGCTGTGACATTGAATTTGGAAACTGGAATCACATAAAGTTATTAATTTTGTGCTGGTGCCCTAATTGATAAGACAAAGAAAGGGTTTTTATGTATAGCGAAGATATTAGGGCAAACAAAAGGCAAAAGTGAGTGATAATGATAAGAAGTACGAAAGAAAGAAAGAATTACATACCGGCGATTAGTGTATTGCAGTCTTCCCGTCGTTGCTTTCAGGCTGTGTGTGTGTTCCTTAATGGAAGAAATGAACGTCGAGAAATCCAATTCTTCGCTTTTTGTAGAGAAACAAAATCAGATAAATGGAAATGGTTTATTTCCATTTCTCACCTCTTTCTTTCATAAACAAACAAGAGAATTCTTTCCAATTCCATTTCTCACCCCTCAATTCCCTCTACCAAACACCCCCTTAGATAAACAAATTATATGGGGTGAATCGTAGAAAAAAAAACGGGAATATTGAGAAACGCCATATTCGAAAAAAAATGCAATGAAGTGAACCGAAATCGCTAGAATTAAATGCGTTGAAAACAAAGACACATTCATTATGATTAAAATAGAAGTTACTTTGAACATAATTAAACATAAAAAAATAATTATGTTTCTCAAAAATTGATTAGACTTGAAGCTACTTTGTACTTTATTAGGCACTAGTAGGTGAACGCGCGGACGCAATAGGAGTTCGATCGATAGTGGTTGTTGTGGCAAAGTGTATTTTTCGCTTAGTTTTAAGACAAAATAAGTGGCGTGCATTATTTTGGTTCACATTAATAAATGGAGTACATGCGGATTGTAAGTTTGAAACGTAACATAGTACCAACCTTAAACTCGCTTAAGGTTTATTTCAAAATGTATAAGAAATACTTAAAAACGAATATAATTAACTAATAAATAAATACGAGCCTAGCCTGATCCGAGCTCGAGCTTAAAAAGACAACTCATGAGCCAAGATTGAGCTTTTAAAAAAGGAGCTCGAAACAACTTTAAGGAAAGTTTGAAGTATGAAGCATGAAATGGTGAACATAATATACCAGAATTTATGCATAATATCATTTATCATGATGTAAGGAAGGTTTTTAAAGCACGAAGCATTAATTTACTGAGATATGATCTTCCTAAATAATCATCAACTCTATGTAAGAACTACGTTTCAAAATCTTAATGTAATGCAACATCAATCAAACCTAATAATGGGTTATATTACAACATCTAAATCAACCATGGAGAATTAATATTCACTTGTTTGACAAAACTTAAGAAAGTCAATATGCACCATAACAATAATGACCAAACTACACTTGCTCATTTGAAACATCATATTACTTTCATATTTTTGAATATTCTTACTACCTTTACAAATGACCAAACTGCCCTTCTTCTGAATCACTTTATTCCCGTTTCCTTTGGCTTTCAAAATCCGTGTAATATTGATTTGGAACTCCATCAACAAAGTCTGTGGTTATAGCTCCATCCTTGCTCTCATCATCTTTATTAATTTCCATCAATACAATGGCATCAGTAAAAGGAGTGTGATGTTTAGCACCAAGCAAAAAAAATCAACATTCAATAGTTCCCACTTTTCTGTTGACTTTTCTAATCAGTTGAACCATCATTGACATGCATATACATATTTCACCTTTGACCTATAAAATGTCAAGCATGCACAAAAAGTCAAATTTGACTAATAAAAGCAATAATCTCCATGAAACAATTTTTATTCATAAAAGTTAAAACTTGACCAGGTTTATTCCCAATTTTGTTACCATCAATTTGCCTATCATTCATGATTTTAATTTTTGCCCAGTTAACCCATTTCCAAGCAATGATTAACCAAAAATTCAACATTGAAAAATAAAAAGGAAAAGTCAAAAGTTGGAGATAGCGATTGTGTACCATAGTTTGGACAGTTAGCACTTAATTTGTTATTTGCAGCAAGCCAAGTCTTCCCGTGATATAGTTGCCGTCTTGTCGAGACACATAAATAGTCATAACACAATAAGTCCATTTTGCAGGGTGAAAAATAACCTAAAAAATGATGAAATTGAAGATGACGGAGGAATGATTGCACCATAAACCTGATCATTGAATTCATAACATAAATATAACCGTTCAACTGTTGAAACGATAACCCTAATTAGCAATGGTAATAAATATAACCGAAGATATAATGAACCATGCCTGAGGACGAAGTGGAAGGTCGCCGCAGGTGAACTTCATTAAATTTAGCGGGCATCTTCTGTTGGGTTAAAAGACCATTTTGAAAAATAACCACATATGTTTAAAAACTAATCATCCCTTCTATATTAATCAAAGCATGTTCACTAATATAGAGACAATTTTGTAATCCACAGGGCATATGCAGATCAGTGCATGGCAAAGTAACCATGAGTAAGCAATTTATATGTAACAATATTAAAAACCCACGCGCTGCAATCAGCATATATAACTAACAAAGAGCCAAACATTCTAAAAATTTTTGAGGTGAAACCTAACAAGGATTTACCGAAGATATGCAAATCTTTATGTTCTCAGTAATGGTCCCAAAACTAAGAGCAGGTAACAATCTTATCAATAATGAAATACTATTGTAAGATTATATGTCTATGGATTGGTCCTTTTGGTCACTTGACCCAACGGTTAGGGTTTCTGCCTTTGGAACCACAGAAGTAAACTAAAGAAAATATAAAGGAATCCAAATGTTAACTTTGGTTGAAACGGTTGAAGATTTATAATAGCAATGAGTGAAATTGACTGGAGATCTCAAATCGCCGGAGTGAAGTAAAATCAAAGGAATCAAAGTTACAAATTTATCCTTTTTCCCCAAACCAACTTTTAACCCGGACCGAATTGATTTGATAGGTTCAAGTGTTTTTCATCCTAAAACGGTTTATAACCCGAAGTGGCCTGGGGCTAACCGGTTTTGACTAAATTGTTGCGTTTTATAGACCAAATTGGCTTTGGCCCATTAACTGATGTGTACACCTCTAGCGGAGCACTAACCAGCTATTTAAAGAAGTGTATAACATTTTGGTACGTGTGTTGGGTTAATCTTGATGATTTGGGTTTACGGGTATGGGTTGGACACAATAGGTCAAACGAGTTTGAGAATGAAATTTATTACTGTCTCATTCAAAAAACTAAGTATTACTGTAAAAGTATTATGTTTGTAATGAAATTTGTGATTGTTACCAAAAAAAATATTATTTTCAGGCCAAATTAGGAGTTAATTACTTACAAAAAGACATGAATAAAAAAAGTGTTTATGAGTAAACCCAACTCTTTTTGGCCCATACACAAAAACGACCCATTGCAATGAACCCGTTTGACTCGCCCCGACCTGCATTAAGACATGTTAGGATGAAATGAAATGAAATGGGAATGACATAGTTGTACATACAATCAAAATGAAAGCATAATATAGTAACTTTTTTCACATAAATGACAACTGTATAGGTCTAATAAGCTTTATAGAACAAAATTCACAACTGTAAGAAAATTTTAATGAGTCTACGTGTGCTACAAATGAAGAGTATATGTAAATTTGAGATAAATATGTGTTGCAAATGAATTTTTACAGCTGAACATTTTTACCTCTTTATGAAGTTAGAGACAGATAGCATAATTCGTCTTTAAATACAAAGGGCTGCCATTTACATATCACACGGACTTCAATTGTGACATTTTCTTTGTTTTTTATTAACGAGGCGCTTCTACAAGCCATTCCTGTTTTATTTTCATAACACAAACCAACCAAAAAACGATCCAAATAAGAATAGAGGCGGCAAAACCTAAAATCAATTTACAAACCTAAACACTTGGCAGAGAAAAAATTGCCACAAAAGCATGATAATTGAATAACATAACCAAAAGCAAAACGATTCAATTGAACAAAACTAAGAAAACACATTACCTTTCAGCAAACGAACATGAATGAAAGGCATTGAGAAGCATGTGATTCCAAAAAATAAATCAAAACAATCAAACCTAAAACCGTAGACTAAAAACGTGTTAGGAAGCAGGTTAACCAACACATAATAAACCACAGATGCATGTACATCTTACCAGGGTTGGTTAAAAATGAAGGGACAACTGTTGTTACGGAGATAATTGAAGATGACGGAGGAATGATTGCACCATAAACCTGATCATTGAATTCATAACATAAATATAACCGTTCAACTGTTGAAACGATAACCCTAATTAGCAATGGTAATAAATATAACCGAAGATATAATGAACCATGCCTGAGGACGAAGTGGAAGGTCGCCGCAGGTGAACTTCATTAAATTTAGCGGCCTCCAACATTAAATTTAGCGGCATCTTCTGTTGGGTTAAAAGACCATTTTGTACATCTGAAAAGTTTTATAAGGAATATAGATATTGGGGTAAAGTTATTCTACAAAGAGTAACAAAAATATAGACATTGGGGTAAATACCTTGGGTGAAGGTGATATGGAAGCATTGCAAAGGATCAGATGCTACTTGGGAAGCTGAGAAGGAGATGCGCAAGTTCTACCCTAGACTATTTATGTAATAGTTAGGTTTCGGGGACGAAACCTCTTTAAGAAGCGAAGACTTGTAACATCCTAAAAATTCATATTTAATAAAAGAAAGACGCGTTTAGTTATTTGGCCTAAATAATTAATTAGTATTAATAAAGAATCATGGACTTGGATTAATGAAGATGGATTAAAGGGTAACGGGCCTTATGTCCATGGGCTTTAAGGGATATAAATACCTCCTTAAACCACCCTAAAACCCTAAATCCTCATTTCCTTTCATCCTAATCTCTACACGCTCCAAACACACACACACACCACCTTACATATGGCCGTGAGAGTGAGACGGGATTCTAGTCCAAAAATCAAGCCAACCATTATTAGATCTTCAATATACGAGCTAGATACGAGATAACCAAGCAAACCGAACACATAAAGGTATGACATCGATCTTAAAGTTCATGTTTTATAGACGGTTTGCCATGAAACTTGAAACTATAATAGATCGGGTCTAAACGAAACGTAAAGTAGCGAACTTGATGCTAGGACGAACCTAATAAAGCCAAAAACATGTACGGTTCGTTTAAGATAAACCGTAGATCTTGTATTGAACGTTTTTGAAATTAAAGGTCCAAACTTTATATGTTTTCGGGCCAAATCATATCCAAAACGACCATAGGAACGATCGTGGGTTGGTTAAATGTCATTCCCGAGGATTTCACGTTGAACGATGATGATTATGGGGGGGATTAGGGATGAACACTGGCTGCAGTTGGACAACTTCACCGCAGCCAAGTTCGCTGCCGATTAACTTCGCCCCCAGTATGTTCGCCAGCAAGTTCTCTAAGCAAGTTCGCCAAACTGTAACTTCGCCAAGTGATAAGTTCGTTCAATGCTAACTTCGCCTAAGGCTAAGTTCGTTTCGGGTTATATAAAGATAGAAATATGATATGAGTAGTAATAGTTAATTGATACATGTACATATTATACAGTTAGCCGTGCACAGCTTAAGAAAGGGATTACCATAAACGGTGAACGTAACCGCATTCAGGTAAGTTTCTAGCCCCATTCCTTGTTATGTTTTTCGAGGCTGTGTGCATACTCGATGTGATAGTCAATACACTTACCTTAAATGGTAAGTGTATGCCATGTATGATTTATGTGATAGATATTATGTTATGATTGTGAATGAAAGCTTGACAATACGTGAACGATCTTCGGATATTGCACATGTTGACAAGGGAGGTATGTACATTGTGAATGAAAGCTTGTCAATACGTGAACGATCTTCGGATATTGCACGTGTGGACAAGGGAGGTATGTATATGAAAGATGAATATGTATGATATAAATATATGAACGATATATGAGTATGTAATAATGATTAAAGCAAGTATATGTATGAGTATGTAAGGATGGTATGAACGAAGAAGAAGAAAGAGGGATCATACCCTAATAATATCTGAGATAGAGAAGACGGGATCAGACCCTTATAATATATGAGATGGAGAGGTAAAAAAGGATCAGACCCTAATAATATCTGAGATAGACAAGAAAGGGATCAGGCCCTAAATAATATCTGAGATATACAAAGGAAAGAGGGATCAGACCCTAATAATATCTGAGATAGAAAAGGAAGGGATCAGACCCTAATAATATCTGAGATATAATGGACAGTAAATATAAAGTATGAACTTAATAAAGTATGTACGTATGTATGAAAGTATGAAATAAAAGTAAATAAGTAAAGTAATTATTATGTATCTTCGGATGCATGGTTGAAGGTAAGTGAATGTATTGTATGATGTATGATTAACTAGAACTCACTCAACGTAGCTGACTTTTAGTATGCACGCAGGTGAGTAGGATGCGACAGCTGGCGTGAGTGGAACACATGGCAGATGAATAAAAGCCTGGCATCTGAAGACCTGTCATGTTTTATAAGTTATGATTTGATTTTGAAAGACAAGAAGAACGTTTTAAGACATGTTTATGATTTGATATTTAATGTTTTATGAAAGTTTTATATTCCGCGTAAAGTTTTTAATTAACTCTGATTTTAGAACTGCGTTTATGAGTAAATCCAACACCAAAGTAGGGCTACCGGTAACGGAGCCTTACATGTTTTTTCGTCATTTTGTCTTTCAACTCATCATTAAGTTTTTTTAAATACTAATAACACCATTGTGTAATAATAATATGTAAAAATAATGATAAAATAACAACTTATCTAATACATAAAACAAAATGATTAATACATGTTACACAATAACTTGAAACGTAAGACACAATGGTGAATTCGTATAACATAATGACCTAAAACGTAAGACACAATGGTGAATACGTATAACACAATGGCCTAAAACGTAAGACACAATGATAAATATATATATAACACAATGACTTGAAACGTAAAACACAATAGAAACAACATATTACACAATGACACAATGAATAACAAAAAAACACAATTAAAAAACCCATTAATTTTATTTATTTTTATATAACAATATGATACTCATATTAAAGATAAAAAAACGCTTATTATTATGGTGAATTTTTTTTAAAAAAATAATATCGTATGAAAAAGTTATGAACATTTTAAAATGATGGGGGAATTGGCATGTGCCTTGCATGTGGAGAGAGAAAGTCAACAAAGGTGGGTTATTACCTTAATGCCATTTCCATCAATTTTTATTTATTAAATTAATCTCAGCCATTCAAATCTAAGAACAATAGACTGGATTCCTTCTTATTTTTGTTGTACTTTGTATTTTAACTTTACCCATAGATATAGATAACAATTTAAATTAAGCTATTCAAAAAATTAGACTTAAAACTAATTTATACTTTCTTTAATATATATAAAATAGTTGATTTGACATTAACCAAATTTGTACTTTCTTTGAATTATACAATACAATAAGGCTGAGGGGTGTGGGGGGCGCGAGTGGGGGCTCCAGCCAATAATATTGTGACGTGTGGCAGAGAGAGAAACTTGATAAGATGGGTGTTGGTTGTGGTGCTCGCGCCTCGGGCCCTGGTGTGGAGGGGCGCGAGAGGGGGCGCGAGCGTTTTTTTTTTATTTTTTTATAAATGTATTAAAAAAACGTATTATTAAAAAAACTCATAAATTATTTAAAAAAACACACATTAATTAAAAAAACACATTAATATCTAAAAAAAAATTAAAGTACTAAAAAAAAAACATTATTCTTATTCTTCGGCTTGGTCTTCTTCGATCAACCTCTTCCGGATACGTTCCTTTTGTTTTTCCATCAGCATTTGGTCGACCGGATTTAGGTTACTGAAGTCTCTTGTAAGGAAGTCCAAATCTCTCATTCTTTTTTTTTCTTTTTTGTCATTAGAGACCACCTCCATGGTTTTGTTGAATTTATTGAGGGATTCAACAAGATCGGTGATGTTTACGGCTTCCCCCTCAGCCGGTTTTTTCCCCCTGGCGTCCCTTCCCAATGGTCGCCTACTCGGCGGTGAAGACGTTTCCTCCCCCGCAACGTTTAGGTCGAATCCAACCCGGCAATCCGACCCGGCGGAAGTGCTATACGCTCCAGACGAACTAGTTTTAGTCCGTTTCGGCCCTACTTCCGCATCAAGGTCCGGCGCCACCAGCTCAACCCACTTAGAACACCTTCTCAACCTCTCCCACACCTTTACATCGTCCCACGTCTTCACCGTCCCATACCTCCGCAGGCACTCCTGCTTCCACTATTCGACAGTGAAATTATAAACCGCCAAATCGTCACTGCCACTTGGTCTCATACGACCGGCGTTCCTGTTGAACAGATTAGTAAACAAGCCACCAAATTTTCTGATTTCGGTCCACCGACCCGAAATCATATCGGCGTTCCGCTCTGTACTCCCAACGAGCGAATAGAACGTCTCCCTAACCTTTGTCCAAAAGACCTTGCTCTTTTGGTAGTCCGCTGCAAAATGCATAAATAAATTTGTAAGTCATTTAACTTTTTTATTTAACTTTTTTATTAAAAATCATTTTTAAAAACGTTTAAAACAATTACCGCAACGCCGATCCTCAGAAATGACTATCCAAGCCCGACACAGGGCTTCCTTCTCATCCGATGACCACGGAGTGGTTTTCCGTTTCGTCCTTCCAGTCGAAGCCGAACCCGACCCGTCCGTTGCAACTTGTTTTTTCCGGTGGACGCGTCTTCTTTGTCCCGCAGCTTCACCTTCTGGTTCTTGTGTCTCCGGAACAACAAAGTTAGGAGACGGTTGTATGTTGGATGGTTGAAAGCCGGATGATTGTTGCGACCCCGAATAAAACATCGGTTGGTCCGGGTGCCGACCATAAATCGTCGTAACTGTAATCTGAATCTAGGTTTGGGTACCAATTTCCAGCCATGTTTTTAAAAAAAGGTTTGGAAGATGGGGTGATTTTGGGTTTTTTTGAGGTTGTGGTAAGTATTTTATGTGATTTTGGGTGTGGTATGTGATATTGGGTTGATATTGGTTTATATAGAGAAAAATTTTTTTTTTTAATAAACTTTAAAGAGCCAACGGCTCTATTTCAAGCCCCAACGGCCATGCACGCATTCCCAAGCCCACTTTACGCCCATTTTCAGCCGTGACTGGCCTTGCGCCCGCCTTGGTCTGCGTGCTCGCGCCCCTTTCGCGCCCCTCTCGCGCCTCGGTGGGTGGTGCTCGCGCCCCGGGGCGCGAGCGGAAGGGCTCACGCGCCCCCTCTCGCGCTCCACACCCCTCAGCCTAACATGACACAACAACAAATACACACTTTAAATAATGCTTGAAATCTTTTAGACAATTTGTTTACTATGGATACACTTTAAAAATTATATATTATTATAGTATATAAGTAAAAATCGAGTGTCAAAGTATGATAAACTTTCTTCTTCATTATGTGCTTAAGAAATATCAAAATTTTAATGTGACTAAAGTCAAAAAGGTGAAATAGTTAAATTGTAAAAGAACTAATGTACAAACTAGTTAATATAATATTTTTTTATTTTATATGTCAATTTTGTACGTGTGTTACACTATTATAGCATATGTTATATGTAACTTATTAATAAAAAGCGTTACATATGTTGTTACCAATTGATATATATATTTCATATAAGTTACCTTCAACTGTGATAGAATGTTACATAAGATGTAACCTATATCTTACACGCGTGCATATGTTTTATGAAAACACATATGAGTTACATCTTCTTAAAATCTAGAAATCTTGACCATATATTATCCAAAAATAATAACCATATATTATCCAAAATAATAACTATAATAATAACTTTGCCATACATAACACTAATAATCATATTCATTAAGATTCAAACTCCGTCCAAAAACAATGAAAAAAAATCTATTAACAAAAATAAGATAACCAAACAAAACAACTCAAATAATAAATCATAAATTATAAAAGAACAAATGATTCAAACATAAAGGACAAAAAAATAACTAAATACACCATTTATAATGAAAAAACGTATTGATAGAAAAACAAAAAAATGAAATCTTGGAGGGGTTTGAGTGTTGTTGGTCCTCCTTGTCTTGTTCCAGACTTATAGCGGCAGAAAACGAACTCAAAAAAATAAAATTTCAAGCAACCTGAAAGCGCTACATCGTTTATTTTAAATAATAAGAATTTGAACATTCTTATGATTTTTATTGAAAGATGTTTCCGAAACATGTCTGCTGGATGGATCAAGAGGGAGTTCGATTTGGCTTAACAAATGTTGAATCAAATTCAATCCTTGGAACAAAAATGCTTCACGGATGTGGTATGGACAAAAGATCTGACCAAAGCTGCGACAGCTCACTGACAACAGTACGACGAGCAGCACGCTCTAATACTTAATGTCACTATCAGCCGTTGCCTACTCACCAACCCTTGTCGTGGCACGTACATAGCCTGCAGTTGGTGGAAAAGGAATAGTACACAGCCGGCCATGTCACTATCAGCCGCTGCCTACCCACCAACCACCAGCACGACACGTGCGTAGCCCACAGTTGGTAGAAAAAGAATATTATACAGCCGGCTGTACCTTATTGGACACCTACATTCGGCTATAAATACTCCAACACCTTGGAACGGTATCATCATCTTCTCTCTAGCTATTTCTCTTAATATACACATATTTAAGAGCAATCTAGTCTGATTCTCACGCCGGAGGGTGGTCACAAGGAGGTACCCCCCCTTCTCAGTGACGAGCTCACGGTGTCTGTTTTGCAGGTCATCAGAAGAATAACCATCTTGCCGGACCTAACCCTCGTGTGAAACATCTATTTAACCCCCAGATTATCCGTAGTCTGCCGGGGTCGATTAGTGTTTCTTCATTGGCGCCATCCGTGCATAAAAGCTAGAACTTATTCTTTTTCAGTTTTTTCAAAACTTCTGGAAAGATGGTTAACGTTACTCCGGTCCCGAGGCCAGCGAGTGACCAAGAAACCCCGGTAATCACAACCCCAGCTACTGGGAGGAACACCGACGAGTACACAAATTTTACGAACACTACCCCGGTTACTCAAGCCGGGGCAAGTGCGGTAAATTTTACGAACACTACCCCGGTTACCCAAGCCGGGGCAAGTGTAGTAAACAATCATCCCCTGGGATTCATTGATACCCAGGTGGAAAGACAACAGACGAGGCTCCCCCGCCAAACACTTGAACAAGTTAAAGCGTGGGCGGAAGCACGTCAGAAGGAATTCCAAGCTGAGTTGGGCGAACGCTTACGTTCCATCCAACAGGCTGACGAATTTGGAAGCACTCGACAACAGCTCAACATGAGCAGTGAGTGCGAGTACTCGGACGATGATCGGGAGGAATCCGACACCGACGCAAACCCTCGCCATAGGGCGAAAGGAAAGCGTAAGGAAACGGACTTCCAACCGAGAAGGAATTTCGAAGAAACCTTCAAACCAAGGAACGTGGGGGGAAACCCACGTGACTTCTCCAAAACCTTTAGACCAACTGCTGCAAATGCGGGAACGTCCAAGTTTGCAAGGGACATTGCGGAAGCAATCGCCCCGAGAAGTGCCAAACAGATGTCCAACATCGGCACTTATGATGGTATATCCGACCCAGACGATCATTTGAACAGATTCATAGCGGGGGCAACCGTCAGCAACTGGACGGAACCCACGTGGTGTTATATGTTCCAGATGATGCTGGTTGGAGCAGCCAGAGCGTGGTTTGACCGTCTACCGGTCCACCACATCTACGATTGGGCGGACTTCCAGCAGAAGTTCAGCCAACACTTCAGTCAACAAAGAAAGTATACCGAAGAGCAATGGACGATCCTCAACTGCATCCGAGAGGAAGATGAGTCTTTACTAGACTTCATCACGCGCTTCAATTCAAAGAAGCTAAGTCTGGGCACTATTAGCGAAGATCTTGTTCGCGCTGCTTTCATCCAGGGTGCGAAGGACCCAGAGCTCATCCGCACCTTAACGGGTAAAGACGGCATGCCATCCACGTGGGATGCCATCATGACAGCAGCTAAACGCGGAAACGGAAAAGCAACTGGGTAGAGATCTTCCCCAGAGCACAAACCTCTACACCCAGAAAACAAGAGAAAACAACGTCCTCACCGCCCGACTAAACAAAAAGAGGAAGCTAGGCATTTGGCAGTCAAGGGTAAACTTTGACACCTCATCCGGCTCGCACCCTCGGTTAGGCGGAAAGGATAACATGCAGTCGGCGAACCGGAACTCCAGATGGACGCCACTCACCAAAAGCGTCACCGAAATATTCGCCACCGAGAGGCTCCCATGGCCAAAGGCTCCAATTATCCGACAGCGTCCAAACGCTGATCAAAGCAAATTCTGTGACTTCCACAGGACAAGAGGCCACACCACAGAGGAATGCTTAGACTTGAAGGACATCGTCGAAGCATTTGTCAGAGATGGGAAACTCACGCACCTCGTGGCGTAATGAACGCTGAGCAGGCTAATGCGTGTAGAACCCCAGTTGGGGAAAACACGAATGAAACTGCAGCTTCAATGTTGGAGACTACATACTGCGTAAACAACGAGATTCCGAACCAGGTGAATATCGGCTCGAAAGGCTCGATGACACCCCCATCCCAAGAACATGGAAGGGAGTTCAATTACACAGGTTGCATGTAGATCAATTCCAAACTTGTAAAGAAAAGGCTCAGAGCCACTTCTAATGGAAATGATTTTCCTTACCACATTGACGCTGATGGTCTTACAATTATACTTTATAAACTTTCCAGACTGATATGCCGGAATTCACCGCATAAATAAGTGGGGAAGTAAGTCGTTGCGTGTGGACGGCGGCAAAACCCGCATAAACACAAAAAAACGACAAAAATTTGTAAGAGATGAGGACAACCTTCACGCAGGTCAGTTATAGGTAAAGTTTGGTCATCCCACTAAATGAAAGTGACGGTCCTACCCGCACAATCATGATAGAGGAAACTGAACATTAACCTATTGACAACCGCGCGTCGAAAGGTTTAACTTATTCAAAACACTGATATGCCGGTATTCACCGCATAAATAAGTGGGGAAGTCGTTGCGTGTGGATGGCGGCAAAACCCGCATAAACACAAAAAACGGCAAACCTTCACGCAGGTCAGTTATAGGTGAAGATTGGTCATCCCACTAAATGAAAGTGACGGTCCTACCCGCACAATCATGATAAAGGAAACTGCACTAACATATTGACAACCGCGCGTCGAACGGTTAACTTATTCAAAACACTTGGAAAATTGCTAAGTTAAACTAAAGTATGCACGAGCGAATCATATATTGTTTATGCGGCAAAACAAGTATCAAATTAAACTATAATATGCATGAGCAAGTTATATAACGTTTATAAAGCAAGTCATCCAGTGAAATTGGCGGTCCTACCCGCACAAACATTTATATTTCATAAAAAATTCAAACATTACAAGAATGGCCGGGTATCTACCCGCCTACAGAAATATAAATCTATCCTAACGGTGGGAAGGGATCTCAAGGTTCAAACTTCAGGACCACTCCCTCCAAACCCACTTGTACCCGCACCATCAGTTGGCTGTGGCGGTTCAAGGAAAGTCTTGAGAATGGTTAGCCCATCATCAGCAGCAGCAATTTCGTTCACCTTCTCCACCACCGGATGCGGGAAGGCAGCATACTGGTTCACTGCTTGGTCATAGGCAGCTTCAGTGTCCACGTCATAAAGAGGGAAGTTGGAAGGCGGGATGCCCTTCTCAACAAACCCCAGACCAAGCAAGAAACCAGCCTTTTCCCCATCCTCATGGGAAGCGTTGAGGGCTGCGCTCATGGCATCGTCGTAAGATGTGTCCGTGAAGATCCGATCCACAACCTACAAAAAGAAAATATATCAAACTTTTCTAAGTAAAGCGTAAAGACGTTATGAAGCTAAGCTTACCTGCGACAACGCTTCTCGTAGAAGCAATTCCTTGGTAATCAGAGCCTCCTGGAGGGCAGCTTGAGCTTGGTTACGGGCGCGTTCGGCTTCACTTTTGTTAAGGTTGGCAAGCAACACTTCCTTAGCAGCAGCCTCTTCAACGCCCTTTAGCTTACGCTCAGTATGGTCAAGCATACCCCTCTGGTCCAAGATCTCTTGAAGCTTCTTGGCGTCTTCCATGGCCAAGGCATCATGAGCCTGCTGGAGCCTCTCTAGTTTGGCTTTAAGCTCCTCATTCTCGGCGCGCATAGGCTCAGCAACAGCTTCAGCCTTGGTGGCCCTCTCGGTCGCGTTCCGCGCAGTTTCCTTAGCCAACCGAAGTTGTTCGTTAACAGCTTGGGCAGCCTTGGAACGGGCCTCGAGACGGGCCTGAACTTCAACCTCGAGGGCCTTGAAGGCCTTTTCCTTCTCCGCAGCAATGGCGGAAAGTCTCCTATTCTCTTCCCGGATAGCCCGCGCCTGAGCCACTTCTTGGATACACGCCGCCTTTAACTTGTCGTTTTCACGACAAAGCAACTCGACGGGCGACTGCTCTCGAAGGTTCGGGAGAGCTCTCCCGTTCTTGAACGTCGTCGCAATGGGGACGACGCGAGCAGAGACATAGAAAAACTCCCGCTTCCAAGAACGAAGACTGCGCTCGGTAGCGCAGATCTTCAAACCCTTGTTCCGATTGACCAAGGTATACCAGCCCTGGATGCACCTCCAAGAGTAGAAGGTCATCAGGCGGTCGACGCGGGGCTCAACGCCCAGAATATGGCACACCCATTCAAAATGGCGAACCTTTGCGATCGCCATCGGGTGCACCTCCGTTAGGTGTACACCGTGTCTCTCCAAAACACGGTACACAAACTTCCTCAATGGGAACCTGAGATTCCCATAGATGAAGAATGCAGCATACACCCCTATCTTGCCATTGGGGGCATCGTACACCGTCTGGTGAGGCTCAGGAAACTCAGGCTCGAAGGGCTCGAGCATGAACTTCCTGACGATGTACTGATAAACGTCGACGGAAAGAGCACACTGGCACTCCCCAGCAGTACTCTTATCATCCTTGTCAGACGTCGGGTTCTCGATGTACACGTCGGACTCCTCGGCAATAGCCTCAGGATCACGAATGGAAGACATGTTTCAAAGGATGGAAAGAACGATTTCAGGAGAATGCTCGACGAAAGTTAGAGTATTCGCCGGAAATCGCTTAGAAGATGAAGTGAAACTGTGAGTTGAGATGCATCCTCTCCTCCCTTTATATACTCATCGCAATGAATGCGATGAATTTAATGCGGGAGAGACGGAAAAGCGCAGGTGCAATGAAACTATGACATGTGGAAAAAGCAAGCTGGCAACAGCTGTTGACAGGACGCGCGCCGTAAACTTCGTGCCCACGCGCCTGAAAACTCACGCCCACGCGCCTGAAAAAGCGTCTGGAATGACCATATACTGTCACGTCACCATAACTTCATGCACGTCCTGAAACTGTCAGAAGAAACCGTCAGACCACGCTGACGTCCCTTCAACGGTTAGACTGTTCTTATCCTTTCACCAACTCTTCGAGTTTCAAAAAGATTCAAAAGTGAGCGGGACTATACCCCCTTACCTTGGCAACTAAGTAACTATAAGACAGGTGCGGGTACAGTGTCAAGGCAAAACCCTTCACATACTTAACACCTGCAGGGAATTGAAGCCAACAATAGCTTGGAAGTAAAGTAACTATAAGACGAGTGCGGTACAGTGTCAAGGCAAAACCCTTCACATACTTAGCATTCGCAGGGAATTGAAACCAAGAAGGATCTTCTGGGCCATGCTTGCGGAAACGGAAATAACATCCCCGCATAGCGGGAACGTTGAGAACTAGATTGTTTGAAGCTCCAAGAAGGAATTGGTTGTTTAACATAATTGATCACTATGTTTAAAACTACCAAAACCTCTTGGAGAATCTACACAAGTGGAACTCAACGCTCCTGACTTGCGAGTAGGTTACAGACCTACCTGCATCATACCCAAAGATCAAGCAGAAAAGTCGGGAATTTCTGCACGTGACATTAGGACTTCCGCGGGAAGAATCCCCTTGGAAAACCTTAAAACTAAACCCTTTTCAAAACCCCTTGCTTAAGTCCAAAAGTTCACCTCACTTATTAACAATTCATGAGAAGAACATTGGACTGGGGGGACTTAAAGAGGTAGGTCCCAGCAGAGCCTAGTTGGACCCGCAAGACTCACCTTGAACAGGGACGTCTGCGCGGTTGGACCCGCAAGACTCACCTTGAACAGGGACGTCTGCGCGGTTGGACCCGCAAGACTCACCTTAAACAGGGACGTCTGCGCAGTTGGACCCGCAAGACTCACCTCGAAGAGGGACGTCTGCGCAGTTGAACTCGCAAGACTCACCTTAGAGGGACGTCTGCGCAAAGACCAACTGGATCCGCAGGACCAACCATGCTCAGAGACGCGACGTCCCTACGCGCAGTACGCAAGCTGTTCGCGCAGGAAAAGCCTCCCAATGGTAACGTACTCCGCCTGTTCCTGCAGCTACGGATACTAGCCATCAGGGAAGGCTACCCGCACAGCAAGGCTACACGCACAAGGCACTAACTCTCAAATAATTCAGTAATGTCACCTGAAGAGGGAATGAGCAAGCCGGGAATACTCCCGCCCAAAGCCGGGAATTCTCCCGCCCAAATGAGCCAGTCCGTACGCTACTGGAGGACCTTTTGTACTATACCTGCCAAGGTATGGACAAAAGATCTGACCAAAGCTGCGACAGCTCACTGACAACAATACGACGAGCAGCTTGCTCTAATACTTAATGTCACTATCAGCCGCTGCCTACTCACCAACCCTTGTCGTGGCACGTACATAGCCTGCAGTTGGTGGAAAAGGAATAGTACACAGCCGGCCATGTCACTATCAGCCGCTGCCTACCCACCAACCACCAGCACGACACGTGCGTAGCCCACAGTTGGTAGAAAAGGAATATTATACAGCCGGCTGTACCTTCTTGGACACCTACCTTCGGCTATAAATACTCCAACACCTTGGAACGGTATCATCATCTTCTCTCTAGCTATTTCTCTTAATATACACATATTCAAGAGCAATCTAGTCTGATTCTCACGCCGGAGGGTGGTCACAAGGAGGTACCCCCCCTTCTCAGTGACGAGCTCACGGTGTCTGTTTTGCAGGTCATCAGAAGAATAACCATCTTGCCGGACCTAACCCTCGTGGGAAACATATATTTAACCCCCAGATTATCCGTAGTCTGCCGGGGTCGATTAGTGTTTCTTCATGGATGGATCAAGAGGGAGTTCGATTTGGCTTAACAAATGTTGAATCAAATTCAATCCTTGGAACAAAAATGCTTCACGGATGTGGTTGACTATTATAATGACCAGTGGATTTCAATTTTAGGGAATCTTGATCTTGATTCTTTGAAAATGGATAATTGGGAAATTCAAGTTTTTTCTTAGAAGCCATGGATAATTTTGAGAGGTTTGAATTTGGTTAAATGTTTTAAGATATAAGAGAATGGAAAAAGTGATGGATGTGACATAGTAGGGTAGGGTGATAGAGGAAAGAACAATGACTAATTAAACTTACCTAAAAGGTCTTCAAATTTATAAAACAATAAAACTCAAAAAGATATATGTGGCACACTTTGGACCACATAATTAAGTTTTCAGGGTTTTAACAACTGGAAAGGGGTTCCACCTTATATTCCCCCCCCTCCACACACACACACACACACACACATATATATATATAGGGGAAGGATAATTTGAGAACCATGTTGAGTTTTAAGAACTTAAGAACTCAATTCTAGGCCACACATTTAATTAAATGGATTGGAATATGTGGTTGAAATTAAATCTGACAAAAAAGTCAAAGTATGAGAGAGAATAAATATGTAAGTGGTTACACTAACTTTTACGTCTGTTATACATGTGTAAAAAGTCGACTCAGTGCGTAAACAATTCTGTAATTTTTTTACATGTATGTAACTTACATATATTACGCACGTGTAAAAAAAATTCGAAAAAAAAAATCGTTACACTGAGTTCTTTCAAGTTCTTAAAACTCAAGGGGTTCTTAATTGAAATCTCCGATATATATATATATATATATATATATATGATGAGTATCATTACAGAACTGTTAAGTTATTTAAGAACTTGAAGGAACCATTGAAACCTAATGTTTTTTTATAAAAAAAATTTTATGTTAATGTTATTTGAGTGTAGTTTTATCATTTATATATCTATATTTACAATTATAATTTTAAAAATTAGTTTTTATACATATCTATGGTTTGTTTTACACATATGTAAATTTGGTAGTACATACACATATGTAACCTTGTGATTAATATATGTAATCAATTTTTTTATATAAAATATGATAAAACTACTCTTAAATAATGTTAGTATATAAAAAAAATTTAAAAAATATTTTGATTGTTTAGAGTTCCTAAGAGTTCTTAACTTTTTTAGAGTTCTTAAATGATACCAACACTATATATATATATATATATATATATGAGAAGGTTAACGTACAAATGAAATTAACGTGCTAAACGTGAGAATCAAGTAGAGTAATTATAATAGAGTAATTACTGTATGATAATTACTCTACTTGTATATATAATTACTCTACCTGATTCTCATTTTTAGCACGTTAATTTAATTTGTATTTGATCCAAACCCTATATATATATATTGTAACATCCAAAAATTTTGGATAATAAATAATATAGTATATTGACTCGTTATGACGGAAAAGTTACTTGAGTTAATAAATAAATATGGTAAGTGGTAAAAGGGAAAGATAAGTAAGTTAATTAGATGGATTAATTATGGACTAAAAAGGAAAGATGTGCCTTAGGTCCATGGGCTTAAGGGAGTATAAATACCCCTTAAACCCTAAATCTTTCCATTTTCATCCAACTTATCCATTATTCTCCCTACACCTCCATAACACACACAAACCCTTTCCTTTTTTGGCCGCAAGGTAGAAGGTGAAATCCAAGATCAAACCAAGCCAAATCCGGGTAGATCCTTAATATACAAGCATAATACAAGAATAAGGATTGACAACAAGCCAAGCCGTAACCTAGGAACATCATAAAGGTACGTTCTTTACGTTAAAGGTTACATTTTTGTGAACGGTTTGCTATGAAACTTGACCCAGAGTAGATTGGGTCTAGATGTTTCATAAAAATGCAAACTTGATGATTAAAATGAACTCCATAGACCTATGGTTATGTACGGTCATATATGAGCCCTAGATCTAGCCTAGAACGTTTTTAATCTATAAAGGTCTAAACTTTATGCCTAAAACAAGATAGATCTTGAAGTTGTGATAAGTAATAGGTGTAAAACCGGTATGAATGATGATGATAAAGGGTTAAAAGTTCATGATTTGAACCATAAATAAAGTAATCTGGGCAAGGCAGAATCATAAGATAGAAAAGAATGAGTGAACTGGGTGTTCTCGGCCAAGTTTGAGGGTTCTCGGCCAAACATGAGATTTCGGTTAACACGAGATCTCGGTCAACCCTGAGTTCTCGGTCAGACTAAGTTCTCGGCCAAGAACATAGGTTCTCGGTCAGGAATGGGGTTCTCGGCCAACTCGCGGGTTCTCTGTAAGGAATTCTCGGCCACCCAGTTAATTCTCGGCCATCCAGTTTGGGCTTGGACCTGAACCCAGCTGAACCCATAATTTGTAATAGGCTGTTGGGCCTGACTTAACTCAACCCACAGGCTGCCCATGTGCTATTTAAAATAAATAACAAGCCCAACTTAGATGATGCATAGATTAACTAAATAACCCAACTTAATCAAGTAACGGCTAATTAACTAAATATATATATATATATATATATATATATATATTTAACAGTTAGCCGAGCCCAGTTAAAGAAAGGAATTACGATAAACGGCGAGCGCAACAGCATCCAGGTGAGTTTCTAGCCCCATTTCCTTGTTATGTTTTCGGGGTTGTGTGCATACTCGATGTGATAGTTAATACACTTACTTTAAATGGAAGTGTATGCCTTGTATGATTTATGTGATAGATATATGTCATGATTATGAATGAAAGCTTGTCGGTACGCGAACGATCTTCGGATATTGCGCGTATAGACAAGGGAGGTATGTATATGAAAGATGAATGTGTATGATATATAAATATATAAATGACTAAATAAAGTATATGTATGTTATGGGTATGTAAAGACAGTATGTACGAAGATGAAGAAAGAGGGATCAGACCCTAATAATATATGAGATAGAGAAGAAAGAGATCAGACCCTAATAATTTCTGAGATAGAGAAGTAAAAAGGGATCAGACCCTAATAATATTTTAGATAGACAAGAAAGGGATCAGACCCTAAAATATCTTAGATAGACAAAGGAAAGAGGGACCAGACCCTAATAATATCTGAGATAGACAAGAAAGGGATCACACCCAAATAATATCTGAGATAGACAAAGGAAAGAGGGATCACACCCAAATAATATCTGAGATAGACAAAGGAAAGAGGGATCACACCCTAATAATATCTTAGATAGAATGAACAGTAATTATATAGTATGAAAGTAATATAAAGTATGAACGTATGTATGAAATTATGTAATGAAAGTAAATGAGTAAAGAAATTATTATGTATATTCGGATGCATAATTGAAGGTAACACTACAAGAAATTAGGATGTTTACCCACAAATAATTTACCTACACATATAAATGTGTGGGTAGTTACCTACACATGTTTTTATATGTGTGGGTAATAGATGATAACATTTTTTTATTAACTAACACTTAATATGTGTTGGTAATACATTTTAGCTACATTTGATGCTGGAGGGAAAATTCTCCCCAAATTTGGCGATCTATTTACCCACATATGTGGCAAAATTTTTATTATGTGTAGGTAAAATATTTACACATATATTCGTAACTAATATATGTGTGGGTAATTAATTATGTTTATCAACATATAATATTTGTAAATGAATATGTAGATAAATGAAGTAAAAAAAGTTTATTTTATTGTTTAAAAAATGGCGTGGCAAAATAAATACCTACATATATTACAAAATTTATAATATATGTAGATATTGGATCTTAATTAAAAAATACTTTATTCTATTTTTTAGAAATGACATGGCAAAATAAACTAGTAAAAGGCAAACTTGATTTCCTCTTGTTTAAATCTAAAAGGCTTGAGTTTGAACTCTGTTTGTTTAATATCTTTTAAATATATAACTATTTATTTACATAAATTATAACTATACATATTATTATAATTTGGAAAAATTACGTTTGAGCTTGTTACAAGGTTATATAAATCAAATAAATGAGATTTTATAAACTAGTTTAAAAGCTATTTGAGCTCGGTGAGACACATGACCCTCTTATGATCTTTTTTACTATAAAACTGTTTCTTAATTATAAATAACACCATTTTTCAAAAAAAAATCATATATTATTTTTTAGTATATCCCCATTTTATATGATTTCCATATCAATTATTTGGTGAGATTTGTTTTTAATTTAATTAGATGTCATAACTCGTTTAAGGGCTATCTGGGTTCCGGTATCGTCACGAACATAACATTACCATTAATTTATTTTCAGTTCTGGTACCGTCACGAATGTGACAGAATCTGACCGACTTCGCATAGACGACTGCCTCAATGTCCGGGACCAAAAACGCTCTGGTTTGACCAACGCCCAAGTTTAAGTTTTACTGATAGACACCACCCCATTGGTCCACCTCAAGTTTTATATTTTCTTTGTTTAGTTACAGTATCGTAATGAACGTAATTAATGCCCGCCAAAAATAATAACATCCGGGTTTTCCCACCGCTTGAGTTTAACCAACCGAATAACTATATTTGAAATATCATATCATGTCATATCAAATGAATCACTTATATGGCTTACCTTACATGTTTTAAATTTAAATCAAATAAATATTATAACATTCATTTGCCAAAGAAAAGTGATTCAGTTGCCAAAAACTCCAACTTTACTCCGCCACCACACCTAGCCACACCACAATGGTGAATGAAGGAGAAAATTTCTCACTTTTCATTTATAAGCGATTTTATTATAGCAATGAATTGATTACTAATCAAAAGAGGCTATATATTGCCTCTATTCATCAAAATTTTCTCTTCTTCAACAGAGCAGAACTTCTACTCCAGAAACCTTAATTTGTTTAAGTTCACTAGCCTAGTTGAATACAGAGAATGAAAAGAATAGAAGAGAATACTGCGATAATGAAAGCAATGGGTTTGAATAAAAGGACGTCTTCGTTTATGGGTACAAAGAAGAGAAAAGGGGAAAAAAGGGCATATTAGGAAAACGATGAGGAGTATATGCCACTAGCCATTAATGAGGAACCATCTTTTTCAAGCGGATCAAATACCAAAGATAATTTTTGTGCATCTAAAACAAAGGTACTTGGTTACATCAGGATATCTTGACTTCTGCACAAAAAGAGTTAAATAAAACAAGTTTTTGTACTCACGCGCTATAGCGCGCGGGTGTGCTAGTGAGTTAAACTTATGGTGGACGTACACTTTGTCTTATTTGACTATTATATTTTTTTTTTAGTTTTTGGTGTAGTTCTCTGTGTTTTATGTTATTAATATTCTACGATCTTTTATATATTAAATTATGATTATCCAAATTGTAATAGTTTTAATTACTCTTTTGCATAATTTTCTTGAAAGCTTTTTTAGTTTTGAGTAACAATCTCCTTTTTTCTGTTTAATTTAATGTTATCTATTGATTTATATAATGCTAATTTTTTTTTGTATTTTCAAAGAGAAAAATGACAAGTCGAGTTTGCCGAGGTAGAAGACGAGGTGGCCCAGGTGGAAGCCGAGGTGGCCGACTTAGAGATGGTTTGCTTTTTCTTATTGGATACACTAATTTATATATATGTATTTTTAGTTTTAAATTAACGTAACATATGTTACATGAAACAGATCCAGTCCCTTCACTCTCAAGCCATGAACTTGATCCAGTCTCTCCAAACCTGATTATTAATGTTGAGCAATCTCACGGACCTAAGAAAGAAACTGATAATGGTACGACCATCATAAAACATGTTCAAATATTTAGTAGGAAATGTTGTAAATATAAATGTTCTTTTACCTTTTTGTAGACACAATTCATGAGACCGAGTAAGAAATTGGTAATGGTGTGACAAGGATAAAACGTGGTATTACGTGCGGTAAGGGAGCTCGAAAGATAATGAAAGCATCTAAGAAGAGATTTTCAGTGGAGTTCAATTTTCAAATGAGGCGAGTAATATGTGAAAATGACTCATCTTTCATGTACGAGTGTGGCTACTTTTTGCGTAACAATTGTAGCTTACAATATAAAGAGTGGAGGCTTGTACCGAATGAAGTTAGGTTGCCGTTACGTCACAAGCTAACTGTAAGTGTCTCACTTTTCTTTCATTTTTTTTATAATTCAATATGATTTTTAACACCAACATTTACTAACTAGTTAATTACATTTGTTGCTTGAAGACCCTATTTGATATAGACGTGGAGAATTCGAATGTTTGTAAGGTTATTGATAGCTACATGGCAAGGGCATGGAGGGTCACCGAGCTCAACTGCATGATTACTTCAAAGAGATTGGAGGACTAGATGACCCAACAAAGGCAAAGACCACACCCCCTTCTAATATAAACAAAGAAGACTGGATATATCTCTGTGACATGTGGTCTGAGACAAAATACTTGGTACTATTACAATAATATTCTAATTATTATATTATTAACAATTATTGAAAAATGTGTAATGTTTTATGTTTTATGTGGTCGTATGTCTTTGAAGGAAACTGCAAAAAAGAATGTTACTGCACGTGGAAAGCGAAAGTTGAATAGTAGAAATGGTTCAAATAGTACAATACGCTATCATATTGAGCGTGGACTTGATTTAGATTCATCATCGGGTCAACTTGAGACTTGGAAGCTTACACATTGGGATGAAGAAAAAGGTTGGATATCTCCGGATGCAGCTGCATTATATGTGAGTTTATTTGCTCATGCTTACTGATAGGTAATAATTATTTGGTAAATAATTAATTTATTGTATTTGTCTTTTTTTTTTCCTAAAAGGAAGAGATGATTAAGCTAAGAAACCAGCATTCTTTGGAGTCAATGAGTGATAAGTCGATTATTGAAAGTGTACTTGGATGAAGCTCTGTTCGTTTACATGGGTGGGGACGTGATCCAGTTATTACTACAAACACCATGGGGGCCACCCAAAAATCAAAGCGTCTTACTTATGATGAACTAGTGGATGCACTTGAAATAGTGAAAGGTAAATGTGCAATTATGGAACAAACACTAATTGCGAACCATATAATGCCTCCACCAAGTGCATCAGGACAGTCTCGTGGAGATAAAACAGAGTGTGGTGAAAATACCGATGACTGAAGTAGTTTTGTTATTTTTTATAAAGTTGTTACTTGTTAGTGACTTATGAATACCTTTTGCTTTGTTGGTTCAAGGATTTCAATTTATGTAACTAATATTCTCATTTTGGGGTTTGAACAATGATGTTTCAACATTTTTAAATAAGAATGGTAATTTGATCACAAGTGTTTTATTTTGTTTTTGTATTTGTTTATATGTATTTTATTACAATTATCTACATGTATTGTGGTTATTGTCCACACATATGTATATTCGTTCTACACATATTAAAATCAACACCTACACATCAACCACTTTACCTACACATAATAATACTTTTATCCACACATATATACTGACACATGTCATCACCATAGGCCACGTCACCAGACACGTCACATGACATGTCACGTGCCACGTCACATGCCACGTCAGCTGACATCTAAACACATCGTCATACTTATAACTACACATATATATTAATTTTAGCTACACATATATGTGTAGGTATAACATGTTAATACCTACACATAGTTGATGTGTGGGTGATGATCTATCTCAACAGTCGCGAGTCTACACATAGTGACACTTAATTTATGTGAAGGTAAAGACAACTATCAACATATAATAAGCTATTACCCACACATACTATGTGTGGGTAAACACCCTAATTTCTTGTAGTGTAAGTAAATGTATTGCATGATGTATGATTAACTAGAACTCACTCAGCGTAGCTGACTTTTAGTATGCACGCAGGCGAGTAGGATGCGACAGCTGGCGTGAGCGGGACACATGGCAGAAGGATAGAAGCCTGGCATCTGAAGACCTGCTATGTTTTATAAGTTATGTTTTGATTTTGAAGACAAGAAGAATGTTTTAAGACATGTTTATGATTTGATATGTAATGTTTTATGAAAGTTTATATTCCGCGTAAGGTTTTAATTAACTCTGATATAAATAACTGTGTTTATGAGTAAATCCAACGTCCAATGTGAGGCACCGATAACGGGGCCTTACATATATATACATACATACCTATATATATAGGATTGATTTCTTTTGAGAACCTCTTTGAGTTTTAAGAACTCGAAAGAACTCAACGTAACAAATTTATTTTTTGAATTTTTTTTATACATGTGTAATACGTAAGTGTAAGTAATGTACAAAAAATTACCGTAATTTTATACACACCGATTCATTTTTTAATCAAATTTAATCTCAGCCACATATTCTAACTCATTTAATTAAATGTGTGGTCCAAAATTGAGTTCTTAAAGTTCTTACAACTCATCAAGTTCTCAAAATATCGATATTTTGAGAACTTTATGAGTTGTAAGAACTTTAAAAACTCAATATGGACCACACATTTAATTAAGTATATAATATGTGGCTAAGAATAAATCTGATAAAAAGTTAATCAGGAGAGGGAATAATTTTTTTTTGATAATTACACAAGTTTAAATGTTAGTTACACATGTGTAATAATTTGATGCGGTGTGTAAAAAAATACTGTAATTTTTTTACGTTACTTACACTTACGTATTACATATGTGTAAAAAAATTAAAAACAAATTGTAATGTTGAGTTCTTTCGAGTTTTTAAAACTCAAAGTGGTTCTCAAAATAAACCAATCCTATATATATATATATATATATATATATATATATATATATATATATATATATATAGGTTCATTTCAGAATTGTTTTTTATTACGAGAAGTGCGAGAAATGAATTCAACCAATCACATTTTTTCTTTTTATTTTATCATTTACTAGTTTGAAGCCCGTGCGTTACACGTGATGAAAATTTTAAACTTTAATCATTAAGTGAAATACAGTTAACAAAATGATCATATGTATATAGTTACAATTTACATTAAAATTACAGAAATTAGATAACTAAGATTACAAAAGTATGTTCCAAATAAATAAAACATTTCTTCTACACTACATTTGTAATTTGTGATTGTATTGGCTGGTATACATTGTTTATCACAAATCAAAATCTTTAGTCCATGCATGCTTGTAACTCTTGATAAAGTAACATATAAGTATGCTTATAACTCTTGATATAACCACATATAGTTTTCAGTGTGACAAATAAGATTTTTCAAGTACATACCAACCCTAGATAAATGATAACAAATCCGTGAAACTAACAAAAAAAATATTCATACAAGTAAAATATCATAACTTTTAATAAATTAATATAATGTCATTTGAGATCATATGCTCATGTTTATCCCAAAAATATGATTATCCAAAAAACCATATTACCTTAACTTTGATGGTATAGTCATCCTTACAATCTTAGAATTTGAAATTAATTGATCATGATAAAGTTGGAGTCATTAATATTCTATACATGACAAATTTTTACTTGATTTTATATTTCACAATAAACAATTGTATAATCAAGCAACATATAAAACTGGAAATTAAAACATAACATAATGATTTTTTTTTCATTTCATATTAGTGGAAAATGACAAAAGACATATTGTCATTAAAGTCATATTCAAATAACAGTGATTATTCTGAGTTAACAGAATATTAGAAGAGATAAAGTTGCATAAAGTGAATGTAGTAATTCTTATTTATAATAGTTGAAAGTATTAGATAAGGAATGATTAACTTTTGAATACTAATCCCATGTTATTAGTTAATATTATGTGAATTGTTGGAATATTTATTAATCAATATATATTTGAACAACTTATAGGAAAAAAAACAAAGATTTCGGATTTTTATGGAAGCATGACAAATGACTTTTAACCGGATTAACTATTTTTTTAAATTAATGTGAATATATGTTTTTGAAGCATTTTTTCTGAGTTATAAAAGAAAATATTGAAAACTAAATATTGATATTCTTATTGCTAAAACCCTTTATACTACACAAAATAATCATATAAATAAATGACATATACTTCATATAGTAAATCGGTATACATATGGATTATATTTATGATATTCAACTTCAATAATTTAATACTAACGATATATATAATATGTATTCTCCATGTTTGAAATATTTATACAAGATGTTTGTAGAAAATTAAGAAAATACACATTTTCCTGAGTTCAAATGCATATGCGAATATTTTAGATTCAAATTTGAAACCAATCTTATATAAAAAATTATGCATTGTTGCTCAAATTTTAGTTTAAAAATAATTTATAGTTTACCCAAAAAATCCAATTTTTTCGACAATGATGCACATTTATTTTCTTTAATTTGCAATTGCATGTGACTTTAAAATTTTATTCTAACAAACCTACAACTTCAACTTTAATATTTCCTTATCTTCTTATTTCACAATTAGTGTTAATGAATGAATCAATTAAGATTTACATTTAATAAAAACAAACTTGAATACATTTATTGAAATGGCTTAGGGCTTAAAATATAAGGACCATATATTAAAATGAGTTAAAAAAAAGTGATGAGAGCTATAAGATTGACAAGTGACAAAAATAAGTAGTCTTTTATTAGAATAGATAGATTTAATCACAAAGGTGTTATAGTAAGAGATGCATTTTTTTATATTTGGTAGGCCATAATATAAGAGAAGTTACAAATTATTTTTTTTTATATTTTTTAAAATATAGTCAAATCAACTTATATTGAATTCTTGTTTTTTTTATGTTATCAAATTCAATTTTGTTGATTTATCAATATTATTTTCTTATTCTCGCAATTTGAATATTATGCCTTTATCCAGATAATAGTTCTTAAATTCAGTCGCGTCGATAAACTTACACTATACATAAATGAATATACGCATGAATAAAATTACACATACCCAATTCGAAATACCACCTACATAGTACATATACGAACCTACACAGTACATAAATGAACCTACATACGATAAAAATTACACATACACAATACATATATGAACCTACATAATACATAAATGAACTTACACACGATAAGAATTACACACACATAATTCGAAATACCAGATACACAATACACAGAACATATACGAACCTACACAGTAAATAATGAACCTACACACGATAAAAATTACACATACAAAATTTGAAATGTCATATACATAGTACATATACGAACCTACACAATACTAAAAATGAACCTGCACGGTACAAAATAAACTTTTTTTATTACATTAAACTATATATAATAAATAACAAATAATGATAATAACCTACACTTGTAAAGTTTTCATATAGACATTCGTGATACCACCTAAAAGTACATATATAAACCCTACACGATACAAAATAAATTATTTTTTTTTATTTTTCACATTAAACTACATATAATGAATAACAAATCATGTTAATAATCTAAAATTCTAAAATTTTCACATACATATTGGTGATTCCACCTACACAATACATGGAAATGCATGTTGATTCCACCTACACAATACATGAAACTGCATGTGTATGTAATAATTAATTTGTGTGGGCAATATATAATATATAACGCATTTTAAGAATTATGATTGAAGATATTATAGTATTTGATTAAAATTATATTAGTTTGATTAATAACATCAATTAAAAAATAAGAATTAAAAACATTTATGGGTAACTTCCGGTTAGTTAGTAATAATGACAAATAAATGTTATTAATTACTTAAGTTTCACTTTGAAAAGTTTACAAAACAAATACCAAACCACCAATCTTCGTTAAAATATTGGTAGATTAATGTCTTCGTAATTAAAGTTTTCCATAACTTTTTTAATCCATTGATTACATATAATCAACGGTACAGATTGATTTCTCGCATGAACCGTCCCATATATATATATATATATATATATATATATATATATATATAGTAAGGATCCTAAGAGAACCCTTTGCAAATTGAGAACTTTGAGAACCATTTTGGACCACAAAAAACACCTTTAAAAAAATATTTAAAAAATCATAAAACAAAAAATAATAAAAATTTTAAAAAAGTAAAAAAACCAAAATTTTTATATTTCATTCCGGTTTCAATAAAAAAAAATAAAAAAAAATACAAAAAAAAAACAAAAAAAAATGTCGTATTATACACATATGTATAATTTTATATAATCTTTAGTTACGTAATATACACATATGTACAGTATCATTTATCTTAAATTATACACATGTGTACAAAAAAAACATGTAAATATACATATATGTATATATTATACATGTGTGTATATAATTTAGCTAAACCGAGTTTTTTTTATGAAACCGGGATGATAAAATAAGAATTTTGGTTTTTATACTTTTTTATTTTTGTGTTTTTTTTATTTTATGATTTTTTTATTTTTGGGTTTTTTGTGATCCAAAATGGTTCTCATAGTTCTCAATTTCAAAAAGGTTCTCTCATGATCCTGATCCTATATATATATATATATATATATATATATATATATATATATATATATATATATATATATATGGGAAGGTTATCCTAAGAATAAGTAGTTTCCTAGGAAGACTAGGAATAAATTATAGCCATTGGATCATGTTAATCAATGATTGAGATTTATAATTACCAATAACCGACATTGTTTCCTAGATTTACTCTTTCCCGACATTTTTTCCTAGGTTTACTCTTTCATCATGGACATAGTTTCTTAGAATTGTTCTTTCACCATAATTTGTAATGCCAAATGTCAAATATTCGTTGGTTCTTACCATTCATAGGAAACTTCTTATTCTTATTCTTGTTTGAACCCTTTTCTATATATATATATATATGGGCAGGTTCAAGAGGGAACTCAAAAGATGTGGAGAACTCTTCATTTTACATGTAAAAAAAATAATATAAATCTCGATTTAACATGTAAACAATTAGTTTTAACATAAAATTTTTTGTTTATAAATACATGTAGAAGACATTCCAATAAAAAAGTAATTTTGTAATTTTTTTTTACCGTTTTTTAACTGAAAATTATATATATTTTTTGAAACGTCTTCTGCATGTGTATATATCTAAAAATCTCTAAAATGATTATGTAGAAATGTGTTATTTACATGAAAAATGAATTTTTTTAGTATTTTTTACATGTAAAATGAAGAGTTCCCCGTTCCTCACTTTTTTTAAGTTTCCTCTTTATCTGTTTCTATATATATATATATATATAGACACACACACACACGCATGCTGTAGGTACTTACATGTGATGATTGAAGCGAGTAGTTATTTTATTTTTAATTTGGACTTCAGGTTATCCCCGGTAAGGACATGTTTTGTTTTTTACTTGTTTGTTTGAAGTTATGGATTAATTTTATTTGGATTGTGTATTTCAATTTTATGGAATGAAATAGATTAGATATTGACGCTATACTTAAATAGTGTCTTGCGAGCTACTAGTCATGCCCGACATATATTTCCGAAGTTGGGGTGTGAAAGGATGTTCGGAGACTGAAAAACAACCTGGCTACCCCCATACAGGAGCGAAGCTAGAGAAACTCACATTGAGGGTCACACAAGCGAGTAAGACATCTGAATAGGTCAACTGCTTTTAATGATTGTTTCCCTCCTTTATGTGAAATTATTAAATTATTTATTATAGTTTGTTTTTCATGTTATCGTTTATTTTGTAGTTCAGTATGTTAATCTTTTGTAATCCCATTGGGCCTTTTGCTTATTAATATATGTTGATGGGCCTATGGGTATAAGTAGGCTTGGCCTACCCCTTGGAAACCCAACCTTGTTATTTTAATCATTTCATCTCACACACTCCATACACTACAATAAAGACACACTTAAGCATGATAAAGAAGTCTACACTTCTAGATTCATTTTGAGGACCTACAGTTTCAATTAATATAGTTAATGGTTCACTGCGACTAGATGGTTCACATTTGGTGGAGGGATATTTAGAAACTACAAAACCAATGGTCATTATTCGTTTATGCTGGCAAGACAATTTCGTACATAAATTGGTCTTATGTAGCAGATCAATTCTTTGGTTGAATTCCGAAGTATGTGTAAAACTGTGAACCTTAATTGATCCCTCTCTCAATAACTTAAGAATTTGTTTTTGTTTTTTTGTTTCAGTTATGACACAAAAAGGTAAAAGAGAAATCTCCTTGAAGCCTATTAAAAAAAATAGATTAAGAACGTAATCAAGAAAATAAATCACTACACAGATCTATTGAAATACAAAACCAAAGCAGTAACTGTGTGTCAAATATCTTTAGATAGATAAAGCCAAAACAGATTGAAGATAGATGCCTCGTTAATTAGATGCATTCGCATAGAAATCGGTACACTCTCGGCATTTGCAGCTGTTAATCCGGCAAATTTCGCATCCAAAACAAACACAATACTTGCAACCTTTGCAGTTTGTTTCCTTAGGGCATCCACTATGGGGTCTTCAGCTTCTCTCCTCATGATCTTCACATGTCCACCTTAATCAAACAAAATACATAAAAAGCGGATAGGTTTAATGTGATTATGAATCCGAACAAATCAAGTAAACAAATGTGAGTTTTAGTAAATCAACTTACATGCCCGGTATCATGTCTTTGCAAGTTCGGTTTTCCATAGTAACTGCACGATGATAGTACTCAAATGCATTGCTTTTCCTAAGTGTAAAGCGACGAACCTTGTTGCATACACTGCAACGCAAGAACTCGTCACGGTGGGAGAATTGGCTATCCGGTCTCACGTATTCATCTCTTTTATAATACCTTAGAAGACACGTGTTACCCAATTTTATCCTCTCACCGTCAAAATTTTGAACCCATATCTTCGTCCTCCAGTTTGGCACGCTGGTACTATTGGAAGCGTGTTTTGCAAACTTTTCAGGACTAATAAACACTATTTCAACCAAAAGAATAAGATCGAATTCAGTTTTCATAACATATACAAAAGTAGGAAGTGTGTGTGTAAGGGAGTTCGATCATGCCTTGATTGCAGCTTTCATTGCAATTACAAGGAGCACAGATTGTGCCATCATCACTGATCCTCAGGATGCCTACATAGTCTCCAAGCCTCCTGCTTGTGCAGCCACATTCAATTTCAATGTAGTGTGGTGCTCTAACTCTAATTTGCCCGTCAAAGGCACTCAATTCCTCATTGGAAAAAATAGTCCTAATTCCTGTTATTTATGCAACCAAACACGATTAAGTTAGAAGTCGAAAGAACTGTAGGCTTTATATTTTAAAAACTATCACAATTCAAAGTTACATGATAAAGTAATTTCATTTGAAGAGTCCTAATTTCATGTGATATAGTTCATCTGTAATCAAAATCAGGCACCTGTACCACATTTATTAGTAGATCCAATCAATCGATTTAAATTTAAACTGATCTTAAAAGCACCGATTGATTTTGAAGCATATATAGCAATTCAAGCAACTTCAACGAATCTGAACTCAACATCGGGCACCTATATCACATTCATTAGTAGAATTAATCAATCGATTAGATTTGAAGCGAAGTACCGATTATTTTTGAAGCATATATAGCAATTCAAGCAACTTAAACGAAACTGAAATCAGAATCAGGCACATATATCAGATTCTTTAGTAGATCCAATCAATCGACTTAAATTTCGAAGCCTATATAGCAATTCGAGCAACTTAAACGAATCTATAATTACAGTCAAGCACCTATGTCACATTCATTAGCAGATCCGATCAATCAATATATATATATATAAACTCAAAGCAATCTTACCACCGATTGATTTTTAAGAACATATAGCAATTTAAGCAACTTAAACGAATCCAAAATCAAAATCAGGCATATATAGAACAAGCATTAACATGTATTTGGTAAATAAAACACGAAATCAATCACGATTGGCAACATGGATGAAATTCTAATATATATGGAGAGAAAACTTCTTTCCCTTGTGCCATGTATTGAACTGTGAGTACCCTGTATTTGTGTTCGAAGAGACTTTCGCTTGTGAATGTACGCCCAAATCCCATCCTTTGGAATTTATAGGAAAGTAACAGGGGCTAAAGTTAAAGTCTCTCTCTGTGGTTTCAGTTATAGCACGACACTTGTCACTACTACTTTTTGCCAAATCAGCTCACGGAAACCTTTACGACATCGTTTTCTGTCAGTTTTATTCATGTGAATGTTGTGTCGAGCGGCATGAAAATTGTGATACTAAAATATCCGGTTCTTTTTTATAATAATTTCGTATCACTGAACTTTGGTTACGAAAAAACTAGCTTCAACTTTAATTTACCCTCATAAAGGGTCCCTTCATTTATCACCACCACAATTTCTCTGGACTAGCCGCCACCACTACGGTCATGTGTCCGTGTGTGAGGAGGAGCGACTCACCTTCCGTTGGACGTTTTCTTACGCAGTCATTGCTAATGGCCAATATGATGAGGAGCTAATCCAAGAGTTAGCAGACTCTATTGTGGACTCTACGGTAAACAGGCTGAAAAGGCCCAAACTTAAAAAGTACGTAACTTGGGCTACAGATGGAATTACAGGCCCATTACTAAGCCGGACCTGTGGCAAACGCCATAGGCGGTTTGGCTACCTATCAGGCCCAAAATCCATCATTACAGCCTCCGATTTTACCCAATTAACCAAACTTTTCTTTCAAGATTCACAATATTCAAAACCGTACATAAATAAGTTGAGTTGCACACGTGATCATTAACTTAAGTTGTCATTTAATACTTTTATTACAGTTTCAATTTGTTATTCTGTAATTTTGAATTTTAGCATACCTGTCAAAATTAAATATCCATATAAAGGGGGCCTCTTGTAATAATTTGATTCATTCAGAAACTTAAATAAAAAAAACCTTTCTTCTTGAGGATTACTTCTTTGCTTATCAATGGCTTCCACTCTGCATCACAATACTGTTCCATTTGTTGTCGTTACCCCCTGCAAAATGATAGAAACAGGAAAATTGATTGATTAAAATAAACAAGAACAAGGATAGTTGGCCAGATTTGGGAGGGGCTAGTCTCCACAATTCTGATCACAGAACAAAACTAGATACAGACCACAAAAAAATAAAAAAAATAAAAAAAAAACTAGAAACAAGAACCAAACATTTATAATAATTTGTGATGAAGTACTTATGTCTTTTCAGCTTCCAACCCTTTTTTTATATAAGGTTTGAGGGGCTAGTCTCCACAATTCTGCTGCATCTGTTTCCGAATTCCCCCTTAGGCTTCGCCTGTCTTTTCCAGTAGTAGTTTCCTATTTCACATATGTTTCAATTCTAGGATCTCATTGTTCCCGGTCTCTTTCTGTAGATAACAAGAACTCAATGTTAACCTGCTTTCGTGCTTAACAAGAACTTTCTTTTGTTGCTTCCATACATAACAAGAACTTAAAGATTAAACCAGTTATTTCAAACTTTCTTGCATAACAAGAACTCACAGATTAACCTGAGTCCTGAACTTCTTCGTATATCTTCTCCTATAATTAGGTCTCGAATACCTTCAAAGGTGAGCTTAGAATTTAATTTCCAGATGAGATGCTAGCTTATGTGACCATCCATGAGCAATTCTAAGGCAAAGAAGACAATATGAGTGCTCGCGTCTCATCATCAAACCTTTTTATCCAACCTAATATCAAAATTACAAATACGATACAATAGAAATGAATTCATTAATATGCGAGGTAACAAATGCACATTCCTTCGTCTTTAGATTAACCAACCGGAGAATGAGAAATACCTTGATTGAGGCAGACAGTTTCTCATACACATTAGATAAAGCCTTTAGCAATCGATGCGTAGTCTTTCCATTGACAATGTTGTAAGCAACACTTCTCATCAAAGAAAGTCTGACAGCTCTAAAGGCTTGTCGATCCAGTAGCACCGAGTCTGCATTGGACATCTCTTCTGGTTTGTGTCCCAATGGTGGTTGATGTAAACTCTTTTGATTTAAAGATGATTCAGTATGCATCTTCCAAAATCCAAAGTTATGCCCGTCAAACTTATCAGTCTTAATCATTCACTCTTCTGCCATGATAACTAAGACTAAACGAGACTGAGCTCTGGTACCAGTTGCTACGGGGATATGCAGTTAGAACGAGAAGAAAACAAAATACAGAATAGCAGCGGACTACTACTGTTGACCCGACAACGGCTGTGGCTGATAATGGCGGTAACTAGGCTAAGGGTAATGGGGCGTGGTTGAGCCCCAAGTGAACCCGACACGTAGGCGATGACATGGCCCTGGATCAAGCCCCTCAACCAAGCCCCAGAGGGTGTAGTGGTCTAGGTGATCAGGGGCTTGATACAGTTTTTTATTTATTTTTTATTTTTTGTTATGCACACAATTATAAATTAAAATACTTCATTAAAACATAAATAAAAAAGAAAATAAAAAGGAAAATAAAAAATACATATAAATAGCGTTTTTATTTTTGTGTCGCCAATTCCTTCCGAATACGATCTTTTTCTTCCTCTATTAGCGCTTGGTCGTATGGCGGTAGGTGGCTAAAGTCTTTGGTTAGAAAGCCAATCTCTTGAAACAATTTCTTTTATGTCGAGCTTTACCAATCGAGAAGATGCCACTTGACAGACAATTCCTTAATTTCTTTTTTATAGTCGTCATCAACAACCGTTTTTTTTCCCACGATCCCTACCCGGAGGGCGGCTACAACCTTGGTCTTTCAAATGACCTTCCGACAAGTTTAGGTAGAAGTCAACTTGATTCTCCGACCCGCTCGAAGAGACGTATGTGCCGGACGCACTAGTTTTTGTACGTTTTGCCCCATCGGCCACGTCCTCCGCACATACTTCAATCCATTTCGAGCACTTTCTTAACACCTCCCTCAAGTAGCCCTCGTCAAACGTCTTCACTACCCCGTACCTCCTCAACACCTCTTGTTTCCATTCATCACAAGTGATTGGCAAACCGCGAGATCATCGGACCCACTCGGCCGCATTCGGTTAGCATTGCGGTTATGCATGTTGGTAAACAATCCTACATATTTACGAGTATCGGTCCACCGACCCAATATCATATTATCGGTACGAGCCGTGCTCCCCACTTGATCATAAAAACATTCCCGAACCTTGGCAAAAAAACTCGAGCTCTTTGAAAGTCGGCTAAAAAATAAATAACAAAAAATGTAATAACTACACACAAAACTTAAAAGATATATTAAACAATAAAATTCACGAAATAATTTACCCGCGTTCCGATCTTGGGATATTTCAATCCAAGCTTTCGCCAACGCAAGTTTCTCTTCTTTAGACCACGGAGTAGACTTCCGCTTCTCCGGTGCCAAAGGACCATCCGCTTCACCGGTTTTCTTCCCCTTCTTTTTGTGGGATCGTTTTTCCGGCTTCTCCGGTGCCGGCTCCGGTTGTGTTTCTGGGACCGAATAATCGGATTGTGACATATCCATGAACGCTTGAAACGATTCGTCGTCCATGTAGTTCAATCCCTCGGGAAATTGAGTGTTGTTGATGTTGATATTACCGTAACCCGAGCCCGACATGGTTTTTAATTTGAGAGATTCTTAAATTATTAGAGAGAAATGTAGTGAGAATGGTGTGTTATTGTTATAAAATGGGGTAGTTATTTATAATGGGTTTGTAAAAAAAAACATTTAAATAGCCAACGGCTATTTTATTTAATATTATTTAATACCTCCAGCTAGCCAACGGCTAGTTTTGCCCCGCGGTCCCGGCCACGGGACTCGTCCGCGCCCCTGATTAGTTGAGGGGTGTAGTGGTGTTTGCGAGCCACCTCACCCGCCACCTGGACCGCGCCCCTCCCTTCACCCCCCATTACCCACGGCCTTAGGTGGGGACAAGCATTGCAGCCGCGACGGTAGCAGATTGGTGACAGTACTAGTTCCGAACAGAAACATACAAACAAGAACTGATATATAAATAAAAAAAAAAAAACCACAAAGATTTAACGTGGTTCGGTCAGCATGACCTACATCTTGGCTGCAACTAGCTACTATTATTATTGAGGTGATAAAGGACCTCTGTAGATTAACGGACCTATACTGGTAGGTGACTTCAAATTTATAGCTATCGTTCATATTTCACAGCTACGTTATATGAACAGAAATAAAATAGGGACAGGACGAAACCTTAAGGTTGAAGCAGTTAAGAAACATAGATCCAAAACCGATCAAACTGTTCTGTTCAACAACTCTATATATAATTTTCAAAGACAGACAGAATACAAACACGGGTGAGAGTGGTCGTTTCAACTTTATATTTTTCGTATTAAAATTGGGCCCAGAAACATATAATGCTGAAGGCACACTATCAAATTTACTCAGTTCATCGTCCAGACAACATATATTACCGAAGACGATGAAAGACTATCGGAAAGCGTATATTGAAAGACTCTCAGTTTTAACAGTTATTAAAAATATAAGTCTTAATGCACTAATATGCAGGAAGTATAGATATAGATGGCTGATTTACACACGTATATTTGAAAGATGTTGGCCCGTTAATTAATTCCCGACCCAATAACAAGCTGGTAATGGGTTGAACTAACCTCAATCACAAGTCGGTTAGAGGAACAAAATTAGAATTCTTTAATCAAGTTGGATTAGAGTTCATGTTTATTTCAAATTCAATGTTTAGATACAGATGAGTTTGTGTTTATTCTAACAAGAGTTTGAGTCTAACTAGTTAGTATAGATTAGATTATATAAGCTGAGATGTGGTTTATAGTTTGATTAAGTTTTTTAAAATATTTTTCTTGATCATTAAGATTTGGTAGATTATCGAAGTTTACGTCTTTTGTTATAACCAAATATGAAAGTTATTCAATCCAAATTCGTCGTGAGCTTTTTCGTTTTGTTGAGTTATATTGATTCATTCTTGAAAAGACTCTTATATTAACAAGACATATAACTGATGTATCTAAACATTCCAAGTTTTGTTTAAAATATAGTCAATATTCCTATCAAGCATATCAATAGAAATCAAAGACCGGAAGTTAACGAATCACCTGATAAGTTTACAAGGATCTTCGTCGTGTGTAAAACCCTAGCTTTGAAGACTATCGCGGGAAAATATGACTTAAATAAATCATTTTGGGTATTTATGATTTTAAAAACGAGTTCAATAAATAAATGAACACAAATAATCCTTAAGTCTGATTACATGTTTTTAGGGGTAAGCAATTCAAGTTCCTAACCACTAGAATTGGGTAACCAAAACCGAACTGTTAGATCCGAACCGTATTATTGTACTTCTGGTCCGTTTACGGTTCTTAAATTTTGGTGAAAATGGTTTCCGATTTGGTTCCGGTTGGGTTTAAACTTTAAAGATTATATCTAAAACCCAAATATATATAGTGGGCTTTCTAACTTCCACATATAGGCAACAATCCACATTCTCACTTTCCCGGTCATATACAATTCCCTTACAATATCATAAGCGATAATCGTCTTTCGCTGCCTTAAATTTATTTTAAGATATATTTGTTTCTGTAATATCTTGAGGCATTCTAATCTTTTCTAAATCGTCAACATTAAAATATAATATGAATATGATGAGGTGTTTATTTATGAATTGTCACTTGTTTCTCACACCTAATATAATTATATTAAGGATTTAATTGAAAATTGGTTCTTGCGTGAATTGTTTATACGAGAACTGTTAACCTGGTTTCTGAACCGGAATCGTGAAAATACGGTCTGGTTCCGGCTCTTATATTTAGCATTTAACGGTTCCGATTCGGTTCATAACCGTTGCACGACCCTACATATTTTACCACCACGATCATACTTAACGCCATAACTCAGCGCCCGTGTATGAATCTCATTACCTGTTTTCTCATTACTTGTTTTACTATGACTGAGTGGGAGTTCTCGGGCTTTGCATATACCGACTCATTACCCTGACTAAGTAAGTGAAATTGGGTTGTGTACAATCAAATAATGAAAGCAACCAATTTGTCTTAGTTCTTGATAGCATCCACTTCTTGTTATGACTCGAACCTTTGACATCTTGTCTTCGGATCACATCAGACAATATGATGGATTACATGATTTCAAATTAGCTTCTTTCAAATATTTCAACACGTAGACCTCTTGTTTTATTGCAGCCCAGTCCACCATTTAATTAACTTTAATACATAGAAAATAAGATAATTTTTTAAATCACTAATATCAATTTTTTCGCCACTTATTTCTTGAACTCATTAATTCAGGTCTTATCTGAATCGCCACCAGCAAATCATCCACGTAAATAATTAGGTCCGATTGTAGTGTGAAGTTGTAGAGGTAGGGTATTAAACCCACCATTTAATCAAGTACAACACCCAAATCAAGGCTAACTCTTGCGCTGGGCGGAACACTTGGCGCCCTAACTACGGCGGACATACTATACGCCAAACATAATGCATGGCGCCAAAGTTGTAGCCCAATATAATAAACAGTCCCTGACACCTAGGGAATGGTAGCGCAAAAGTCTCTACCAGCATGGGACAAAAAGATACAATCTACATGGGAAATAACACCTAACCAATGGGGATTGGACAACACATAAAGGACTGTACAAAACAGTACAACACGTCCATGTCAAAAGGCCATGATGCCCACCAACCTCCACGACCGCACGGTTGGAGAATATTATTGGTGGAAAACCTGACAAGGTAGTTGACCATATTCTCTCTCCTCCAGCTATAAATACCAATGGATCTCCAAACGGTAAGGATACACACTCTCCACAATTACTACTCCATAACTTATATTTGTACAATCAAATACTGATTCTCACGCCGGAGGGTGGTTACGAGAGAATCCCCCTTTCCTCGTAACGAGCTCACGGTGTTCTGTTTTGCAGGATATACTCGTCTGCGCCAAGAAGTCTCTTATAACCCATCGTGGGGAATACTTAGCTATAACCCTCGGACTAACGTGTTAGACCTTGAGGGGGTGGATTTGTCTTTCTTCATTGGAGCCATCCATGCATATCGCTAGAACAACTACCTAAATACATTCCATTCTTGATTAAGATGAGTGGCAAAACTACACCGAAAGAGGTTGGCCAACAGTTAAAGGCCTACCAAGAAGGAAATGTTGAAATCCTAGACATCGTGAGTAGTGCTGAAGGCATCGTTAACGCGTCCACCCTTCGCCCTACCATCACTGAAAAAGCAAAATCAAAACCACTTTCTCAAATAACCATGCCACCAGATATAATGGCTTGGTTAGAAGCTGAACAACAGAAACTCAAGGACAAAGTCCAAGAAAAAATGGTGGCAATCCTTAAACCACGAACCCTGTTCGATGGTGAAACCAGCGGAAACGACGATGAAGAAGAGTACGAAGAACACTCAGCGCCAACTCGTATAAAGACATCAACCGCAAAATCACCACCGGCTCGGCAAAACAACAAAGAAAAATCACAGCGGTCGCGCCCAGAAGACGACTCACGTCTAGATGATCCCGTCTACTTAGCTAGTTGGAGAGGCCAAGAGACCGCTAGGAAGCTACTGAGATATCATCCAGATGCAACGAAAGACTTCTCCGAGCCATACTTGCCAACAACATTGGCCGGAAAATCAAAGTTCGTGGAAAAAATTGCTAAAGCCGAGCTACCAGAAAATCCAAAGATCCCGCCAACGGTGGGCCATTACGACGGCATATCCGATCCAGATGATCACTTGAAAACTTATACAGCCGCCGGGCTAGTATCAGGGTGGACCATGCCATTGTAGTGTCACATTTTCACGTTGACGTTGGTCGGAGCCGCCGGAGCCTGGTTTGAAAGACTGCCAGAAGGGCAGATCACAAGTTGGGAGGACTTATCAAAAAAGTTCATCCAACAATTTAGCCAACAAAGGCGTCACATCGGTGACCCAGCAGACATTCTAAATGTGATTAGAAGGGATAATGAAACGCTTAAAGATTTCATTACTAGATTCAACCAGGAGGGTCTGAACATCGGAGGCGTGAGCGAAGAACTTCTGCGAGCAGGTTTCCGCCAAAATGTAAGGTGTGACGACTTGATTCGGAACCTTACGGGCAGAGATTGCATGCCGTACCGATGGGACGATGTCATTACCGCAGCCAAGAGGAATGCGTGAACGGAAAAAAGTCTGGGTAAAGAACTGGCAAGAAATGATGCAATAAATGATATCAATAGAGCCCGCCAAGGCAAAAAGATATCCTCTGTATGGTCAAGACTGAACAATGAAAGCCAACAAAAGGAGTCCACGACATACGACTCCTTCAAGAGTAAATAAAAATCCAGATGGACTCCGCTGACCAAGAGCTCAGCCCAGATCATGTATACGGAAGGAATCCAACTCAAGAAACCGACGTTAATCAAGCAGGGGCCAAACACAGACATGAAAAGTTATTGTGACTATCATGAACAACATGGTCACACAACAAATCAGTGTTCCAACTTGAAGGATGCCATTGAAGAGTACATCAAGAACGGAAAGCTAGACCATTTGGTCAAGAGTATCAAAGGAAGATACAGGCGCCCGTCTCCAAGGGAGGGTGGAAGGACTTTTAAAGAAAAGAAAAGACCTTCACGCCAGCATGACCTCTGGCAACGCACAATCAAAAAAGCGCAGACAGGCCGAACATGCAGCCTGGAAAGAAGAACAGGTCATCTTCCCCAAAGTAAAAGGTGGGGCAAACAAGAAAGCACCATTAGTAATCACAGCAGTATCCGGACACTAACGAACACCGCGCTTCTTCGTAGACGCGGGAACAATGTCCGACATCATGTATCGCCAATGCTTTGATTTATTAGAGGAAAAATACAAACAGAGGTTGATGTCCATCAATGCTTCGATAGCGGGTTTCAATCAAAGTATTGAATATCCGCTCGCCAGTTGATATTCACAGTCGGGCTCAGCGATAGGATCCATTCGCGAACAGAAGATGTGGATTTCTTGGTCATGGAAAGCCCCACCCACACTATGACGTTATCTTGAGAAGGGAGGAGATTGGAGATTTCAACGCTAGCCCCTCAACAGCCCATGGCATGTTGGGTGTACCTACTCTAATAGGAATAGCGATGATCCAGGCCAACAAAGAATGCAACGTGGCGGAAAGAAAAACGCCGCCACAAAAAATGCCGAAAACCACCGAGGAAGAGAATTCGAAAAATGGGTGCTCAACAAAAAATTCCCAGAACAAAGCATACTCATTGGGCCAACCATCTCGGATGTATTGCCACATGGACCCCGGCAGATATGACGGGGGTCCCAAGGAGCAAGGCTAAACATAAGTTGAAAGTTAACCCAACGTTTGTACCAGTGGTACAGAAGCGAAGGAAGATGGGTCCAGACCAGGCAAAGGCCTGCGACAAGTCCCGCAACTGATAGACGCGGGGTTAATCCATGAAATCCAGTACCAAACGTGGGTAGCCAACCCAGTGATGGCGCCTAAGGCAAACTGGCAATGGCGCATGTGTATCGACTTCAAAGATCTCAACAAAGCATGCCCAAAAGACTGTTACCCTCTACCAGAAATTGACCTAAAGGTAGACGCGCTCGTCCCTTTTCGGTACAAATGCTTCCTGGACGCGTACAAAGGTACCATCAGATCCATATGGCGGTAAAAGACCAAGATAAAACGGCGTTCTGAACAAACAACTATACATATTGTTACAAAATGATGCCATTTGGCCTCAAAAACGCCGGATCTACATACCAGCGATTGATGGACAAAGAGTTCAAGTCTCAAATTGGGAGGAACTTAGAAGTTTACATGGATGACTTGGTGATCAAAAGTATGATGGAGACAGCAATGTTGAGAGACATTGAAGAAACCTTCAAAACATTGGGGTCAATCAGCATGAAACTCAACCTAGGAAAGTGTTCCTTCGGAATGGAAGAGGGAAAGTTCTTAGGGGTGATCGTGACAAATGGCGGCTTCAAAGCCAACCCAGAAAAGTTGGAAGCAGTTTTGACAATGCCTTCACCAAAATCCATCAAACAAGTGCAAACACTCAATGGCCGATTAGTCGCGCTCAACAGGTTCCTGTCAAGTCATGCGGAAAGATCCTTTCCATTCGTCTCAACCTTGAGAAATTGTCTCAAGAAGTACCAATTCCGATGGACAGAAGAGGCAGAAACCACGTTCCAAGAGATCAAGTCGTGCTTAGCGGAATTACCAACGCTAACAGCGCCAAAGGCTGGAGAGCCACTGATAATATACCTAGCAGCATCCGAAAGAGCAATCGGTGCGGTCTTGATGGTGGAAAGAAAGGGTGTCCAAACACCCATTTACTATGTAAGTCGCACCTTAGCGGATGCAAAAACAAGATACTCCACATTGGAAAAGCTGGTCTTATCTCTGGTACAAACGGCGCGGCGCCTAAGAAGATACTTTCAAGGCCACCCAATACATGTTCTCACCAACTATCGCCTGCAAAATGTGTTGAGAAAACCAGAACTGTCCGGGAAACTAGCGAAATGGGCAATAGAGTTGGAGAACATGCCATCGAATATAAACCTAGGCCAGCAATTAAGGGCCATGTTTTGGCCGATTTCATAGCAGAAGTACCTCACGAAAAAGAGGAAGAATGCCGGAAAGAAATAGAACCCCCCCAAGATCAACAAAAAGAACAGGTTTGGAAGCTATTCACAGATGGGGCATCTAACAACGAAGGTGCGGGCGCAGGGCTAAGAATAACCAACCCAGAAGGAAAACACTTCACATACGCAATACGCCTAGAATTCAAAAGTAAGAACAATGAGGCAGAGTATGAAGTGTTGTTAGCAGGGCTACGAATCACCAAAAAACTGGAAGCCGACACTTGGAAGCGCACGTCGATTCAATGTTAGTGGCAAATCAGATTGAAGGGTCATATGACGCCAAAGATGACAAAATGGCGTCTTACCTGGCGCAAGCTAAAACACTGATGGAAATCTTCACCACATGCAAAGTAAAGCATATAAAGTGAAGTGAAAACAAACAAGAGGATGCCCTGAGAAAACATGCATCGATTAGTTTCGAACATCTTGCAAAAGATATCCGCATTGAGGTACTAGCAACACCTTCAACAATGAACAGAGAAGTTTGCGTATGCTCAACGGCGGAACCAAATTGAATGACACCAATTATCACATACCTTTCGACGGGTACCTTGCCAGATAAAAAAGCAGAAGCCAGAAAGGTTCGCCACAAAGCACTGAACAATTTAGGACGGAATCTTATACAGGCGATCGTATTTAGGGCCGCTTCTCAGATGCGTAGATTCACAAGAAGCAAATTACCTATTAAAGGAGATTCACGATGCGGGGTGCATGCGGGTCCAATAATGGTGGTCGCAAAGATCATGAACACTGGGTACTATTGGCCGAGAATGCATGTGGATGCAGAAAAAGAGTTGAGACGATGTAATGCATGCCAAAGCCTTGCACTAAACACTTTGCGCCCAAAAAATGCGATGATTCCGGTAACAGCCTCTTGGCCATTCCAGAAATGGGCGATTGATATAACGGGACCGTTACCCGAAGCACCAGGGCGAGTGAAGTTCCTAATTGTCACAATTGATTACTTCACAAAGTGGGTAGAGGCGAAGCCAGTGGCAACGATAAATGCAACTAGCGTTAAAAATTCATATAGGAGTTTATCATATGCTGCTTCGGACTACCCATGAATCTGGTGAGAGACAATGGAACACAATTCGTAGACCAACATGTCGAAGAATGGCTGAAGGAGTTGAATATTACCCAAACATTCACTTCTGTTGCCCATCCACAAGGGAACGGAGAAGTGGAACGCGCCAACTGAACCATTGTCGACGGTATCAAGAAAAGGCTGGCTCAGGATGGGTTGATCAATTGCCTCATGTCCTTTTGCCTATACGAACCCAAAAAAGTACAAGTAACGCAGAAACGCCATTCAGCCTAACCTATGGTAATGAAGCAATGATCCCAGCCGAAGTTGGCGTGCCATCACCAAGAATCACACTACCAAAGGATAACGAGGCGGAAAGGCGTTTAGACTTAATGATCCTTGAGGAACGCAGGGAGTTGGCCGCAATGAGAGAACAAAATTACAAGCGCCAACTACAAAAGTAATATAAAGCAAAAGTAAAAGTATGTGAGTTCAATGCTGGAGATTACGTCCTTCGCAACAACGAGGCATCAAGAGCGCAAACGCAAGGAAAGCTAGCACCATCTTGGGAAGGCCCCTATCAAATCAAAGAAGTATTGGGAAAAGGCGCTTATGCGCTGATGCAACTCTATGGCTCACTGATTCCAAGAACTTGGAATGCGGCACAGCTACGAAGGTGTTACATGTAAATCGATTCCAAAATTGTAAAAACAGGCCAAGGGTCAAATTTAAATGGAAATGATACTCCGCATTTCAAAAAAAAAAGAAAAGTTCATTCCAAATATTTACATATTTACAAGCGGATACCAACACCCGCAAAAGAAGTTACAATCCTAATCTATACAGACCAAGGGGATAATCTAATCAACATCATTTATACTGTTCCCCGATTGGTCAACAGAGGGAGCGCTATCTCCTTCGCACCTACCAGATGCGGTAGACGGACCAGCTTGAGTAGGCTCCAGCAACTTTCTCAGCAGTTGCACACCATTTTTTCTTCCTTGGCATACTACGCAACTTCAGAAAGGACCGGAAACTTAAGAGCATCATACTCCGCCTCGGTGGCTTTGTACTCCTTTTCCACATCGATAGCAAGCTTCAGGAGGAAGATTGTCACGTAGATGCGTCACGGCCTCCTGAAAGCCAGTCTTGTGACCAAGTTGCTGAGCAGCACTGACAAGGGCCCAACACACCACGTCAAATCGTCATCGGTAATGATGCGTTGGGAGACCTGAAAAAAAAGATGTTAAAAAAACAAAGTGATTAAAGAGCGTTTATCTACTGAAAAATAATTACCTTGCAGATGGTATGTTTTAACAGGCAATCGCGATCAACGGTGGCAGCGGCGTACTCCGCGGTCAAAGACTCAATAGTCTTCTCATGCGAAACCAGCGTATCAGCCAACTTGCCCGCATCCTCTTTTCTCAAATCGGCTTCCGCTTCTGACTCTTCAATACGCTTACGTAAAGCAGCGTTCTCATCCTCGAGCTTCGCGGAAGCCTCCTTGGCAGAAAGAGCGCGGCTGCTCAGCAAGATCGGCATTTGACTTCTTGCACGCAGCCTGAAACTCTTTATAGCGAGCAACACGATCGCGGGCAGACTCCGCCAAGTCCGCCTCAACCTACGCCAATTTCTCTTTAGCAACAGTTAGAGCTTGGCGGTGCTCTGTTGCTTCTTTCGCCGCCTTCCGAGCGACGGCTTCAGTGTCCTTCACCGACTTCTCCATTTCCCTCATGGTAGTGGTCATCTCAATCTTCTCTTCATGAAGAGCGCGATTGTCACGAACTAGCTCCGCCAAACTGGAGAGGGATTGGACATGGTGAAAAACAGCGTCGGAATATAAACTATTCTGAGGTTAGCTTGTGAGCGACGTGCTCACCAGGGGAACAACGTGTTTCAAAAATTCTATATACAGGTAGCAGGGTCTTTAAAATTGGCGCCGCGTCGCCTCCACAGAATCGCGGGGATCCATATCTACATTCAATACCCCGCTACTTGGCCCAACACCGCCACTACCAGGAAAATTAAAAACCTACCACTAACGACCTCTCCAACGCTAAAAGGGGGCGGATGCACAATCTCGTCGCCATGGAGAACGAAAGTCTTGTCTGGAAAGGAATATTTCTTAGACTTCATGAAGTTAGCAAATGAAACACCCGCTGACTCACTGCAAAAAACCTTAGGCAAATCGTCCACAATTGCCTTCATTGGTTCAACAGACGCCAATGGCTGAAAATCTAACGGAACGGTAGATTCCGCTGACGCCGCCACCGTCGCCATAATGGTTTCGGCCTCAGACGGGCCAACCACACCCATCATCATCGGCAAAGTCATCATCTGACTAAAAGGCATTGCCTTAGACAAGTTACCCACGCTTGTCATCATTGGCAAACTGGCAAACATAGCCGCTAGAGAAGAAGCAACAGTGGAAATCGTGGGCGCAACAGTCGATGAAGAAATCGCTAAAGTCCCTGCAACATGGATAAGAAAAGTCAAAACATTAGACGGGTGTAAAACAATGTGACCAACTGAAAGTATTATACCTGGCGATTTCACCAGACTGCTAATCTTCACGAATCCACCAAGGCGAGTTTTCTTGAAGAGGCGAGGCGCCTCTTCTTCTTCTTCTTCTTCTTCTTCACCTGCGGGGGTGGATGCCAAATTGTGTGGAACAGTGAACGTCCCACCGGCTGAGGAGGAAGAAGATCAACCGGTAGTTACGAAATTCGTATCCACAACAGTTATAGGAGCTGTGGTTGCAGAAGACACAAGATCTGTAGCCACCAAAATTGGAGTTGTGGCGACCTGACTTGTGCCCAAGATAGACACAACAATCACAGGTTGCGAGACTGAAGGAAAGGAGAAGCCAACAGAAACCTGTGTGGAGGCGGTGGGGGAAAACGCAATGCCAACGCCGGAACCAAGCGGGCCTAGTAATTTCGCTGACGAAGATACAGGAGGCCCAAATGGAACGGTGGACATGAGGACTACATCGTCATCATCATCCACAGCGTTTATCGTGGCGGAATCCATCGGAGACGCAACAGCCTCCCCGACACTTCCTTGTGCGACGTTTCCTCTGCATTTAGAAACGCGCACAATGTTAGATCGTTTACCTGAAAAATGTAAGTCAAACATTTGGAAACGAGCAAATAACGAAAGCGTTTATCAACAAGAAATGTTTAGAAACTTACTCTCCTGTGGGTTTACGAAACTGGGAGGTGGGGACGGTCGCAGAGGCAATGACCGCCGCATAGGAAGAGGAAACACAAAGTTGTGGGCAGGCTTCGCAAGGATTGGCTGCTCACGGGGACCTAACTCCCTCTGTCGCAACAATTTGGCGCCCTCTGGCGTGGGTTGCAGGAGGAGCATGGGATCCTCCACCTTTAAAAAAAAGGACACAATGTCAGATTACAAAGGCAAATAAGCAGAAACACAAAGCAAACAGTTAAAATACTAACCTTGACCACCGTTATGGATGACCGGCACCTTCGTCGTATCTTCCCAAATGCGACTCATGCCAAATAGCACCAGCGTGCGCTCTGAGTAATGACGGAGTGGGGAAAGGCTGACCAGTAAAGTGGTAAACCACTCCGTCCCAGAATAGAGGACCAGTTTAGGCTCAGCAAGCTCTTTCACATCCGTAAAATACATAGCATGCGGAACCACGCGTGCATAAACGTAGAAGAAAAGGCTCTTTGATGTGCTAAAAACAGTCAATTAAATATTAACACCAGCGTGCGCTCCGAGTAATGACGGAGTGGAGAAAGGCTGACCTGTAAAGTGGTAAACCACTCCGTCCCAGAATAGGGGACCAGTTTAGGCTCATCAAGCTCTTTCACATCCGTAAAATACATAGCATGCGGAACCACGCGTGCATAAACGTAGAAGAAAAGGCTCTTTGATGTGCTAAAAACAGTCAATTAAATATTAACTAAACTAAACAAGTAATAAAAACTAGACTTAAGACTCAACTACACAAAACACCGGCAAGTGAACCGGTCAATTGTACTAAAGCTAAGTAAGTCCAGAATATCGAACCCACAGGACTCTATAAATTACGTTAATTAACTAATTAGACTCGACTTACGACACGACTATTTATTATAAATGTTTAAGGGGGTTTTTAAACTAGGATTTAACTAAGAAAGCAAATAAACAAGTAAAAAAGAAATAATCAATTAAACACAAGATCGAAACCAATCAGAGAAGGAATCTACCTAGGTAAGAATCCCATGAATCAACAATCATCAAGAAATGGACAAATAACATGATTATGGAAACTGATTTCAAAACGTATTCATCTAACAAACCCTAAGGACCAGTGACTGAATCAAACGAAATCCCAAAGAATGAATATTAGATTATTAAGCCATCAGTTATATTGACTTCCTTACGGTTATCAAATAGGGTTAATTAATAGTATCTAAAGCAAGCAATCTTACGAAACACAAAATCTAGATAACTTGATAAACTTAACGTGACATCATGAACAAGGATCAACACAATAAGCAAGAATATTGTCACTACTATCCTAGCATGAAATTGACCAAGACACATGAACAACTCCTCACCTCACAGCTATTGGAATTTAGCAAAACATTCAAAATCCTAATTAACGATTAATAAGCTTCTATGATCTAATAGGCCTATTCAACCATAATAATCAAAATACCAAGTAATGATTAAACATGAACCATAATATCTAAAGAACACAATCAATAGAAAGCAAGATCCATGTGAAGCAATAATTAATAATCAACCAAGATAATAAACATTCATATGCATCATGTAAACAAAATCAAGTCTTTTACTATTAATAAAACGAAACCATAATCAAAGCATAAGTCCAAAGCAAGAATCAAGTCTCAAACATGTTCATCAAACCTAGGTAGACATGTAGTCTAGCCTAGAATCATTATTAAAAACAATCCTAAACAAGTCTTAAAAACAAAGAGGCAAGACATGATAAATAATGAACAAGGAACGAAAGTTAGAGCAATAAAACCCTTTGCAATTGATCCTCGAACACCCGGATGAAAGAAATCTTGATCCTCCTTAGTTCCTAGCTTCAAATCACCTTCAAATCCTTGGAAAAACTCTTGAAATCGGCTACCAAAGTGATTAGAATCGGCCAGGGTTGCAAGAGATGTTTATATAGCGAGTATGGGCCTTGAATAAGCAAAAACGGGCTGACCAGTGGGCACTAGGTGCCGCGCGGCCCCCCTTGGGCTTGCCTTCGCACGTCGCGGCGTGGTCTAGGAAGAGGAAACGAGATTTTGTTGTTATTTCTTGTTAAATCTTGCATAAACTTGATAAATATCTCCCTTGATCTCCAAGTAATGATGAGAAGCTTCTAGACCTTCTTTCCCTTAACTAACAAGCCATCATCTATATGAAAACATAACAAGACATTAGTGATCTGAATCATATAATCATTTACGAACAAACACAAAAATAAACTTCTCATAAAATGATATAAAGAATTAGAGCTTAACATTAAAGAAACCAAATGATCTAAAACACTATAACTATAACATACTTGACTCAAAACTTAAATTAAAGAAAGATAAACGAAAAACGAATCAAACCGAACTCAAAACATTAAAGAAACACAACTTTACACGGGATACGAGATGTATAAATAGACGTTTATCACTCTTCCACTCATGCAAGCTCTGCGGTGCTTCCAAAGCAATGGTCTTGGCGCCAGGACTGGTAAATAAATTATACCACCCCGGGAGAAACGCCACCGGTAAAAGGCCGATAACTTGTCAGCCATAGGTGTAATGCCGAGGCAATGACAAGTATACTCAAAATGGCAAAGGAGAGCCATTCCGAACGGATGAATCTGGCTAAGGTGCAGCCCAAATGCATCCAACACACCCAGAAGAAATCTTGTGATGGGCAAACGAAGTTGCCCAAAAGAAAATACTCCTTATACACGGAAATCTTACCGGCAGGAGCTTGTCGAGCCGTCTGACCCAAACGGGGCAATTCGGGCTCGAAAACTGGTCCAAGGCCATACACCTTGACCATATTGTTGAAATCCTCGGGAGCCATACGACAACCGACAAACTCCATTGTATTCTTATTCTTCTTCACCTTTGGAGCTTGAGATGATTCAGCCATAAAACAAACAAAAGATTCGAGAAAGAAACGGTGGAAAATATGCAAACTTGGATGAGAAATGAAATCCCAAAAGGTTGTCCCCTCATTTTATACTAATCACAATTAATGAAGGAAAGGGGTGCAGAAAGGATGAAGGACACGCGGTCCAATCGCCTAGTGACACGCTAACAAATTGACTATAAAATGTGTTACAGGTGGGTGCGTCACCGGGATTCTCGCCTACTCGCCTGACACAGGGGAAAAAGCTGCACTGAAGGGCAACCGTCATCAAACTGTCATTTCAAACCATCGTTTCACTGACTTGCATTTATTTCACCTCTTCCCGCCAAATAACACGTCATCAATTTACATGAAAAGATGACAAGTATTGGCAATATAGGCTCCGTCATGGGATGATTAGCAAAAATCACCCGCCAAAATAGGCTATGCCATGGGATGATTATAAAAAATGACCCGCCAAAATAGGCTACGCCATGGGATGGTTATCAAAAATCACCCGTCAAAATAGGCTCCGCCCTGGGATGATTATCAAAAATCATCTGCCAAAATAGGCTCCGCCATGGGATGATTATAAAAAATCACCCACCAAAATAGGCTCCGCTCTAGGATGATTATCAAAAATCGTCCTCCAAAATAGGCTCCGCCCTGGATGATTATCAAAAATCACCCGCCAAAATAGGCTCCGCCATGGGATGATTATCAAAAATCACCCGCCAAAATAGGCTCCGCCCTAGGATGATTATAAAAAATCACCTACCAAAATAGGCTCCGCCCTGGGATGATTATCAAAAATCACCGCCAAAATAGGCTCCGCCATGGGATGATTAATAATAATTACCCGCCATAATAGGCTCCGTCATGGGGTGATTAACAATAATCACCCGCCAAAATAGGCTCCGCCATGGGGTGATTAACAATAATCACCTGCCAAAATAGGCTCCGCCATGGGATGATTAACAATAATCACCCGCCATAATAGGCTTCGACATGGGATGATTAACAATAATCACCCGCCAAGATAGACTCCGCCATAAGATGATTAACAATAATCACCTGCCAGAATATGCTCTGCCACAGGATGATTATGAGCAATCACCCACCAAAATATACTTTAGCAACAGATGATTATCAACTATCACCCGCCATAATCGGCCACACTGTTTAATGCTTGCTAAATAACAATCCGCAAGGTAGAATGGTTTTCATTAGCCAAACACCAAAATAGGCAATGATAGTAAAAGGCAAGCGAAAAACAAACGGCTAAAAGGTACATTAGCAACCAAAAGCCCATGATAAGTCCATAGCCCCCTTTCTTCAAGACGAGCAACTACGGACTAGGGGGACTTGTAGAGGTAGGGTATTAAACCCACCATTTAATGAAGTACAACACCCAAATCAAGGCTAACTCTTGCGCTGGGCGGAACACTTGGCGCCTTAACTACGGCGAGCATACTATATGCCAAACGTAATGCATGGCGCCAAAGTTGTAGCCCAATATAATAAACAGTCCCTGACACCTAGGGAATGGTAGCGCAAAAGTCTCCACTAGCATGAGACAAAAAGATACAATCTACATGGGAAATAACACCCAACCAATGGGGATTGGACAACACATAAAGGACGATACAAAAAAGTACAACACGTCCATGTTAAAAGGCCATGATGCCCACCAACTTCTACCAACCTCCACGACCGCACGTTGGAGAATATTATTGGTGGAAAACCTGACAAGGTAGTTGACCATATTCTCTCCTCCAACTATAAATACCAATGGATCTCCAAACGGTAAAGGATATACACTCTCCACCATTACTACTCAATAACTTATATTTGTACAATCAAGTACTGATTCTCACGCCGGAGGGTGGTTACGAGAGAATCCCCCCTTCCTCGTAACGAGCTCACGGTGTTCTATTTTGCAGGATATACTCGTCTGCGCCAAGAAGGCTCTTATAACCCATCGTGGGGAATACTTAGCCATAACCCCCGGTCTAACGTGTAAGACCTTGAGCGGTGGATTTGTGTTTCTTCATTTTGTGAGTCGGGTGAGCATTTGGAAAACCCCAACATGACCCGAATCAAAACCCGAGAAAGTCAAATATAAAGGACCGAGAACCACGCACTAAGCAGGTCCGTCTCCGAAAATTATAATACCCAAGACAAGTATGAAAATTGGACCTTGTATAATTTTTTTAACGAAAGTATATTTAGATTACTTTACACACAAATACACACACACATATATATATGTGTGTGTGTGTTATAAAAAGAATAGGAAATAATAAACCAAGAAATAAGTAAAAGAAAAAATCCATAAAAGTAGGATAAATAAACAAATGAAAAATTAAATAAAACAGAATAAAAAGTTTTATACAATTAAATTAGGTAATAGAAAAATAATAACTAAATTTATTTAAAGGTCTACCAAATGTTGATGTATGGCAATCTTCTGGCTTACTTTTAAATAAAAAAATCAATTGAAATATTGAATAAAAGTCATGTCATCTTCTTCATTTATTCAAGGAACACACGACTACTTCTACGCTCATATTTCTAGCCAGAAAATATTACGTATAGTCAAAACTCACTATTTTTCTTGTCTTCTTACATGTCTCTACTCACATCTCTATATGGTTTAAAATTAAAGAAATATGAAGAACTTATATACCCATAGTAGCACCTCCATCTTCGTGCCCCTCGCCGGAAAAGTGCCCTAGACACCGACGGAGGCCCACTTGGGGTCTAAGCCGGGCTTGGCACTAAGAAATCGGTTACCATCGAGCTTTGCAATCCATGTGTATGTGTTGTTAGAGATTTAGATATTGCAAAACACACACAAACACAAACAATCTACAAGCAAAATTATAAACGAAGATGAGCACGTGAGATTTATGTGCTTCAGTCTGCTCACCTATGTACACGACTGAAACCAGGATACTTTTTATTATTGTTTTATGCCTCACTCGGGATGAGGATATTACAAGTACCAAGAATATAAATAGAGAACATAATATGCTTTACAACTTAATCCCCAAGAAAACTATTAACAAGCTATAATTAAATAAAACTGTCTAGGCCTGTCAAAAATCTTCAACTTAATTAATCTGCCACTAAGATGTATTTTAACCTGGATCGGTTAAACCTCCATAAACCCAACAATCTGCTTGATAATCTTTAACTTGTCTTCTCTTGTGATCATTATCATTTTTACCTCTTATAATCTTCCTCATCTTCCCTGTTGCAGCGACCTTCTCATAGTTAATCTGAAGGCTCGTTGAAGCTCTCCATAGCTCCAACACATTAATCATGGCTACAACTGCCACTGACTCGTTCTATGTCCATACCGGATCCCATGTAAGGATCCCATTTACATGAACTGTCTGATCTTGGAATGCCCTAAGAACAAATAAAACTCTCCATATTTAGTAGATAATCCTCTGGAGAGACTTTAACCGTTGAAATACTGTTTCTCCTAACCCACCAACATGACTTCCCCTAACAACTTTCAACTGTCTGTTCCTAAATTTAACCTCGTTTCCTTATTCATCCAACTACCCAATGGAAATTAACCTTTGCTTTAAGCTTTGGAATCAATCAGACATCCTTCAAGGTCCTTTAACCAGTTGAAGTAATTAAATTCACGTCACCCATGCCTGTAACATCAAGAATTTCATTGTTCACTAGTCTAACTTTACCCAAATCACATTCTTTCAAATTCTGCAAAGCTTCACTGTTGTGGGTAGCATGAAATGAAGCGCTATAATCCATAACCATGAAGCAACATATATTACCCTCAACACTCAAAACTAAAGCCTCATCATTTAAGTATTCTTCTGCATTGTTAACTTTTTTATCACTTTTTTCTTTTCATTCTTATAATTCGGGGACACTGATTCCTAAAGTTTTCTGCCTCATTGTAGTTCCAACATAAACATCCTTCCGAGTTCTAGACTGATTCCTTTTCTTGTTCCGCTCTCACTGCCTATGTTATTTTTCCTTTCTCTTCCGACATTCATTAAATCAATTGATGATTCACCTGAATTTCTTCGCCTAATGTCTTCAACCGGAATAAGATCCCATCCCATCAAAAGTGAACTCGCTAGTTGAACTAGTAATTACTGTAACAATTTTGACTAGCTATCTCACAATGATGATAACATTAGTAGAGCCTGAACCTCATCCTCAAATTTGATGCTAACTAATGCAAGTCTTGACAAAACCGAGTTTAAGTAGTTGATGTGTACTATAACTAACTTTCTTCATTCATCTTCATGTTTACCAATTCATGTATCATGAAAACCTTATTAGTTGCCGAAGCTTCTCGTACATATTAGACAATGCATCCATAATCCAATGCTATGTTTTCCTTCAAGATGTTGAATGCAACATCCTTCGATAACGATAATCTAATAACTGCCTTAGCTTTCTTCAAAGTTCACTTAATATCATGTCCAAATCTAACCAACAAATCCTCCATTTTATTTTTCACCCACCAAATTCTTTTCTATAAAACTTCTCAATATGAAGTTTCCCGCTTTTAGCCATTATTTTAAGTTATTCCTCTGGTTTGTTTATGATTGAGAATGCTAAATTGCATGTAAGTTTATACTATTGACTTTTTCTACTCGATCAAAAGCAAACAACGATGAGGTTTGTTTAAAAGCTAACTTCGATCGAACAACCAGGATTTAATGGTCCGCTGCCAGAAAACGTAAACCTAGTTTGATCCAAACAATTTCTCTCGCATTGTGTTTCTCCTGTGTGTAACCGTAACCTCGGCTCTTGATACCACTTGTTAGGAATTCGGATATTGCATTATATTTCTTGCTTGAGAATGACATAAAAAATCCAAAACATATAGGAAGGTGTAGGCTAATATTCTATATTATTATTAGGATTTTGTATGTCTTTCTATTTGCTAATAGTCGGTTGTATCTATGTTATGTAAACTTGGAGAAATTGGACCCTATAAGGGTCACCTTACTCAATTCTCCACCAAAGCTCCATCAACTCACTTTGAAATAAAGCTCTCCAAGGAAATAAAGAGAACTTTTTCTCTCCAACAAACACTTCAACTTTCTATCTTTTTTCTTTTGTTTATCAACTAAACTAAGATCCGAGATCCAAGTGTTGTTAGTGATTTCCGCTAACTAACAACAGGAATTGATCCGAGTAAAGTTATGAGGTCCAACAGAAGGGTATTCGGGTATTTGATTAATAAAAATATTACGGGGTTAGGTGAGAGGTGTGGGTATGATTGATAAAACAACGAATTCGAGAAAACGAGTTCGATGTGCGTAAAACCCTAACTTTGTAGGGTATTGTGGCAATATATGACTTAACTAGTCATTTTGGGTATTTATGATTTTCAAAATGAATTCAATCATTCAATAAATAAACGAACACAAATAGTCCTTAGGTCGGATTATATGTTTTTACCTTCACAACCATATACTTAACACCAGTAACTAAATTTCTTCATTCATCTTCATGTTTACTGGTTCATGTATCATGAAAACCTTATTAGTTGCCGAAGACTTCTCGTACATATTAGACAATGCATCCATAACCCAATGCTATGTTTTCCTTCAAGATGTTGAATGCAACATCCTTCGATAACGATAATCTAATAACTGCCTTAGCTTTCTTCAAAGTTCACTCAATATCATGTCCAAATCGAACCAACAAATCCTCCATTTTATTTTTCACCCACCAAATTCTTTTCTATCAAACTTCTCAATATGAAGTTTCCCGCTTTTAGCCATTATTTTAAGTTATTCCTCTGGTTTGTTTATGATTGAGAACGCTAAATTGCATGGAAGTTTATACTATTGACTTTTTCTACTCGATCAAAAGCAAACAACGGTGAGGTTTGTTTAAAAGCTAACTTCGATCGAACAACCAGGATTTAATGGTCCGTTGCCAGAAAACGTAACCCTAGTTTGATCCAAACAATTTCTCTCGCATTGTGTTTCTCCTGTGTGTAACCGTAACCTCGGCTCTTGATACCACTTGTTTGGAATTCGGATATTGCATTATATTTCTCGCTTGAGAATGACATAAAAAACCCAAAACATATAGGAAGGTGTAGGCTAATATTCTATATTATTATTAGGATTTTGTATGTTTTTCTATTTGCTAACAGTCGGTTGTATCTATGTTATGTAAACTTGGAGAAATTCGACCCTATAAGGGTCACTTTACACATTTCTCCACCAACGCTCCATCAACTCACTTCGTAATAAAACTCTCCAAGGAAATAAAGAGAACTTTTTCTCTCAACAAAACACTTCAACTTTCTATCTTTCTTTCTTTTGTTTATCAACTAAACTAAGATCCGAGATCCAAGTGTTGTTAGTGATTTCCGCTAACTAACAACACGAATTGATCCGAGTAAAGTTATGAGGGCCAACAGAAGGGTATTCGGGTATGTGATTAATAAAAAAATTACGGGTTTAGGTGAGAGGTGTGGGTGTGATTGATAAAAAAACAAATTCGAGAAGACGAGTTCGATGTGCGTAAAACCCTAACTTTGTAGGGTATTGTGGCAATAAATGACTTAACTAATCATTTTGGGTATTTATGATTTTCAAAATGAATTCAATCATTCAATAAATAAACGAACACAAATAGTCCTTAGGTCGGATTATATGTTTTTACCTTCACAACCATATACTTAACACCAGTAACTAACTTTCTTCATTCATCTTCATGTTTACCGGTTCATGTATCATGAAAACCTTATTAGTTGCCGAAGACTTCTCGTACATATTAGACAATGCATCCATAACCCAATGCTATGTTTTCCTTCAAGATGTTGAATGCAACATCCTTCGATAACGATAATCTAATAACTGCCTTAGCTTTCTTCAAAGTTCACTCAATATCATGTTCAAATCGAACCAACAAATCCTCCATTTTATTTTCCACCCACCAAATTCTTTTCTATCAAACTTCTCAATATGAAGTTTCCCGCTTTTAGCCATTATTTTAAGTTATTCCTCTGGTTTGTTTATGATTGAGAACGCTAAATTGCATGGAAGTTTATACTATTGACTTTTTCTACTCGATCAAAAGCAAACAACGGTGAGGTTTGTTTAAAAGCTAACTTCGATCGAACAACCAGGATTTAATGGTCTGTCACCAGAAAACGTAACCCTAGTTTGATCCAAACAATTTCTCTCGCATTGTGTTTCTCCTGTGTGTAACCGTAACCTCGGCTTTTGATACCACTTGTTAGGAATTCGGATATTGCATTATATTTCTCACTTGAGAATGACATAAAAAACCCAAAACATATAGGAAGGTGTAGGCTAATATTCTATATTATTATTAGGATTTTGTATGTTTTTCTATTTGCTAACAGTCGGTTGTATCTATGTTATGTAAACTTGGAGAAATTCGACCCTATAAGGGTCACTTTACACATTTCTCCACCAACGCTCCATCAACTCACTTCGTAATAAAACTCTCCAAGGAAATAAAGAGAACTTTTTCTCTCAACCAAACACTTCAACTTTCTATCTTTCTTTCTTTTGTTTATCAACTAAACTAAGATCCGAGATCCAAGTGTTGTTAGTGATTTCCGCTAACTAACAACACGAATTGATCCGAGTAAAGTTATGAGGGCCAACAGAAGGGTATTCGGGTATGTGATTAGTAAAAAAATTACGGGTTTAGGTGAGAGGTGTGGGTTTGATTGATAAAAAAACGAATTCGAGAAGACGAGTTCGATGTGCATAAAACCTTAACTTTGTAGGGTATTGTGGCAATATATGACTTAACTACTCATTTTGGGTATTTATGATTTTCAAAATGAATCCAATCATTCAATAAATAAATGAACACAAATAGTCCTTAGGTCGGATTATATGTTTTTACCTTCACAACCCTTTCTTCACTCATCTTCATGTTTACCGGTTCATGTATCATGAAAACCTTATTAGTTACCGAAGACTTCTCGTACATATTAGACAATGCATCCATAACCCAATGCTATGTTTTCCTTCAAGATGTTGAATGCAACATCCTTCGATAACGATAATCTAATAACTGCCTTAGCTTTCTTCAAAGTTCACTCAATATCATGTCCAAATCGAACCAACAAATCCTCCATTTTATTTTCCACCCACCAAATTCTTTTTTATCAAACTTCTCAATATGAAGTTTCCCGCTTTTAGCCATTATTTTAAGTTATTCCTCTGGTTTGTTTATGATTGAGAATGCTAAATTGCATGGAAGTTTATACTATTGACTTTTTCTACTCGATCAAAAGCAAACAACGGTGAGGTTTGTTTAAAAGCTAACTTCGATCGAACAACCAGGATTTAATGGTCCGTTGCCAGAAAACGTAACCCTAGTTTGACCCAAACAATTTCTCTCGCATTGTGTTTCTCCTGTGTGTAACCGTAACCTCGGCTCTTGATACCACTTGTTTGGAATTCGGATATTGGATTATATTTCTCACTTGAGAATGACATAAAAAACCCAAAACATATAGGAAGGTGTAGGCTAATATTCTATATTATTATTAGGATTTTGTATGTCTTTCTATTTGCTAATAGTCGGTTGTATCTATGTTATGTAAACTTGGAGAAATTGGACCCTATAAGGGTCACTTTACTCATTTCTCCACCAACGCTCCATCAACTCACTTTGAAATAAAGCTCTCCAAGGAAATAAAGAGAACTTTTTCTCTCCACCAAACACTTCAACTTTCTATCTTTCTTTCTTTTGTTTATCAACTAAACTAAGATCCGAGATCCAACTGTTGTTAGTAATTTCCGCTAACTAACAACACGAATTGATCCGAGTAAAGTTATGAGGTCCAACAGAAGGGTATTCGGGTATGTGATTAATAAAAAAATTACGGGTTTAGGTGAGAGGTGTGGGTATGATTGATAAAAAAACGAATTCGAGAAGACGAGTTCGATGTGCGTAAAACCCTAACTTTGTAGGGTATTGTGGCAATATATGACTTAACTAATCATTTTGGGTATTTATGATTTTCAAAATGAATTCAATCATTCAATAAATAAACGAACACAAATAGTCCTTAGGTCGGATTATATGTTTTTACCTTCACAACCATATACTTAACACCATAACCAACACCCCGTGTGTATCTCATTATTTGTTTTACCATGACCGAGTGAGGAGTCTTCGGGCTCTGACTCATTACCCCAAACTGAGTACGCGAGATTGGGTAGAGTTTAGGGCCGGCCTAAGAGCGTGGCATGGTAGTCGACGGCCACAAGCCCGATTTTTTTCCATTTTAAATTATATATATTTTTATGAAAGAAGATATGTATAATCAATATTTCAACACAATTACATAACCACTAGCTTGGTCTAGTGACAAAAAGATATGACATCTAACCAAGAGCTTGTGTGTTCTAATCTTATCTGAGAGATTTTCAAGTTTATTTGTATACCGAAGTTTTTTACACAACTTAAATCTTAAATAAGTAAGCCCACTTAAAATTAAATTCTTTAAACCCAACAATATGTTCCATATTTATTTAAGGCCCAAAAAAATTTCTCATTTGGCAAAAAAAATTCGTATTCTTGGAGCCGGCCTGGTAGAGTTCGACCAATTGCCAAAGGCAACTTACTTGTCTCCGTGCTCGGTAGCACCCACTTCCGGCTCTGTCTCAAAATTTGACATCTTGTTTGCGGGTTGCATCAGACTAGACTATAGATTGGATTACATGATTGTAAATTAGCCTCTTTCAAGATCTTCAACTTGTAGGCCTCTTGTTTTACTGCATTCCCGTCTACCATTTGGTTAAGATAGTATTTTAAAATCACTCATCTCAAAATTTTCCGCCATTTGTTCCTTGAACTCATAAACTTCGGTCTTTTCCAAACACGTTATCACCAAATCATCCACATAAATAATTAGGACTGATTTTGGTGTTAACTTTCTTGTAGACTACCAGCTCTTTTTCGCACCTTTGGAATTTTAGACCAATGAGAATCTTGTTTAGCTTGGTATTCCTAGCTCGTGGAGCCTGCCTTAGTTCGTGTAGGGCCTTAGAAGTTTGTAACTATATCACACCCCAGTTTTCGAATCCCTACAATTCTAAAGCATATACTTCTTCGCTGAGCTATTTATATCCCATACATCATTTTATATTAGTTTGAACAGAATAGACTTGAATTCGAATTTTGAGTGCAGATGGAATTATGAATTCGAAACGTTTTCAAATCTAATTAAAAAAAGTAACTCGATATTTGATGCGCTAAATCTTAATTGCGCGCAACTAGAAATTTAATGATATGACAACCTAAAACAATAAACCACAAAAATTAACAAGAAACTAGTTCTCGTAATTAATTTGACACCGAGCAAACAAACATAACTTAAAACACTATGTTTATTGAACATGATAACCAAATAGAATTTAATTAAAAACAACTGAACTGTTTATCGAATATGATTTAAAAGCTAATTAAACCTAGAACAAGAAAGTGATAGATGCCAAGTTAATCAGGTGCATTTGCATATAGAAATCAGTGCATGCTCTGCATTGACTGTCCTCAAACCTGAACTTTTCGCATCCAAAACAGTGCACTCAGTACTTGCAACTTTTGCAGATCGTTTTCATCTTAATCTTTAAGAGACTCCTCACCCACAAACCCCATTTTTAATGTGATGCCAATAGTAAAAGCATTGTTTACAGCTTCAATAAAGTGGTCTAACACTACGATAAATTGACTTGTCCTGAAAAAAAGTCCATCACTTATGAGATATTATAAGGAAAAAATGAGGGATTCACTTTCTTTCAAGTAATTTGGGATTCATCACTCATACTACCTCATGTGATGCAGTTGCAAGCATGCCCAAATGCGTGCTCTGTATAGAAATTACCGAAGATGGCATAATGCTATGTTGACGAGCCTGACGTCTAACTCCAACACGTAATTCACCATTTACTCCCCTATAAATACAGATATATCATATACATCTATTAAAATGATACTAAATGCGACGAATAGAAATAGAAATAAATGAACAAAAAGAATAGTACCTAAGAAATACAAGTGTATCCCCAGCCACTAACTTGTTGTTAGTAACAAAAGTATTCCATCATCTTTCAGAGGATGGTCATCATGTCCTTCAGCACCCCAACGGATCCCACTATCTTACTTCCGTTGCGTCTGTAACAGGAGATGATGGTACCACATTTGTCCGGATGGCGGAACAAACAAGTTCCTGTTATCAAAATTTTGTGCTATATATTATTGTGAATACATCAAATCTGTTTTAGAAATTTGCACAAAATTAACAAACCAAAAACATGAACCCTAGAAATAAATATTTATGCTACAAAACAAAGGGGGAGGGGGTGTTTTACCATGTGTGTAACAATATTTCCGAGATCACCGATTCCAACGAACACGGAAAGATAATCTCCATGGGATCTTGAAAGGGATCGATTTCCCACACACATTCATGGCATATATTTGTAGGTTGTGACTTGTGAGGCCGATGCAAACACTAGTAGAAAGTGATTAAGACAACCCGAAAAAAGGACAGTACAATTATTTGTATGAGGGAGATGAATGCCTACAGTGATAGTCGTGAGGAGACGATGGTGATAATTGCAATTGTGACGGCCTTACCTAAGTAGGGTATATATAGCGTGTTTTTCATTTTTTTTTTAATTTTACTTCATTTTTTTTTGTTTTCCTTTTCCAGATCACATACATAAAGATATAGATTTAATGATTATTAGCATGTTCAGGTGTGAAACTATGAATTTGGCATAAAAAATAGCATACAGATGGGGACAAAAATAAGAAGGTTTAGAAAAACTTGTAGCTAAAACAAAATTCCTAAAAGATAATGAAAAATTAATTAAATAAAATAAATTTAATAAAAAATACAAAAATGTTTTCATCGTCTTACTCGTTCTAAAAAATGCCTTTTTTTATTTATCATTCTTATTCGTGCTTATTTTCATTATTGATTCTGTCTTTTCTCTATGACATTGTGTCTTTTTTTCTTTTTTTGAAATTATGTTATATATATTGTTCAACATTATGTTATATTTTGTTCGGCATTGTGTTATATTTTGCGAGCTTTTGTGTCTTTTTTGTTTATCATTGTATTATTCGTTTATTTTCGTCATTTTTTTCTTGGTATTGTGTTTTTTCGTTGGTTCTTTTAACGGGAATGACGGGAAACATTTTAGTTTTTATTTGATTTTTTGTTTTTTATTTATATTTTGAGTATGCTTTTTTAAGGTTTGCTTCTTTTTTTTGCCACAAATTTTTTCTCATACTTCTCATTTTTTTCTCCCTTTGCGTTTTAACTATTCCCTAAAAAAATAATCATTAATTTGATATGATATGTTACAACTTACAACAATATAACATGATATCTTTTTATATGATATGATACGATATGATATGAGATGATACGATATAAACCGATACAATATGATATGCTAATTTTATTATAAAATCATATAGTATGATACTACATGATATGATATGATGATAGGATATATTGTAATGTGATATGATATGGTGTAGTATATGGTATGAGAATGTAATGAATATAATAAGAATTAATGCTTTTAAAAAGGAACGCAATTTATTTTTTTTACAAAAAACAATCAAGCTATTTTACTATATATTAGTCACTAATGAAAGAGTGGACGACCATGGGGTTATTTAGCTATGGTTTTGAACTTTAGGGTAAAATTTCGATGTTACTCTGTTAAAAGATTTTTAAACGGATTAAACTAACGGTGACTGACAACAGGCCAAACAACTATCCGTTGTAGACATCAAGGTGTAGGATGCCAAAAATCGTTGACAAGGGTTGCAACTAGCAAAACCGTGCTGACCACATGGGTGAAAATGCAAATATATAGTTACAATGTTTATTGCCTATCTTAGGAGATAAATCACTTACAGCGTCTAATGCAATATATTATCAAATCTATTCTATACATGAAAATATCATAGACTATGATATGAAATGTATTGCATATCGTATCACATAAATCACTCACACGTATTAGTTTACTCCACGCTATGCCATTTTTGGTAATCTCAATGTGTTTCATCCGAAAATTTAAATAAATAATATTTTATATATTATCTCTTATGGTGGACAAGTTTACTTAAGATGGTAAATAAAATCATATTAATAGGGGAAAGATAAGTAGGCTAGATTAGAGAGATTTAATCATGGACTAGAAAGGAAAGATGGGCCTTAGGTCCATGGGCTTAAGGGAGTATAAATACCCCTTAAACCCTAAATCTTTCCATTTCCATCCATCTTATCTATCTTATTCTCCCTACACCTCCATAACACACCCAACCCTTTCCATTTTCGGCCACAAGCAAGAACAAGGATCCCGGATCAAAAATCAAGCCTTTTATTGATAGATCTTTGGTGTTCAAGCTATATACAAGCTAGATAGAAGATCAAATCTCACAACTAAGCTAGCCGTAACCTAGGACATCGAAAGGTATGTTCCCTGCGATTAAAGGTTACATTTTTATGAACGATTTTCCATGAAACTTGGCCCTAAAGTAGATTGGGTCTTTATGTTTCATAAAAATACAAACTTTATGATTAAAATGAACTTTATGGACCTATGGAAATATACGGCTCATAGATGAATTCTAGATCTAGCCTAGAACGTTTTAAAGCTATAAAGGTCTAAGCTTTATGCCTAAAACGGGATAGATCTTGAAGTCGTGATAGCCATGAGTGTAAAACGGTTATGAACGATGATAATAAAGAGTTAAAAGTGCATGATTTGAACCATTGAGCAAGTTAATTGGGCAAGGTGGGAACATAAGATAGAAAAATGAGCTAAGCTGGGGATTTTCGGCCAAATTTGAGAATCCTTGGTCAAACCATAGAGTTCTCGGTCAAACGTGCAGTCACCAAGAGTTCTCGGTGGCCATGTGTTCTCGGTATGGGTTGTCGGCCGAAAACACGAGTTCTCGGTCAACATGATATCACGATTCAAGTTAACTGGACAATGGATGCGGATCTTATGCTTCTTTTGTACGACCCATGATATCACGATTCAACCAACAATCAAGAACATAACAAAGAAGTAAAATAACACGGGAATAACCCGAAACACAAACTTTATTGATAACAAGACACGATAAAAATGTTTACATCGAGCATCTATTTATAGTTTTCCTCATGTCGGTTAATTAACCACCCCTGGAGGTTATATAACTACATGGTCGTAGTTATATAACTAACTTATAACTGCCTAAAATTTACATAAGACCCTCTACCTTACAAATGTTGCAAAAAGCACCCCCAAACTATAATTTATACTAATTACAAAATGAACCGCTACATTGTATCATACTATCACATAACTAAGGCCCACATTCACCCCTCTAATTGTTGATCTAAGTTTGAGACTTTTTCATTTGGTCTTGATTTGTCTTGTCTTGTATTTTTTTTTTTTTTTTTTGCATTTTAATGGTTCTGTAAATGGCCTTCCTTCCTTGAAACCACTCCTCGCTTCACTAGAATGTCCTTTGAAACCATTGGCCAAAACTATGTCCGGCCGATTTCTCTTTAGTCTCATGCTGAACTTTGGTTCTTTGCGGTTAGATTGCATATGAAAGTGCTACCCGCCATTGATTAATGACCGAACACCACTCGGGCACCCTGAACCATTGACTTCGTGTGTTTCTTATACCTTTGGATTCAAACAAGCCTTTAGATTTTACTCGCGCAATTACCACTAAACACCAGGATTCCAACCACCATTAGTGATGATAAACACATATCCCATGCAAACTAGTACCGTTGCACACCAGTACCACTACACCCGCCGCTTATATTTGATAGTCACCAAGTAAGCCGATGCCTACTTTGATTTGGTTTCTGGTTTGTGTTTTACCCACACAAACCACCACCGTTGTTGTCAACCGGAACCACAAAGCCACTGCTTTGTCTTCTGCCGGAAAAATACCATAGTCGCCACCATGAATCGAACCCCGAGTCGTTGAAACTTGAAACCATAGATTGCAACCATCCTCTTCTTATTTTATAAACTTGTTTCTCTCTAACTCCAAAAATTGTTTGATGTCCAAAACTCGCAGCGAACCATTTTTGATATTGTCGCTCGGTATTTGGTTCTTCTTTCCTATGAACCCTAATAACCGCCACTGAATTCTTGGTTGAATATTGAATACAATGATCTTGATCTTTTGAACCTTATTTAATCTTTCCTAAAGTTAGCATTCCGATAACCGTTCTTTCCTCTCGTGTCACACGTACCCTAACCTAAGACAGAAATGTCGGGGGCGTGAAAAAGGTACTATCATACAATTTAAATATGACAATATCTAATTTATTTATTTGAATTCAATCAAGTACACATCGTCTCAACTTGTTACAATTAAATAAAAAAAATAAATCAAACTAGTTGTCTTTTATATATAACCTAAAGCCAATTAATCTATGTGATCTTCAATCTTCACTTTAAACCAAAGAATAGCCTACAATATACGTAAAAATATATATTTTGTCCACAAGAGGTTGAGTAAGAAAATCACCAGTTTTCTCGACACTAAATATAATATAAGATAAAAAAACTGCAAATAAATATAATGAGTATCAACAATTAAATGAGAGAAAATAATTGGTGTCAGTTGACCATGTTTCACAAACGGGTTGTGGCTACTATAACGACTAGTTAGAATCAACGTTGAACCCCTCCGAATTGCTAGAATCAAACAAAAGGCAAATAAGCAATTAGCAAATAAACATTCAATTGATCAACAACACAATAATCATGATTTGCTAGTATGGATAACATGTAGTATGAAAAATAAAATTTGATACACATAAATTCCCCAAAAATTATTTGAAAACAGTAAAATAGGGGAGTAATACTCACCTTGACGATTAAGCGAGCAAACCGAGAGATAAAATAAACGAGCATTGCGACAAGTATTCTGATCCAAACATACCTGAGACATACAAAATAAAAGTAGAGTAAAAACCAAGAACATGGCCGCTAGAATCAATCCAAACAGATGTATTGAACTCCGGTTATGATATTTTTAATAAATAAGCGAGCTGGTATTGACCAAAATAAGAACAACAATTTCGGAGTCGGGTTTTGTTAAGTACACTAAAATTTGATTTTGAAAAAAAGTATTCTGGACCGAAAGTTAGTTCCGACCAGAAGATAGAGATATTGACGAGTCAATTAAGCTTGACTAAAACACCCTTAACGAGCCGGGATCAAATTAAGCACCGAAACTGCCTCAATCAGTGAAATTGATTAAGTGCTTTTGTATATTGAATGAAAAATTTTAAAATTGCTGAAGACAACTTACGCAAACGAGAAGAGGAACTATGAGGAAATCAAGGCCAATGGTGTCTTGAACTTCAAAGTCAACAAACCTTGAACAAGCTTGTTAAAATTAATGAAGGTTAGGATGGTTGAAAGAGGGAATTCATGGGAAAAGCTTTATGATGGCTTAGACAGGTGCTTTAGGGTTTAGGAGAAGTATTATGATAAATAATACAGTGGTTAAGGGGTCTAGTTAAGCATTTAATCGAATAAGGAAATCTAATTATGCATTAATGACCAAAATCGGGTCTTTTGATCTAGTATAATCTCGAGGATATAATGGGGAATGAACCTAGACATTATACTAAACTAGACTACTTTTCTTGGGGCTCAAAATTCATGATTTGGGTTTGATTAGGAATGATTTAGCACTTAAAACGAATTAACAAACCAAAATAAGAACCGAAACTGCCCAGCTACTACCTATCTGCACGGCCAGGTTAGGCTTCCTCCCCACGCGACGCGGGGGTGGGGGGATGCAAGTTTCATATTTGTCATTTTTAGTCACCGAAGTTAAAAAAAAATCTTTTTTTTAGCCATTTTAAGCAATTTTAAGAGTTTCTAAGGCTTATTTAACATAATTGAAAGTTATGAAAATATAAAATAAGTTAAACCAAGTTAGTTACTAATAAATACAAGTTTTTACAATAAGAAATGCCCGAATTATGTTCCCAAACCGGGTAAACAAATACGAATACGAAACAAAATATCCTAAATGTTACATCTTAAACTATAATGACTTCTCACCTGCGTCATAGGCAACACCCTTGCCCTTTGTCATGATCTCATATATTGTGATGCCCGGTTCACTCTTTAAAGAATCCTTGTAACCATCAACCAATCACACCCTGGTTGAATACCCCTCGGCGCACCGCCAAACCTTGACCCGCCGATCTCTCAACACCACCTGACTTTGTACCATTGGAAACTTCATATTGATTTGAAAATCATGTGGCTTTTATACCAATGTAGGACCCAGGAGATCAAGATTCAACCAACAATCAAGGACATAACAAAGAAGAATAACAACAAGGTATGAAACCTGAAACACAAACTTTATTGATCAAACAAGATACGATACATATGTTTACATCGAACATCTATTTATAATTATCCTCATATAGGTTAACTAACCACCCATGGCGATTATATATGTAACATTTGTTAATTTTTAAAGCCGAAAACCCGACCCGTTTTAAATTTTCGGTTTTGTTTCGTCCCGATCTCATATATTGCGCTATTATCCGAGTACGTTTGTTGTTACCAACTAGCAAGGACTTTACTTGCTTGTTTACACTTGTTCATGGAATTGCAGATTTTTATGTACTTATATCAAATTGTGGAAGCTCACCAACTATTCATATAGCTGACAATTATTTTATATATATGCTACAGGTACATTTATTAGAGGGTGATGCCGTGACGAAGACACTAGACTTAGGGTATCTCAAAATAAGTATTTGAAATGTTTCATTTCCTTGTAATTTCTTTATTTGCAACAACTTCTGTACTTGACGCCTTTAAATAAATTAATGATAATATTGTCACTTAATAGTGTCACATGTGTTTTGAGCAATCTATACGTCATGCTCAGGCGTTTCCGCTTTAGCCGGGGTGTTACAATATAACTACCTGATAGTTATATAACTAACTTATAACCGCCAATAACCGCATAATATTTACTTTAAGACCCCTACCTTACAAATGTTGCATAAAGCACCCCAAACTATACTTTATGCTAATTACAAAATTAATCGCAACACTATATAATACTTGATCACACAATTAAGGCCAACATCTTAATTGTACTTCTTGAAAATTATGTTCATAAATAATATAATTAGCTTTTATGTTAACCAACTACTAATACGTCGATCAATATTTGATGTATGTAATTACCATCTTAAAATAAGAAATGGAGAGATGTAGACGAGTTGGGAGAAAGCGAGGAAGGGGCTGTAAGATGCAAAAGCATATCCAATCCAACATATGCAAGGTACAACCCTATACCCCGTGGGACATATATTTGGTTAAATAGTTTGATTTTTGTCAAATGTATTTTATGTACTATTACAACATTTGGTTAAAATTGAATAATGGTTGATTTTATTATTTTTGCAATGTTTTTTATTTTATTTTATTTTATTCTATACTATATACTAGTATTTGGAGTGTGGAAATTAATTTGTAAAAGATAAAGATACATTTAAAGAAAATCGATATCACTAATGAATACAACCGCCACTAGTCATCGGTCAATTTTGGTTAACAAATATTATTTTAGTCCCTTGTCAAAAAAACATTTACACTAAAAATGAATACGAAATAACTATGCTACAGTTCCGACTCCACCAATTCCAAAGATGACATAAAGATAATCGCCATGCGATCTTCAAAGGAATCGATTTCTCGCATACTCTTGTAACCTATATTTGTGTAGATGTAAGGCCGATCCAAACACTAGACATGGAAGTGGTTATGAAGATTGGGGAAAGCGAGTTGTGTTATTTTTACGGTGATGACGCTTGGTGGTGGGGGAGATAAACGTAGGTAAGTTGTGAAGAGCGTCGACGATGATGACATGCGTCACACCCCAACCTACGGCGGAATGTCGGAGCGCAAAATGTTGGTTCACAGAGCACAATGCACTAACATACAATATTAGTGATAATGTCTAATTATTTTATTAAATTCAAATCAAGTACACAAATTCAAAATAGATTACAAATAAGGCCAAAACAAATAAAATAATAACATGTTGTATATTTATTAGTAACCTAAAAGCTAACTAAACTAAGTTCTACAATAACTTCAAACATCCAAGATAAACATCATGCAATATGCGTAAAAATAGGTTTGTCAATAAAACATGTTGAGAAACACCAGATTTTGATAATTAATATATTATATATGGTGCAAATCAATATCATGAGTATCAACAGTTAAATGATAAGCAGATGTCGGTTGACCATGCCACTCGAGCACGGGCTATGGCAACTAAGACAAAATAAATACAAATAAAGGTGTAGGTTGGCCATGAATAATCGAACACACTCGATGGCTACTAAGACGGCATATGATCATACTTTAATGTGATTATGACGGATCTCTCCGAATACGGTAAGTAAACAAATGAGCAAGTAAGCACCTAGCATATAAACATTCAATTGATCAACAACATGATATTTGAGATTTGCAAGTGTTGTATTAAGATACATAAAAGTATTGTAAGGTACGCATAAGGTCCCCAAAAGGTTTAAAAGTTGTAAAAGTAGGGAGTGATTACTCACCTTAATAATTAGGCGAGTTAAACGATAAAATAAAGATATTAAATGAGTCTCGAGCCTTAAGCGAGATGACCGATCCAACACGAAGTAAACTAGTACTTTGAGACAGTAAACTATAATTAAAAGCGGGAACATATAAGCTGGAATCAGATCAAACGGATCCGTATGCCAAAAATTTGGGCTCAAGAAAAAGGGGATATAATTCATTTTTTAGTTAATGCACACGGACAACCTATTAATGACAAAAAGTAGTCAACTGACTCATTTCATGGGAACCCTTTCAAGGAGTGGAAAGTATTGTCCGATTTATAAACCATGGAATAAGGTTAAGGACGCTAAAAAACAAGTGTTTCTTAAACTCCTAAAGGTACATAATTAAAAATCTATATGTTAAGGACTAAAGTATTTGTTTTCTCATGTGACTTGTTCCATTTGTAGACAAAATTTGATATTCCAGAAGATGCTGAAGGCTGGATATTGAAATCATTTGGGCAGAAGGTGAAGAACTTAGGGCAAGAGTTAAAGAACTATACCATGATCTGTCTTTGTCACTTCAGGAACAAATAAGTTCTAAACAAGAGCAATAAAAACAATGGAGGAGACTAGTGAGGTATTGGAATAAAGAAAAGTCTAAGGTATGAGATAGACTTACACTTCAATTAACATTAGTTTATTTTTCATTCTAATATTTCACTTTCATACTGAAGACGGTAAGTGAAAAAAAAACAAGGCGAATCGGGCAAAGAAGAAGATGGTGCAAGTAACAGGTAAAAAAGTTATGCTCGAGTCCGTGAAGAGCTAAAGGTGATTGTATAAGATGGTGCAATTGTTAATGTAGCATGTTAATATCCTTTGTTAGTACTCATTTTATTTTATTTTTCAAACAGACATCTATGGGACAAGATCCAAGTCGATTGGAAATGTTTCGTGCATGGTTCTAGCAAACATGGAACTACAAAAAATGAGGAAGCTGCAAATGCAATTGTAAGTAATATGCTTATATATCCATATACATATCTTTTCTATGCGTTATTGATGGTGTTAAAAATACATATCTTTTTTTTGTTATTATATCTAGTACAGACACAAATGCAACAACTTAGTTCTAATCTTCCCGAGGGTTCGACCAATAATCCTGGACCAGATGATGTTTTTTTCTAAGGTAATGGTTAAATATCGAAATGGTGATGCAGTCATGTATGGCCTTGGTATTCGTGATTCTAATGTTTGAGGTGTAATACCAAGTCATTCAGCATGTCGTAGAGAAAACATCCAACTGAAGTCTAAATGTGAAGAACTTATTAGTACCGTGGTCCAGTTAGAAGCCCAGATATCCGAGATAAAAGGGTCGAAGGATGATTCTAGGTTGCACCTGTTACATCATCATCTTTCCCATTATAACCAGTGGACCTCGTTTACGGGTATTTTTCTATATAAATCTTTAGTGTTCCACATTTTGTAAGTTATCTTTTGTACTTCATCATAAATATGTTATAAACAATAGGCATGTCACTATATTTTGCACAAAGTACATGGTCAAAAAGAGGATTAGTATGTAATTTGGATACTTTGTTCGACTTAGGATATGTAGAAACTGGGAAATAGAGGTAAATCTTTAGCTTGTAGACTCATCCAAAATTGATTGTAAGTTGGTGATTAAATAACGATTACATTAGGCTACACTAGAAAACAAAAATGTCCATTGATGCTTTTTTTCATATTATTTTTTCAATAAAATATTAACCTACTAGTGTAAAACCTTCATTTTTGTAAAATGATTTTTGCACTATAATGACTCGAGTTTATATATAACTGTTTTTTGAAAACTAAAGTCTAGGTTGAAAATGAAGTGTTCCTCAAAAGCATTCTAAACCCTACTGAGTCTGTAGTAAGAGGATAGGTGAAGAGTCTGGACCCATATGAACTAGTTGGTGATATAGAGATTGGACCAACATGGTGTGAGGTAAATGTTCAAGTACCAATAAAAATTGATGAAAAGTTGGTGAGACCATATGGGTTATTTTCCACAATTCAAGATTGTATTCGTGCATCCATCGCATGGCCTTGTCCATTCATCTCGGTATGTATTTATTAAACTTGTGATACGAATAATTTTAATAACATAGAACTTAATGCTTATACATGGATGGTTTATATGTAGGTAGTCCGTGAGGATTGAGGACACATGATGACTCGGGATTTTATGGTGCTTGTTTCTTTTATTGTTTTTAATTTTTTTTGTTGAATGTTACAAGAGTTTATGTTGGATAATGTTATAACTTATTTATGTTTAGTGTTTTCGTTGTGAATAAGCTTATTTAATAATGAAGTTTTATTTCTTTCAATATTTATATGTCCATAAGCGTATAGTAAAATTGTGTGTGTGGACGTTTAAAAAAAGGGTTGTATAATATGATTTGTTAGGACTTCAAATTTTTGTCCTATTAAACGTTAGAACATTGTAAAAGTGTAATAATATGTTTTTTAGGACGTTGTTTAAGTTGTTCATAGACATATTATGCGACCATAAAATTTAGTTTCATAATCATGTTTGGGATACTAGGACCCTTTTCTTGGTACTATAATGTTCCATAAGGTTCCTATAAATTAATTTTTAAGGACGCTTATATGTGTGTCAAAAGTTTACAATTAGGTAAGCACATATCAAAACATTGTAAACGTGCCCTAATATATTTTTATTGGACGCGTTTTGGGTTGTTAATGAATATATTATGTGACCATAAAATTGGTTTCATAATCTTATTTGGGATATCAGGACTTTTTTCTTGGTACTTAAGTACCTATAATGTTACATCATAAGGGTCTTATAAATTAATTTTTAAGGATGCTTGCATGTGTATTAAAAGATTAAAGGTGGGCATGCTCATGCTAAGCATTGTAAACGTGTCCTAATATGTTTTTATTGTGATGATTTTTGGGTTGTTAATGGATATTTTATGCGACCATAAAATTGGTTTCATAATCTTATTTGGGATATCAGGACGCTTTTTGAGTTCCGAGACTTATTACGACCCCTTTACATGTAACGTTTTTCTCGTTGGTCCTATTAAATAAAAGGTCCTATAAAATAACATTTTAGGACACTTTTGTGCGTATTAAAAAACCCTTTTTGTTGTAGTGATGTATAAAACTCAAGCCATGAGATTTTAATGACTTAAGCGAGCTGGTACTGCTCAGAATCTGAACTTTGAGTCGAAAAGTACACTCGAAACTTCAAAACAAACATATAAGTCTTCTGGCCTGAACGCTAGTCCCGAACATAATGTAGAGAAATTGACAAGTAAAATATGTTTAAATATGTTTGACTATTGCGCCGTTAACGGTCCGAAAAACAATTGACCAACAAAACTCCATCAATCTGTAAAATTGATTGAGGGCTTTTGTTAGTTAGATAAAAACCAACGGTTTTTACAAGACAACTTACTGGAAAAATATTACGGAATAATGTGAAAACACGAGTCAAAGGGACTTGGTACTTATGAATTGGAACACTTTTGAAACTTGGTTACAATTCTATGGTATATTTCCTATTTAAAATGCTTTGTAGAACACATATATACATACACATACGTACATACATATACATGTGTGTACTCACATACGCATTAATAATTTTCTTTTTTTAAAAATATATTAACTAGAAATCGTCAAACCGAAAGATGATAACTTGATGAAGAACATCAAAAATCCAAAAGGGTTGGCTTGAGGACGACGGGGGCTGGCATCAGAATATTTTAGGGTTTTTGGAATGTTTTCTGATTAAGTATTATACCCAAATTCGTTTATTAGGCAAATACTCATTTAAGGTAACCGAATAACACAAATATGATGCAAGGGAATCGGATTGCACCTCAAGAAAAAGGATGTGGATTAGCTACAATAACAGATTATATTACTTGTACATTAATTTTAGTGATTTAGGGTCGTTTAAGGAAGGATTTAGAAATAAAGGAATCAAAACAAAAGATTTGCTGATATGGTAAGTTAATTATAACATGATTTTTTTATAATATGATATTTATACGATATGATATGATAAGACACAAAACAATATGATATGACACTTTTAATTTAATATGATATGATAGGATATGATATGATGTAGTATATGGTAAAAGCATTATAATTATTATAATAGGAGTTATTACGTTAAAGAAGTGACATATATTTTTTTAAAATTTTTTACGAAAAAATGATCAAGCTATTTTGCTATATATTCGACTAGCTTTTAAACTCGTGTATTACACCGTATTTGTCAAATAATAAAAAAACAAGGGTCCATTGTTTGAAAGAAATTAACAAAATTAAAGGTAAAAGGAAAATAAAACATATAGTACAAACAATAAACAATAAGAAATCTTGGCAATCTCAATGGTTGCAGTATACGTCTGGTACTTTTGTGAATGTATGTTTATAAAGAACTTAATTAATTTTTATCTTAACATGCAAACAAATAAATAATTAAATAAATTTTGATGTGTGTAATTACCACCTTACAATAACAATAACACATGCGAGTCCAACCCTTGACCCTCTAGATCGGGTATTTGGCTAAAAAGTTTTGTTTATATAGAATGTATTCGTTGTTTTATGACGGCATTTGGTTAAATACATGATAGTTTATTTTCTTCTGCAAAGTTTTTTTATTTGGTTTATATTATTTACTTGTATTTGGAGAGTGGAAATTCATTTGTATAATATCAGCTACATGTAAAAAAAATGGATATCGCTAATTAACGAACACAACCACCACTAGAATGGATATCGCTAATGAACACAACCCCACTACTAATTCTTTCGCCAGTTTGCCACAATCTTCTGACCATATTTTCCGCCATCAACCACCGATGATGCTTAATCTTTCATTCATGTACATACATGATCCATTAATAAAAGTCGTTACACACTCCTCTTTGGCCTACCGTCGTTCTTTAGCAATACAAATTTTAAAAGCATTACTTGTTTGTCCAAGAAATTGATAGATGGCTGGTTAATTACGTGCGTTTGCATAAACTCAGCACATTCTACCGTCCCCAAACCTGCACATTTCGCATCCAAAACACACACAATACTTGCAACCTTTGCACTTGCTATTCTTTCGGTGTCCACTATGTGGTCTTGAACTCCTCTCCTCAAGGTCTTCACATGTCCACCTTCATCAAAAAGGTTTAATGAATAATAACAAATCAAATGATTAAAATTAGCTTTTAGATAGGCAAATCAACCTGCCGCAAATCATGTCACTGCAAGTTCGGTTTTCCCTTGCAGCTGAAAAGTGATAAGACCTGCACCCGTCCCTTGTCTTAAGTTCAAAGCAACACACCTTCTTTCACGCGTAACAACTCAAGAACTCGTCTCGGTGGGAGACTTGGTTGCGTGGTCAAACATATTCTTATGTTCAGGTACAAAGATAAAAGTAGTAAAATACATTAATATATACTTCATCCTAGAAATAGAAAAATTTAAAATAAAATGACCCTATATGTTGACTTGGGCCAATTAGCTGACAAAATATCGCCTTCGTTACACCGGTCTAAAAACAAAAAATACTTACTAGATGAGTACCAAATAAATTCAAAAATAATTATGTAATAAAATGATGCAACAAAAATAAAGAAATGGGAATGAAATAGTTGAGGCATTACTTGTAGACAGCACAATATACATTCCATTTTGTGCAAGGTATCCCATCTTCACCGATGAATGCAGCTGCATATTCAACGAAGATAATGAGTAAACAAGTTAAATTAAAATTAGCCAAAAATGCTCAATAAAAATAGTGGTGTAATTAAGAGTTTAGAACCTACCTCAACATAGTAGCCAACATTTGAAGCACACATCGCATGAAAGTAAGTATTTCACTTGCAACACTATATGCAAGAACCATGAACCTGAAATAGAACAAAAAAAGGTAACAATTAGATGATATTGTATTACTGTTTAACTAAATTAGGCATCATATTAGCTTTTGAATGTTCATATCTCTACCTTCTTAAAAGAATCAGGTGGAATCCAAAGAAGTCCAGTTGCAGGTTCCATTTTATTGACACTTACCAAAGAACTTTCGGGCTCGAACCACGCACAGTTAACATGAACCCACAATGTGTCTATATCAGTTGGCTTCAGAGCGCCACCTATGGTAATTAGCACCAAGTCAGATATAAAGATAAATATAAAGCTCACATATACCCTTACAAACGAGAAAAATTCTCTTATACCCAAACAAAACTAAATACAACATAACATATATACCCGACTAATGGATTTTTACTTAATGACTATTCTACCCCTAAACGGATTGTAAAAACACGACCAAATCGAATGCATATATAGTAACCACTCATTTGATACGATCCAGATTTCACCAAATGGCAGTTATTAGGCTACAAGGATTGCAAAATACTAGGCAAAGCGCTCGATTCAGGAACCATTGAGAACTACTTGTTCCATAATAAAACCAAAGCGCGCGATTCAGGAACCATTGAGAACTACTTGTTCCATAATTAAACCGTCAACTTTGGCATTTTAATGGCTGATATTTGATTTGAACCACTCATTTAATACGGTCCAGATTACACCGAAAAGCAGTTATTAGGCCAACGGTTGCTAGACCGTAGTCTATATTATAGATAATTACACAATCACAAAGCCTCAGCCCAAATCTGGTGAATTGATTGAAATTTAGAAAGCTGATTGTAACACCACGACCAAAGCTAACCATTAATAGTAGCTTAAGCAATTCAGTTAATCAGATATCAAAATAGTACACCTATATCACAAACTTTAATCCCAAGCAGATCCCATCAATCGATTTAGAATTCAAAGCGACCTTATAAGCACCAACGGAACTTAAGCATATATAGAGCAATATTTCAAGCAATATTAATGAACTTAATAAACAATTTGTTGCAACAATGAATGAAATGCAAAGAAGACAGATAGAAATTTTCTTTACATGGCACCATGTATCGTATGTGAGTACCCTGCACTTGTGTTCAACGAGACTTTCGCTCATGATTGAACGCCCAAATCTCACCCTTCCGCATCTATGGAAGACACGGGTTCAAGTGACCACATCGCTTTTCAATATAGTGTAAAGAAGAAGTGTGGGTAGCTGGAAAAGGCGCTCGCATTGATAGATGCAACTCAAGTTTTACTCCCTTTCGTAGGGCTTTTTTTATTTTTATTTTTTCCTCAATCTCTTTAACATGAGTTGTATACAGATTTACGGAAAGCATGATTGTTAGTTAATTCGCTGCATGTTTATAGACGAGACTCGGGCAGTTTACATAATTTCATTTACAAAAGTTTGTTCTATTATTCTGATAACATCAAAGATGTCAAAAAATATACGAATACTATTGAAATTTACAGAAAACAAACCAAAAACATGAACCCTAGAAATGAATAAATTAATATGCCAAATAAAAAAGGGATTAATATTTTACCATATGTATAACAATATTTCCGAGACCACCTATTCCAACGAGGGCAGAATAATAATCGCCATGGGATCTTGAAGGGGATGGATTTCCCACACACTTTCATGGCTTATATTGTAGGTTGTGAGACCGATCCAAACAATAAATTCGGAAATGGTTAAGAAGATCGAAAAAAGGAGAGTATTAGTTGGATGGGACGGGGATTGGCGGTGGGAATATGCCGACGGTGGTGAGAACTGAGGAGACGAGAATTGAAAGTGTACCCCTGCTTTACCTAATTAGGGTATATATAGAGAGTGTTATTTCTTTTTTTTTTTAGTTCATACTTTTCATTTTTCTTTTCCATATCACATGAAACAATCATGCATAGATATTCAACGTATCTCGCAAGTGGTAATTTGCTTTGTACGTATAACACCAATATTTATGACTTGCGATATCAAATTACGAAACCCGTTATATATTAATGGTCAAGTGAATAATTAAAGTCGACGAGGAAACCGGACACGAAACGAGAGCTTCGGGACGCGCTTTAGCTTTAACGGGGAGAAGATCTTCTAAAATGTTAGTTGTTTGGTTATAAATAGGAGTTTAGTTAGTTTTATGTGTGTGCAAGGGCGGAACATATATGGATGGGGCAGGGATGGGTTGTGACCCCCTTAACTTTGGGTTTAGAAATGGATTGGGTTCAGTTGCTCCATTGATTTGAAGTTTCTGGGTTTTTTTCTTTTACAGGGAGATTATATAATTTACTATAAAACGATTACAATAAAGTGGCAGGCAAACGGGCAACAAGCTGCGCCGCAACCCCCTTTTGAACAGCAAAGCCAATCCTGCTAAAAACGAAGCTTTGAGACCTAGAAGCTGAAGAGGTTCCGTGTACGACGCGCTGAACCCTACTCAAAAATTTCACAGCCTCTGGAGCCAGAAAACCAAATGTATCAAAGGCAAATGGTAGAAAGACATGTTGATTATCTAAACAAGCTTTCTCGTGTTTAACAACTTTGCCCGATTAAGCCTTCAACGCAGCCTGACCCACAACAAACCCACGGTCCCTGAGCCCAACAAGAGGAGACACTCCTGTAAGATCCACACAGGCGTGTTTCCCCCCTGCCCACCCGAACACAAGAATATCAGCTGGTCGTAAAGTAGACCTCCCTTCAATAGGATCCGTGAGAAAGTTAACAGGGGCCTCCTTTTTAGCAGAAATCCCTGCCCGTTTAAGAACATCACACAGAACATCCCTAACCAGATCATGTCTGTATTTAAAGCCAGGCAATTCTTTGCAATGCACCGCATGGTCACCAAAAGAATCCAAACAGACCTTGCGACAAATTGGGCAAGGTTCATCCGTCGGGAACATAGGGATCATTAACCGGTACTTAAGGATAGCCCGATACTCCAAACCCGACATACGTTGGCCTAATCCTTCAATGGGGATAGCCGTTAGAAAATCCTGAGCCCGAGGAGCCCGAAGGCATTCAAACACCGCCTTTTGGCGAGGGGATAGATCAAACTTCACTTCTAAACTCTTGACGATTCCACTAAATAAGGCACTCGCCACAACATGTTGGGCTTTAGGGGGGGCGGTGTCCTTATTAGAGAACCCGCTAAGATCAAAATCTGGAAGTGAAGTACGTAAACGATCCATCGCACACCCATAATCAGAGTCCAACCTATGAATATCACAACCCCGAAGAATATGGTCTTGCAAACACCACGACTGTGCTCTCGAAGCCACAAAAGCATATGTAGATACATCCTCGGCCGAACAGAGACCCAACCCCCCATAACGGATCGGAAGTGACGCCAACCTCCATTGGAGATCCCCAAAGAACGGACCTCCACAAACCACGATGTCCTCAATCGCCCTTCGAAGACCATTGTCAAATATAGAAACAGCTTCCCCCACATACATAGGTTGGCATGTTCTCAAACCGAACAAAAGCTTGGCGACTCCCATACATGAGCGAAGCAAAAGAAGCTCGCATTGAGGATCCCGAAGTCTTGGGAGACAGCTCATCAGTTCCACAGCGCTAGATGCCCTTTTCATAGCCAAACTGCTGATAAACCCCACATCCTGGCTTACAGCACCACCAAGGAGTTTCACGCCAAGCACCGGCCTTCCAATCCCGCAAGGGAACAACCCCTCCTGTGCCTTCACCCCATTGCATGTCGGCCAAAATAACTCTGTTTTCTTAACGTTTAATTCAAGACCCAAACGAGGCCCCTCAGACCTGATAATATCTAATGCTTTGGCTACCTCTCTAGTATCCCCGATAATCGTGCCATCATCCAAGTACCAAGCATGAAAGAGAAGCTTGCACCGATCTCTGATTTGGTGAACAAGTGGGTGCAAAGCTAAGGCAAAAAGGAGAGGCCCAAGAGGGTCCCCCTGTTGAACCCTAGTGGTGGATTTAATGAAAGTATCACCCACATATAACCTAGCCGACTGCCCATATAAAAAATCCACCCAAAGAGAAATGGAAGGACATCGACTCCGAACCTCATGTAGAAGGGTCGTCCTATCTACTAAGTTGAAGGCATTGGAGAAATCAACAGTAAGCATAGCCAATGACCCATCCGAATGAAACTGATTTAGAAACCTGTTCGCGCTATGAAGCACGGCCTCTGCCCCACTGGGGACTCCCACCCCAAATTGAAAGTCACCGAGGTATTTAACCATCTCCTTCCCGACACCCCTCATAGCCACCTTAGAGACCAACCGCCTCCAAATGGCCCCAACGGCAATAGGTCTAATCCCATTGTCCGGTTTAAGCAACGGCGTAAGTGGGGCAGACGCAACAAACTCTGCCAACACCTTAGGACACCTTCCCCCCAAAAATAAATTAACCACCGCAGAGATAGCCTTGAGCAAACCATCTGCAATCGGAGACCCCTCTCCGCACAACGCATCTAAAATGTGTTGGGCTCGCAAACCGTCCCGCCCACACGAAGTCCCTTTAGGGAAAGACTTAATGCACCCACGCACACTATCAACGTCCACGACAAGGGGAGACTCAGAAAGCAAGGAAGCAGGCATAATCGGAGGTGCCATGATGGGATGCTTAGACAACAAAGCGTTTAAAGTATCCTTACCGAAAGGGGCAACCCCTGAAGAGCATAATACCTTGACCGCAGCAGTGAAATGCCCGTCCGCAACTTTTCGCAAACATTGTTTAACATTGGCGCCCAACCCGGCGTTGTCAGACTCGGGTACAAACGCATCACCACCCGGGGCATCTCCTAGGGGTTGGTTAAAAAGCGATATAAGGAGCTCAAAGAAACCGTCACGGTCACCCCAAGCGGATAGCGACCGTTGAATAATTCGGCATTGCTCAGACTTTCTATTGCCAGACCTGCGTTGCTGACGATTAGAAGGTCTGAAAACTCGTAAGGTGCAACGTGGTAACAACAACAGTTTCACCCACGCCTCAACAGACTCTGGCATAGCCGCCGCCTTACCCAGAGCACCCACTAAGGCTTGGGAAAAAGCCATACGACAACTATGAGGAATGTTTTTAACAGTCGTAATAGGAAGAGTGAAGACACGCTCAAGGAGAGCTACATCCACCTCCACCCTTCCCACCGCGACAACTTCCCTCCCAACATGTGGCTTCGCAATCCCCACTATATATTCCTCCACATCTCCCGTGACACACTTGTACCAGACCGACCCGTCATCATGATGGCACCCCCGACGGAGAGCATGTGACTCCATACACGCTCCACACATCCACCTACGCGAGACCTTTAAAGCCTCACCAACCGAAATAAACAAATCCAAATTTGTCGAGATCGCCTCCCGTAAGGTCTCTTTCTTGTCATCCGATGACAAATGAAGCCGCTTAATATGTGCGGCCAATCGAACCCCCTTGGACCCCGGTAATCCATCCGGGCAACAGGGAGATGAAAAGATGGATAAGAAGAAAACAAGTGACTTATTATATTCTTGAAAATGATAAAATGAATGGGCGTAAACTCACTGACACAATTATCTATCTAACCCTTTCCCATATAATAAGTTACTAGAAAGTTTTTATACTCTTGAAAATGATAAAATGAGGGGCTCCAAAGTTTGATTTTCAATTTGTATTATTTTTTATTCATTTACTTGATTATTAATTATTTCATTATCGACTAGTTTAATGAATTAGCCTTAATGTGGGGAAGTATTATCCCGCAACAAAACATCATATGATTTTTTTATCATTTATTTGTAGAAACTGTTTTTTTTCTTGGATATATAATCTTTATATAGTGTAAAAATTTGGTTTTTTCATTTTATTTTGTTATGTGTTTGAGCTTATGATTAATATAAAGATTTTCGCCCCCTCTATGAATATGTTTAAGTTCCGCCACTGTGTGTTTGTAAGGTGTAAATCACTCATCCAAGGGGAGCTCACCTTATGTGGTTCGGTTCTTTGTTTAAACTATCAATCTTATAACCAACAACTAGATTGTTCATTATATTCTATTTTTATATTTTCTATGTTCAGTCGTTTGATTTACCGCACCCATCTCAAAATATATATCAAGTAATAATTCTTTCTTGGGCAAAAAAAATCATACATTATGCCAATTTTGTGATCAAATCATGCCCAAATTAAAATGGCAGGTCCAAAAAATAGCTAGCTCAGCCCAAAACACTAAGCAACATAGTCCATTGCTTGATCCAGAATCACGCCAACTTGATTTTTGGCTGATTCTGGATAAAGCAATGGTGATGCAGCGTACTAAGAGATAACGAAGGCATATCATGTTGATTCTACAAATATACTCGTGATGGTCCTTCCCCAAACCCCCAAATCTGACACAAAAGTCAGGAGTCTGAAAAGCAAAAGTTTTTTTATTCAATTCTAATCAATGATCAGTCACAAGCATTCATAACATACCAATAGAACATTCAAAATAGGTTTGGGCCAACACAAACAACCAAAGGCCCAACAATAGCCCAAAACAAAACCGAAAACTAGACCAAAAACACAAAAGTGCCCCAAAAGTGTATCTAGAAGCCTTATTTCAGAAAAATAAACAGGATAACTCACCTATGGAAGTTACCACAATGTGGACCACGTTCCAACGGTCGTTTTGACTGATAGCACGCCTGAAACGGAAGCCCGTAGCCCAAGTTATGCCCAATTTCGTGCAGCCCCTTTTGAAGCGCGATTGGGTCTTCTACACTTGGGCCCACATCAAATGGACTATGTTGCTTAGTGTTTCGGGTTGGGCTAGCTAATTTTTTACATGCCATTTTAATTTGGGCATGATTTGATCACAAAATTGGCATAATGTGTGATTTTTTTTCAAAGAAAGAATTATTGTTCGGGGTTGACCAACTAAAGAATGTCAAATTTACTCGGGTTTTTGTCATTATTGGACTGTGTTCAAAGCATATTATTTATATGTTATTTTAAAGGCGTTCTAGAATTGGATCTGAAAACATGGGCTACAAGCATCCGAGATGCTTATTTATTAAAGTGATAATTTTTAAACAAGTTAGATTTAATAGGGAAATAAATTGTTTAAGCTCTCAAACTGAAAATGTGGGATACGAGTATCTGGGATACATATTTATCAGGGGTGAGTTACTTAAATAATTTCTTTCATGGAAATTATAAGCTTTGTCATTTGATCGTTGTCTCCTGTGGATCATACCTTGAGGGGTGATTGAAGACGCTTCGGCTTTGTCGGGTTGATTAGTGAAGATGCAATACTTGGTTCAACAAAATTTTTGATATCATAAATCAAAGGGGTGATTGTAAGGCCAATATTTTTGACTTGCGATATTAAATTACGAAACCCGTTATATATTAATGGTCAGATGGATAATTAAAGTCGACGAGGAAACTGGACACGAAACGAGAGTTTCAAGATAAACGTTTAGCTTCAACGGGAAGAAGATCTTCTAGAATGTTAGTTATTTGGTTATAAATAGGACTTCAGTTGTTAGTTTTATGTGTATGTTTTGTAAGGTGTAAATCATCCGCCCAAGGGGAAATCACCTTGGGTGAGTCGGTTCTTTGTTTAATGTTATCAATCTTTTATTGCTAGCCCAGCCCAAAACACTAAGCAACATAGTCCATTGCTTGATCCAGAATCAGGCCAACTTGATTTTTGGCTAATTCTGGATAAATCAATGGTGATGCAGCGTACTAAGAGATAACGAAAGCATATCATGTTGATTCTACGAATATACTCGTGATGGTCCTTCCCCAAACCCCCAAATCCGACACAAAAGTCAGGAGTCTGAAAAGCAAAAGTTTTTTTTATTCAATTCTAATCAATGATCAGTCACAAGCATTCATAACATACCAATAGAACATTCAAAATAGGTTTGGGCCAACACAAACAACCAAAGGCCCAACAATAGCCCAAAACAAACCAAAAACTAGACCAAAAACACAAAAGTGCCCCAAAAGTGTATCTAAAAGCCTTATTTCATAAAAATAAACGGGATAACTCACCTATGGAAGTTACCACAATGTGGACCACGTTCCAACGGTCGTTTTGACTGATAGCACGCCTGAAACGGAAGCCCGTAGCCCGAGTTATGCCCATTTTCGTGCAGCCCCTTTTGAAGCGCGATTGGGTCTTCTACACTTGGGCCCACATCAAATGGACTATGTTGCTTAGTGTTTCGGGTTGGGCTAGCTAATTTTTTACATGCCATTTTAATTTGGGCATGATTTGATCACAAAATTGGCATAATGTGTGATTTTTTTTCAAAGAAAGAATTATTGTTCGGGGTTGACCAACTAAAGAATGTCAAATTTGCTCGGGTTTTTGTCATTATTGGACTGTCTTCAAAGCATATTATTTATATGTTATTTTAAAGGCGTTCTAGAATTGGATCTGAAAACATGGGCTACAAGCATCCGAGAAGCTTATTTATTAAAGTGATAATTTTTAAACAAGTTAGATTTAATAGGGAAATAAATTGTTTAAGCTCTCAAACTGAAAATGTGGGATACGAGTATCTGGGATACATATTTATCAGGGGTGAGTTACTTAAATAATTTCTTTCATGGAAATTATAAGCTTTGTCATTTGATCGTTGTCTCCTGTGGATCATACCTTGAGGGGTGATTGAAGACGCTTCGGCTTTGTCGGGTTGATTAGTGAAGATGCAATACATGGTTCAACAAAGTTTTTGATATCATAAATCAAAGGGGTGATTGTAAGGCCAATATTTTTGACTTGCGATATCAAATTACAAAACCCGTTATATATTAATGGTCAGATGGATAATTAAAGTCGACGAGGAAACTGGACACGAAACGAGAGTTTCAAGATACACGTTTAGCTTCAACGGGAAGAAGATCTTCTAGAATGTTAGTTATTTGGTTATAAATAGGACTTCAGTTGTTAGTTTTATGTGTATGTTTTGTAAGGTGTAAATCATCCGCCCAAGGGGAGCTCACCTTGGGTGGGTCGGTTCTTTGTTTAATGTTATCAATCTTTTATAGCTAGCCCAGCCCAAAAACACGAAGCAACATAGTCCATTGCTTGATCAAGAATCAGGCCAACTTGATTTTTGGCTGATTCTGGATAAAGCAATGGTGATGCAGCGTACTAAGAGATAACGAAAGCATATCATGTTGATTCTACGAATATACTCGTGATGGTCCTTCCCCAAACCCCCAAATCCGACACAAAAGTCAGGAGTCTGAAAAGCAAAAGTTTTTTTTATTCAATTCTAATCAATGATCAGTCACAAGCATTCATAACATACCAATAGAACATTCAAAATAGGTTTGGGCCAACACAAACAACCAAAGGCCCAACAATAGCCCAAAACAAAACTGAAAACTAGACCAAAAACACAAAAGTGCCCCAAAAGTGTATCTAGAAGCCTTATTTCAGAAAAATAAACAGGATAACTCACCTATGGAAGTTACCACAATGTGGACCACGTTCCAACGGTCGTTTTGACTGATAGCACGCCTGAAACGGAAGCCCGTAGCCCAAGTTATGCCCATTTTCGTGCAGCTCCTTTTGAAGCGCGATTGGGTCTTCTACACTTGGGCCCACATCAAATGGACTATGTTGCTTAGTGTTTTGGGTTGGGCTAGCTATTTTATTACTTGCCATTTTAATTTGGGCATGATTTGATCACAAAATTGGCATAATGTGTGATTTTTTTCCGAAGAAAGAATTATTGTTCGGGGTTGACCAACTAAAGAATGTCAAATTTGCTCGGGTTTTTGTCATTATTGGACTGTGTTCAAAGCATATTATTTATATGTTATTTTAAAGGCGTTCTAGAATTGGATCTGAAAACATGGGCTACAAGCATCCGAGATGCTTATTTATTAAAGTGATAATTTTTAAACAAGTTAGATTTAATAGGGAAATAAATTGTGTAAGCTCTCAAACTGAAAATGTGGGATACGAGTATCTGGGATACATATTTATCAGGGGTGAGTTACTTAAATAATTTCTTTCATGGAAATTATAAGCTTTGTCATTTGATCGTTGTCTCCTGTGGATCATACCTTGAGGGGTGATTGAAAACGCTTCGGCTTTGTCGGGTTGATTAGTGAAGATGCAATACATGGTTCAACAAAGTTTTTGATATCATAAATCAAAGGGGTGATTGTAAGGCCAATAATTTTGACTTGCGATATCAAATTACGAAACCCGTTATATATTAATGGTCAGATGGATAATTAAAGTCGACGAGGAAACTGGACACGAAACGAGAGCTTCAAGACACACGTTTAACTTCAACAGGAAGAAGATCTTCTAGAATGTTAGTTATTTGGTTATAAATAGGACTTCAGTTTTTAGTTTTATGTGTATGTTTTGTAAGGTGTAAATCATCCGCCCAAGGGAAGCTCACCTTGGGTGGGTCGGTTCTTTGTTTAATGTTATCAATCTTTTATAGCTAGCCCAGCCCAAAACACTAAGCAACATAGTCCATAGCTTGATCCAGAATCAGGCAAACTTTATTTTTGGCTGATTCTGGATAAAGCAATGGTGATGCAGCGTACTAAGAGATAACGAAAGCATATCATGTTGATTCTAAGAATATACTCGTGATTGGCCAAACCCCCAAATCCGCAACAAAAGTCAGGAGTCTGAAAAGCAAAAGTTTTTTTTATTCAATTCTAATCAATGATCAGTCACAAGCATTCATAACATACCAATAGAACATTCAAAATAGGTTTTGGCCAACACAAACATCCAAAGGCCCAACAATAGCCCAAAACAAAACCGAAAACTAGACCAAAAACATAAAAGTGCCCCAAAAGTGTATCTAGAAGCCTTATTTCAGAAAAATAAACGGGATAACTCACCTATGGAAGTTACCACAATGTGGACCACGTTCCAACGGTCGTTTTGACTGATAGCACGCCTGAAACGGAAGCCCGTAGCCCAAGTTATGCCCATTTTCGTGCAGCCCCTTTTGAAGCGCGATTGGGTCTTCTACACTTGGGCCCACATCAAATGGACTATGTTGCTTAGTGTTTTGGGTTGGGCTAGCATTTTTTTACATGCCATTTTAATTTGGGCATGATTTGATCACAAAATTGGCATAATGTGTGATTTTTTTCCAAGAAAGAATTATTGTTCGGGGTTGACCAACTAAAGAATGTCAAATTTGCTCGGGTTTTTGTCATTATTGGACTGTGTTCAAAGCATATTATTTATATGTTATTTTAAAGGCGTTCTAGAATTGGATATGAAAACATGGGCTACAAGCATCCGAGATGCTTATTTATTAAAGTGATAATTTTTAAACAAGTTAGATTTAATAGGGAAATAAATTGTTTAAGCTCTCAAACTGAAAATGTGGGATACGGGTATCTGGGATACATATTTATCAGGGGTGAGTTACTTAAATAATTTCTTTCATGGAAATTATAAGCTTTGTCATTTGATCGTTGTTTCCTGTGGATCATACCTTGAGGGGTGATTGAAGACGCTTCGGCTTTGTCGGGTTGATTAGTGAAGACGCAATACATGGTTCGACAAAGTTTTTGATATCATAAATCAAAGGGGTGATTGTAAGGCCAATATTTTTGACTTGCGATATCAAATTACGAAACCCGTTATATATTAATGGTCAGATGGATAATTAAAGTCGACGAGGAAACTGGACATGAAACGAGAGCTTCAAGACACACGTCAAGCTTCAACGGGAAGAAGATCTTCTAGAATGTTAGTTATTTGGTTATAAATAGGACTTCAGTTGTTAGTTTTATGTGTATGTTTTGTAAGGTGTAAATCATCCGCCCAAAGGGAGCTCACCTTGGGTGGGTCGGTTCTTTGTTTAATGGTACTCGTGGTGGTGAAGGTGGAAATGGTAATGACAGTGGTGATGGTGATGCCACTTGTGAGAATAAAGCGGCGGAAGAGGAGCCGCCAAGCGAAGCAAATAAAACTCGTGAGACTGATGCTGCAATCGAGGCTGAAACTGCCTCTATCTTTAATGTTTATTCTGTTGCCGGTACCAGCTCACCAATTCAATAAGCTGTGGAGAATAAAAATGACAGTGATGACGGCATCAACTACTCACCTAATCCGGACACTCCGGAGAGGGTGACTGAAGAACCTGCTGATCAAGAGCCCGTTGCAACTCTCTCCGCTAAGCATGCTCAAAGGAAGTCAAAGAAGTGCATCGAGTACTACAGTGTGAGCCGCATGGCAAGTGTGAGATGGAGATCAAAGCCGTATCATGATGATTCTCCAATCCTCTACGCAAGATGGCACAAGGATAGTAGAAGATGGGCTATCCGACGTGCAAACGACGATATGACATATCTCTCATATGGGGATATGCACACCATGTCCATCCTTGACATGAATTACTTTAGAAGGAAAGTGGGTGGAGGAGAAGAGGATGATACATTGGAAGGATGGTTCAAGCGGTTCCTGAAGCATGAATGGAGAAAGGACTATCAAAACTTCCTGTTAAATCCGAGGAGATCATTCAAGTCAAAGGAAATCAATCCTGCTACCGGCAAGAAGACAAAGGGCTGGAGATACAAGATGCCTAAAGATCATGGAGAACCCATTATGCACGACATGCCCTTTGATAACAATCTTCTCTACGGCTTCATCTCATGGGAGTTCGACAATGACACAGGGGAAGTGATAATTCATTGTCACAGCATGCATCACCTCCGTTTCTTCGATGAGCATGAGTTGTCGAGTTTTTGGAAAGGAATATATGCTGAAGCTTTATAGATATCTTTTGTGCATAGTTGAGGATGTGTGTCGTGACTGTACCAACGCCATCGTGGGGAAATTCAATAAGTTTGTTACATTCTTGTTGAAAAACAACCATTCGATCAAAACGAGGTGTTTGAGTACGAGTCTGACTGAAGATGGAAGCTAACAGTACAAATACCAAAGACTAGAGGGAGATTTTTAGGCCATTTTGTGACTAGTCTTTCGTATTTGTTTGTAATGTATCGTTATGTATGTTAGCCGGTTGGACTTTGTTTATTTGTATGTTTTGGGACATGGCCATGTATGTTGAAGCCCAATGGGTCGTAATAACGAATCGATAGTGCATGAGCACACACTATAAGTAGTGTGTGTATCTCATGCACACATAACCTTTTGCCATTTCTCTAATCTTATCCAAAACTTCAAACTCTCTCATCTCTCCCTTCTCTCTAACCTCATAGTAATAATATAAGCAAACAAGATCCGAGATCTCGGTCCTCACTAGTGATTTCCGCTAGCTTATGTAGCAGATTATCCGAGTAGACTAGTTGTTGTGTTGTTAGATCCGTCTAAAGGACCTACAGTAAGTTATAACTTGCATTAGCTTTTGTAGCTTGCTTATTTATATAACTATTCCTTAAACAAAATTCCACAAATATACAGTTTCTTTCCATATAAAAAGGTTTGAAAAATGTCAAAAATATTTTATTTTTAGGTTTATTTTGCTAATAAATAAATATATAAATTCTTATTCATTTTTAATTGTGTTTTATTTTTATTTTTAAATATTAAAACCTTTGGGGGCTTTAAAGACTTTATGAGCCAGAGAGGCGAATGAGTTAATTGTTACAAAGTGCAGAAAATTAAAGTGCAAAATTTTCCAATTCAAGGGTGTGCTTTGAAAACTTAACGCTTCTTTGATCTTGAAATAGGGTTTGTGAACGCATCTTATCTGTTTCTAGATTTGTGCAGTTAACATTAAACAATCAGATCAATAACAAGCGTCCGTTTGAAGAGATTGAAGTTGTAGTTGGTGAAGTGCGTAAAAGAACATGAGATGAGAAGTTGGTGGTTGAACCTGAATGTAATCTGATTGTGTCTGAAGATCCATCAAGACAAAAAGGAAAGAGATGTCGACATAATAAGAAAGTCAACATAAGAAGGGGATTATATGTCGAGCCTCCCGCATATGATGTTCCTAAATCTATTGTTGCCGATCCTCAATAAAAATAAGAAAGGAAGAGATTGATACTTAAATCTCCAAAAATGGAAATAAAGAATCATCCAAGTCCAATAGGAGTTTGGATCTATTAAACTATGAAACACTTTAAGAGTTCAAGATGGCAAATGTTAAGAATGCAAGACCAAACATGGTTAGTGATGAAATAACCTATCTATACAAAAGCCTAGAGGGAGATTGTAGTGATAAATATACGAAACTTATATATTAGATGTTTTTAAATCTAATTTGTCGTTTATTTTTGCTTTTGTTTAATCATTGTAAGGGTACAAGACACTTTTAAGTGTAACAAGCCCAATGGCCCATGATGTAATCAACCTAAGTATGAGGTATAAATACCATGTTATACTCCATACAATAGGTAACAATTGGAAATAATTATTCTCCTCTTATACTTCTTTTTTTTTTCTCATTTGGTGTTTGTGTGTTTTCTTGATATGAGATCCAGATATAAATTTGGTGATTTCTGTTCACCAAATTTATGGATTGATCCGGGATTAGTTGTTAGATCCAACACGAGACCTACAGACATAGTTAATGACTTTAATAAATGCGTGTTAGTTTACTAATGTAGTGGTTTTATATGGTATTAAGCCTTATAATAATCCCCCCTAAGCCACCATGCCATTCTTGGTATTGCGGATCTTATGCTCCTGGTACTTCTGAGTATTATCATAAATAAATTAAATAATTTTTAATTTATCTTAACAACCTACTAATAATTTAGTCAATATTTGATGCTTGAAGATTACCACCTTACAATAACAAAATGGAGAGGGGTTTAGAAGATGACAAAGCATTTATAAGACCATGTGAATGAACATACCAGGCTTTTTCAAGACGCTACGGCTCGGACACCTGGCTAAATAGCTTTGTTTTTATTAGATGTATATTGTGTATTATTATGACAACATTTGGTAAAATGAATAATAGTCGACTTTTGTTTTGTTCTATACTATTTACTTGTATTTTGAGTGTAGAAATTCATTTGTGAAATATCAGCCGGCCAGAGGGAAAAAAAAGTGGATATCACTAATGAGCATAACCACCACTAGTTCATCGGCCAATTTGCCACAACCATCTGAATACCATGTTCTCCGTGATCAACCATCGATGATACTTCCACTGATAGTCTTACATTCAAGAATCTTAACAGACAACTTAGTAACACACCATCACCAAGGGATCATTGACGGTAAATTCAATGTAATGGAGATCCTTTGATTTGTAGTGAAATGTGGTGAAGCATAACTTTATGAAATACACAAAATGTAGTTCTTTAGCAATACAAAATCTAAAAACATTAAGTGTTTATCCAATATGCTTAAAAAGTTAAACCCAACACATAAAAAGGATAGAAGGCTAGTTAAGTGTGTTTGCATAATAATCAATACACACATGGCATTCACAGTCCACGAACCAGCACATTTCGCATACAAAACACACGCAATACTTGCAACCTTTGCACTTGCTACTCTTTCGGCATCCGCTATGTGGTCTTGAACTCCTCTCCTCGAGGTCTTTGCATGTCCACCTTCATAAAAAAGGTTTTACGAATAATAACAAATCAAGTGTTTAAAATTAACTTTTAGATAGCTAGATCAAGTTACCTGCTGTGACTCATGTCACTGCAAGTTCGGTTTTCCCTTGCAACTGCAAGGTGATAAGACTCGCACACGTCCCTTGTCTTAAGTTCAAAGCGACGCACCTTGTGACACACGGCACAACTCAAGAACTCGTCTCCATGGGAGACTTTGTTGCGTGGTTTAACATATTCATCTTCTTTATAGTACCTGAGTAAGCATGTTTGAGCTAATTTTATCTTCTTGAGGTTGGAGATAAGAACCCAAACCTTGGTCCTGCAATCTGGCACATTCATACAACCCGATGCGTGTTTCACAAGTTTTGCAGGACTGCTAAACACTATTACAACAAAAAGTACCATATATAAGATTTTGTAACAAATAATATAAAAACAATAAGCAGTTGTGTGAGAGAGTTTGAACATGCCTTCTTTGCATTCTAGAGTGCAATGGCAAGTAGAACGGATGGTGCCATCGTCACTGATTCTGAGGATGACTAACGAGTCCCCAAACCTTTTTGTTTGTGCACCCGCAAGCTATTTCAACATAATGCAATGCTCTCACCACGACTTTGTCAACAAAGGCATCCAATTCCTCATTGGCAAAGAGACTCCTGTTTCCTGTTGTTTGTGCAACCAAATTCAATTCAAAAAAACTATAGGCATGATTTTAAACTTCATAAACTTTTACAAACAACAGTTATAAAAGAATCTAACAACAGAGTGAATAATCATCATACCTAATTGTTATGAAAAGAAAAGGCATTTATACATAACAGACACACGTAATCTTTATACTCTTTGTTAATACACCCCAACCCTCTTTTGCCCAAAATTGCTAATTTATGATAAACAAATTTCGATTGTTGAAATAAAACTAATATTAATGTAACATCAAGTGAAATAATGGTATTTGCGGCTACTATCATTAAACCTTTTTGTTCTGGAAATGTTCTTACACATGCAGTCTGATTTCTGATTTTACAGATATGTGATTATCACAAGAGTAATTACTGTTCAAGCAAAAAGATTGTCAAACTGGCAGACCAATTTACACAATCACAATTCAAGCATCAACCTGAAGTAGATCTACTGAACTGATTGAAATGTAGAAAACTGATTGTAAAACCACGACCGAATAGAACTAGAAATAGCAACTTACACAATTCCTTCAGAAATAAAAATAAGACACCTATATCATGAACTTTAATCATAAGTAGATCCAATATTCAATCGATTAAATTCAAGTGAGAATTAAAGCCTATATAGAAGCTCAAGCAATTTAAATGAACCTAAATCAAATATGAGTTCCGTTATAACAATTTGTTAAATCAAAACTTAAATTAAACAAGATTTGTAATTTAAGAGAATTTTCTTTACCCTGCGCCATATGTATCTTAAATTGTGTTCGAAAAGCTTTGGCTTATGATTGAACGCCCAAATCTCACCCTTTGGAATTTGCGGGAATATATATGGCTATATTTATCATCGACTCGATTAGGTTTCCGTTATAACGCCAGCAAGTGTAATTCTTTTTTGCCAAATCAGCTCAAGAAACCCTGAATGATATCGTTTCGTTTATTTCTCATTCATGTGAGTGTTATGACAATTGATATGAACCCTAGAAATGAATAAATATGCCAAAAAAGAAAAGGATTAACATTTTACCGTGTGTATAATAATTCCGAGACCACCGATTCCAACAACAAGAGAAAGATAATCACCATGCTATCTTAAAAGGGATCGATCTTGAACCCACTTTCATTGCATATATCCGTAGGTTGTGAGACCAATCACATCATAAACTTTTATTAGTTCACTCTTTATTTTTTTAACCAACCTTGCATAAATATATAACACAAACCGAACTACATCTGGATAATGGGTAAGCGAGCAACAAGCTGCGCCGCTATCCCCTTTTGAATCGCAAAACCTATTCTACTAAATATAAATCCTTGGTTCCTCGGGCTCTGCGAGTCACTGTGGACCACCTTCTGCACCCGCTTCAAGAAGCGAACCGCCTCGGGAGCTAGGGATCCAAAAGTGTCGAAAGCAAATGGAATGAACACGTGCTGATTCTCCAAACACGATGTCTCAAATCAAATACTAAAATCAGAATGATTAAGATGATCGGAAAAAGGACACTATGGTGACGACTCTTGGTGGTGAAGAATGCCGACGGCGGTGATAGTGGTTTGGTGGTGAGGAGATGAAGGTGTGACAGGTTAGGGTATTGTATATATAGCTAGTTTTTGTTCTTTTCATTTTTCTTTTTTATTTTCCTCATACTTTTCATTTTTCTTTTCCACATCACACCCAATCATGTAAAGATTTTTTTTTGTTTTACTATTGGAATCAAATGTTTAACAATATTTACAGTATTGAATATTCTCAATAACATGTCCAATTATAGTATATAAACTGATAAACGGGCAATAAGCTAGCTGCGATGCAACCCACTTTTGTTTGATTAAACCAATCATACAAAAAACAAAGCTATGTTTCTTAGTAGTTAATGAGTTACTGTGTACGACTCACTCAAATCCTTATAGGAACACAGCAACTTCGGAGTAAGAGACCCAAATGTATAAAAAACAAATGGAATGAAAACGCGCGTGTTAGTTATTGGCATATGTTTTCTTATGCTTAGCAACTTTACCTGACTAGGTAATAAAATTACACGTGTGATTCATGTAACATGTAAAGATTTAACGTGTCTGTAGGTGTGAATAGATCAAAATTTGTTGATCTTCATATCAAAATTCTTTTACGTTAGTTACGATGCAATGATAAAAATTGTACCTAAAAACAAAAGTATATCACAAATGTTCGTCTTCAACTTGTCTTAATTTTCATCATTTTCTTTCCTTCTTGGAATTTTATATTTATATATGAATCAGTGTTCATAAGCAAACAAACAAAACAATCCCACTTTCATTTGAAATTGTTTATTGAATATGATTATAAAGATAAATCCAGAACAAGCAAGTGATAGACGCCAAGTAATTAATCAGGTACATTTGCATACAAATCAGTTCACCCTCCGCATCAACTGTCCTCAAGCCTACTTTTTTCACTTTCAAAACACCCTCAGTACTTGTAACCTTTGCATCGACTGTCCTCAAGCCTCTGCACTTTTCGTGTGAGACTTGTATGATCATCTCTTTTATAGTATATCCCAGAAAACACGATTCACCCAATTTTACTTGCTCGACATTGCAATTTAGAACCCAAACCATCATCCCCCCAGCTTGACGTGTTTGTTCTGTGAGATGCATGTTTTGCAAACTTTGCAGGACAAGTAAACCTTCATTAAGTTTTTTTTTTTTTTTTTTTTTTGAGGAGTGGTGGGGGGGGGGGGGGGGGGGGGGGGGCTAGGAAAACAGAAAGCGTTTTGTGAGAAAGTTTGATCATGCCCCCTGTGCAGCCTAGGCTGCAATGGCAAGAAGTGCGAATTATGCCAACGTCAATGATTCTCAGGATGCCGATGTCTCCCAAGCTGTTGTTTTTGCAACCATACACTAATTCAATGTAATAGGGTGCTCTCACTATGATTTGCCCAGCAAAGGCACTCAATTCGTCACTTGATAAGCTAGTGCATGCAGTTCCTCTGAGTTCAACCAAATTCAATTTACATATATACAAACCGAACGAATTATAACAACAGACGGCATTCACCAACTAGGAAGAAATGTAATAGAAGAATCCGACAAATTTATTGAAAAGGAAAATAATCATTCAGCTATATTCAAACATTTAATTTCCACATCATATTATTATCATAGAGTTCATAACAATATTTGAGTTATTATGTTTTCTTATGACAAATTAAGAAACTTATTACAAGGAATAATAGTTATAACATCTACGGACATTACACTTCTACTAGAATGGAAATTGATCAAAACACGAGCTACTGATATGTTACTTTTACTAACTAGAAAAACTGAAATAAAAGAATCTAACGATTTATAGAAGGAATAATCTTGATACCTGAAAGTTAGCAAAAGCAAAAGCAGTACTGTCATACATTTCACATTATGAGAAGACTGATAATGCATCAATAACCTTCATTTTTTTTCCATCTAAACTGTATTTATTCTTCGGCATTCATCGAGCCAATTATCAATACAGAATCACAAGCATTAGTCCAAAGCAGGTCTAGTCAACTGACTGAAATTAACAGATCTGATTATAAAAACTCCCACCAAATCTAGTGACAAATAACAACTTAAGCAATTTTAGTTCAGCTGAAATTAAAAGCTGGATCCGATATATTAGTTGCATGTAGATTTGTAGCATATATAGCAACTCAACAATTTAAATAAATATAAAATCAAAACCTGGCATGTATAGCCCAGCCCATACATCAATTTCAATTTGTAAAATCAAACATGATCGTAACAACGGATGAACTTCAGCAATTCGATATGAACTGTTTCTTTACCTTAAGCAGATTCAACGCCCAAATTTCAGACACTTATAGGAGACACGGGCGACCTATGTATAAGAACAAGTCCAAGTGACACCGTTGTTTTTCAAACAAAAACAGAAGCATGGATGGCTGGTAAATAAGTCGCATTAACAGTTTTATACCGATAAAATGTACTGAATACTAAAGAAAACATGATTGGTTAGTTAATACGCTACATGCTCATAGGCTTGACTCGAACCAATTTCACAGTTTGATTTACTACCAAGGTGGAAGCAATATATAAGCATTAAACAACTTACACATGCAATTTAGGTACAATAAACAAGTATATGATGTCAAATATTATGCTATTAACAAAATCTCGCTCCAAATTCCAACAAGTAATCATCATAGCATATGTTTGTTTGATCAAGTCTATATGGAAACCTGTTTTTGGTTTGTTTCAGTAAACCCTAAGATATTTTACACAAATTTTGTAGGTCCCGTGACTGGATCAAACAACACAACAAACTAAGTACTAGTCGTTCTTGGGTCAACCTCACAACTAGTTGGCGGAAACAACTAGCTAGACCGAGATCTCAAATCTTGTGGTGACTTAACGTGGGCCGAAACGTGAGAAGGGTGAGGAAGTGTTTGTAAGTCTTAGATAATAATAATGCAAGAGGTTTATTCACAAAGGTTGTGGAGAAATGGGTTAAGTGACCCTATATATAGGTCTCCATTTCTCCAACATTTACATTTTGTTCTTACACAATAAACGTACTGAGGTACGTAATACACCGACTATTAGCGAATATAAAGACATACACAATCCTAAAACTAATATAGAATATTGGCCCTACAAATTTGTAACATAAAGATTGATTAGAGACTTGGTGTTTTTTGAACATAAAGAATGAAAACTGCAATTTTTTATAAATGTGATCGAACTGATTCTAAAATTATATTTTTATAATACACACAATAGAAGTCACTTATCGCGTAACTACATACATTCCTTATATTACATACCTTCATTAAGTGTCATATTTAACCAACTCTAAAGCCTTCTCCATTAAGATACCACCAAAAGCAACCACGCGACCCCCCTTAACTAAGATACTTAAATATCACCAAGATCATCCCAATAGTGTGTGTTTAAGCTCAATACCGGTTGATTGCTTGCTTCCTTCTAAGGTACCTAGCACTTGGAAAAAGTGGGTGCTCGTGGTGGTAGAGGGACCTCATCTGGAAGATTGAGAAGAGCATCAAGACCAAACAGTTTCCTAGTAGCATCATAAGCCAAGGCAGCTTCATGGGCGGAGTCGAATGTCCCTAACCAGGAAACCAAATTTGGGGTCACGGATTTCCGCCACCCACTTTCCCCATTTTCGTTGTCTAACACCTATTAAGGTGCAGGAACCATTTAGAGGGCCACCTTTTCCCTTCTTTGCAGCCTTTACAGGGCCACTTTCCGTTCACCACCACCTCTTCCACAACCACTGCCTGTTCAGTACCTCGCGTTACCTCCTCTGAATAAGTGGATTGAATAAGTGGATGCTGGTGGGTGGTGATGCAAAGAGAATTCTGACCAAACAGTGTCTGCGATCAAAAATATTTTCTGTTATTTCAAATACTACGAAAATTTGCACAAAACAAACAAGGGTTTAGCATTTTACCGTGGTAAAACAATTCCGAGACCACCAATTCCAACAAGGAAAGAAAGATGAGAACCATGCGATCTTCAAATGGATCGATCTCGAACACACTTTCATGGCATATATTGGTAGATTGTGACAAACACTAAAATCAAAGTGGTTATGATCGAAGATGATCGGAAAAGGGATATTGCAGAAGGTGATACTAGAGATGAAACTTGAATAATATTGCCGATGGTGGTGAGGAGATCAATGAAATTGTCACGGCTTTATAGAGAGTTTTTCTTTTTCTTTTTTTTTAATTTTCCTTCATACTTCTTATTTTTCTTTTCAATGTCACACACAATCTAGAATGCTTTTGATATAAGGATAATATGATGTGATATTATATATGTAATATCATTTGGTATGATGTGTTAATTATAAGATGATATTTTTTTTATATAATATGACTAGCTTTTAAGCCCGTATTACGTGGTTGTTTTACATTATTCGTTTCCAATATTTATATATTTCTTAGAAATTTTTTTTTATTGTAAGAGAGTTAATGATATACTTATGATTTGATGATAAAAGGGTTTCATAAATAAATGAGATGTTATAACCCGGTTTAAAACCTTTCTGGGTTTGGTGAGACCCATGACCTGTTTTTTTACTATAAAATTATTTTTTAATTACAAATAATATCTTTTTAAAAAACGAATATTAATTTTTAGTATATCCTAATTTTATAGGATTTCCATGTCAAATATTTGATGAGATTAATATTTATATAATAAAATGTTATAACCCGTTTAAGGGCTATTTGGGTTTGATGAGATCCATACCCGTGAATTAGGTCAAATGCATGAGAAGCCTTTTTTACAAATAAAACAATATGTGGCATAAGAGAATTTAGTGATGTTTCGTTTATATATATATATATATATATATATATATATATATATATAGGGGATGGTTCATGCGAGAGTGATATTACAATGAGAAGCACGAGAAGTGAATCTCATCCATTGATTAAACACATCAATGGTTTAAAATAAAGGATGGTATTTTTGTAATTATCTTAACAATGTAATCTATTGATTTATGTTAAAAAGGGCAAAATTGTCTAAAGATGTAGGGTTAAAAGTTGTAACGTTAGCATTCCCATCTTTCAAGCCTTATTTTCACTCCCAAATTTGTCCACCGCAAGCAATTGATACAACAAATTGATGAGTTTGACTACACCGATTGTGTTTTGAAGTGTACAAGAATCGATCAACAGTGTTAGGCCCGTGTCCCTGTCAAGCATAATTGGGGTTCTTTCAATCTTAATGGTGACCAAACAAGATGCAAGAATTCGAGGTATGTAGGCTAATTTGTGTATTGTTTTTGTTAGGAATAACACAAAACATTCAGGATTTTATATTGGACGTAGCTACATTCAAAATTTTACTTCTTGAAACTATTAATTTGGGGAAAATTTAGGGCTTTTTGTGTAGGGTTTATTTGCCAAATGTGTATTCTGTTATGTGTTGGTGGTGTAGGTTTTATCGGTAAATTGTCTATTCTAGGTGAAAATTATCTGCAAATTCAGTATATATCATGTATGTCTATGGTGTGCATGTTAATTTGAATACATGTTACGTTATGTTTATGTGTAGGCTGTGTAGGGTTTAAATGCTAATTGGTAGTTGATTTTTCTAATTCTTCAAATTGTGCATGGTTCATTCAATTTTAATTTATAATAGGTCATGTTATGTGTAGGTTGTATAGGGTTTATATGCACTGGTAGTTGTTTTTTCTGAAAATTGGTACTCTATTTTTCTGCTAATTATGTAGGGTTCAACTAAAAATTGTGGATGGTTCGTCTAATTTGAATATATGTTGTGTTATGTGTAGGGTGTGTAGTGTTTATATGCAAATCGATAGTTGGTTTTCTAGAAAATGGTACTCGATTTTCTGCAAATTGTGTAGGGTTCATCTAATTTGAATTTATAATAGGTTATGTTATGTGTAGGCCGTGTAGGGTTTATATGCAAATTGGTAGTTGATTTTTCTAAAAAATGGTTCTCAATTTTTTTGCTAATTGTGTAGGGTTCTTCTAATTTGAATATATGTTACCTTAGGTTATGTTATGTGCAAGCAATGTAGGGTTTATATGCATACCAGTAGTTTGTTTTTCTTAAAATTGGTACTTAGTTTTTCTGCGTATTGTGTAGGGTTCATCTAATCTAAATATATATTATGTTAATTGTAGGTTGTGTAGGGTTCATCTAAAAATTGTGTAGGGTTTTTATGCATATTGTGTAGGTTCGGTAGGTGTTAATTTAAGTATATTTTATGTTAAGTGTAAGTTGAGTAAGGTTTTTCTAAAAATTGTGTAAGTTGGGTAAGGTTTATCTAAAAATTATATATTTGGTTATCTGCAAAACGGTACATGGTTAATCCAAAAATTGTGTAGGGTTTATCTAAAAATTGGGAATTGGTTATCTCCACCATAATATAGAGTGTGCAGTTTGTGTGTATCTAAATATAGTATGTTGCTATATGCTATAAACTAAGTCCTACACTGAACACAACTTCTCTACACTGTATATTACATCATACACAAAATTAATGTTCACTAAATTACAGTATATGTTGTTTCATTTTACAGACCTACAACATATACCAGAAACAAGGCGATGTGTTGACGGCGTATCGTAACTGGTCAGAGGGTTGAAATAAAAAGTTTAAGAAATGAATGAAACAAAATGAAATGGTGGATATTCTTGATGATTATTATAAAAAAATTCGGGAGTGTAACACCTTTGACTGAATTATAAAGGTACAAGACCGTGTATCAGAACAACTAACCAGAACATAAATGGGTCGGCTTTCGCACCAGGTTCTAGCTTGTTTTTTAAAAGGTCAAGGCATGAACCTTTCCAGATAGGTGCTGGGATCCTGACCCTGCTGCTACAACAGAACAACTTATTCAGGGGGATGCAAATATAGAAGAGGAAAATATAGTGAAAGGGCTTTTTAGTCATTTAAGTGTGTGTGTGTAGATGATTATTACACATAGTGATGGAAGACAATTAGTAAGAAATGTAGGTAGCTGGAAGCTATTGTTGGTTAATTAACTTGTACTAATTACTTATTATAATTAGTTACAGTTTAGATGTATTAATTACGTTTATATCCTTTATGTATTAGTTGTTTGTGCTATCTATTATTCACACTGCAGCATGAATATTATCTTTCATCTCAATGTTATCCACCATTTTGTTGAGTGATGGTAATATGTTCATAAACTTTGCAAACTGACCTAAATGAAGAAAGTTGACTAGTGAAAATTTTAGGTGTGTGTGATATACTTTCTTTGTGTTAATTTTCTACTTAGTCTAGTAAATACAATATAAAATTATGTATTTACTTTATGTGTAGTGAACTGTAGGAACGTAATCACTTGGAATGAATGTATGTTTACTTTTTAAAATGTGTATATACTTTTTTTAATGTGTTAATAACCTTAAAACCAAACCTTATCTAGTTATAAATCAATGTTCCTATACTAAATAGTTTATGTGATGTTTTGATGAGTGTTTTTAACCCGTTTATTTAATTGGTATATGTTGGAGTCTGATCAATGATATGGCTTTATATAATTTCTTAAGGCTTTTTTGTATAACTAATTTGTCCATTGATAAAATAATGCATTCGCAACATTATACACTAATTCATACATACACTACAAATAATTATTTCAACTATTTGTCTTCGCGTATAGCATTGGATTAAAATAGAACATGTCAAACTGGTCACGTCGTGTTAAGTGGGCATACACACTATGCAACTTACTAGGTTACCCAAAACATGCTTTAGAAAAACTAATAGTATATTAACCCAAAAAATAAAATAGTATATTTACATGTAGTGCACATACATATATCATATACTACAATACAAATTTTACTATTCTCATATCGAAACATATCAAAAACGATGATCCATAAATTGAATTAGGAAGAAAACCAAGTCATATGTTGATATAGCCTCATGCAAGACTCGTCATAATTTAGACTTTAATATTTTTATCATCCGAACCTCCCCCTTTTGTGGTGTAATTTTGTAAGTGCCCAATTTCTTTCAATCTGTATCCACACTAAAACAAAACAAAGTCAGTAAACATATTGAATAAAAATGTTAATAATCTGCATATACATACACAACCAATAAAACACCTACATTGCCCAAAATTTCCATTTACGTATCTCTTTTATTGTAGCTAACTACTTTTGCGATTATAGTTATTAAATTTACAATGTTGGCTTGAATCCAAAAACATATGCACACACTTACAACACCTATGCAAATCACCATACACATTCTTATACGATGTGACGGTTGTAGGTGGCGAAGAAGGGTGTTGTCTCCACTAGAGTAGGATCAACCGCCATCGTACTTATCCAAGTCACCTACCTGGTTAATTTACCACATAACATAATTAATAATAACACAATGAACGACAAGCTTAGATAACTTTCATGAACCATAAACTGGTTTCTTTAGGCAGTTACATACGTATATTCAATAGAGATCAAGTTGAAAAGTAATATAATTCATATTAAATGACTACTAATTGTTAGTCATGTATAAGAATCAATGTAAAGGTAATGCAATAATATTCAAATTGTTATACTCGAACAAAGCAACAAAGGTTTTTTAATCATAATTATATCTAAATACTTATACGAATTGGGAAATAAAAACGAAGGCTAATATAAATTTGAAATTGATATAAGCTAAATAAGTGAAACCTAATTTTGAAGAGTTTGATTCGATATATCAACATGTTGGTAAAATTAGGGCACACTGAGTTAGTCAGAATCTAAATAGGAAAAGCGATTTTTGATGAAGATTAGAATGGAATTAGCCATTTTTGCTTCTATGTGATGCTTGAAATATGGAATTGTGGAAAGGTAGGATTAGGTAGAAGTTTATGGACGATTGTGTTGATAGTAATCAGGAAACGTGAAGAAGGGTCGTCTTTTTTGTTCTTGATCGATTAATGTTGGTGATAAACATATCATATTTTCCAAAGAAAATAATATTTGTAACAGTTCTATAATTAAAAGTTACCAAATGTAGGAATAGGAATAGATTACCAATACACCCTCATATTAAATTTAAAGCAAAAATAAAAAGAAAAGATATTATTGGTTGTTATTATTTCTCGCACTTCTCGCACTAAAAATACTTCTGAAATGAACCTAATCCTATATATATATATATATATTATGATTATGATATTATATAGATGATACGATACAATATAATTTTGATACTTTTAAACATGATATAATATATTATGGTATGATATATAACGTTATAATGTGATATGATGTGTATATGATAGAGAATTTTAATTATTATAATAAGAGTTAATACCTCAAAAAATAGCATTTTTTTTGTATGTTTTTAAACTCGTTTAATGTTTACGTAGTTTTCGAAATAAATATTAAATTGTAAAAAATAAATAAGATGGTTTTATTTCTTTTCATTACATTGAATTTCCCTTTACCACACATTAGCCAATTCAAATGGTGTCAAGTCATTATTTAAAAAATTCACATATATGTTGATCATAGAAATGGCTAATGACTTTAATAAACAAAGATTGATTAGTTTAATAATATAGTGTTTTTTAGGGTATTGGACCTTATAAATATATCCGCCACGCTACTCTTGGTACATATGTGCAAGGGCGAAATATAGTGGGGGGGGGGGGGGGGGGTTGTTACCCCCCACCCCCCTTGGGCTCAAAAGTATACATTAGGTAAGAGTTTAGGAGGTTGCGTCATATTAGATAGTTCACCGGAGTTTTTAGATATGTGAAGGAAATTTATGGAGTAGAAATCGAATTATGGGAAGTTGATAGGGATATAAAGGCATTTTCGTAATTTAGTCTACCACAAAACTAATTAAAGTCACAGATTGCTTGTCCACTAAATATTAATTAGATAAAAAATTTTATTATACTATATATTTTACTAGTTTATTTAAATTAATTAAAAAAATTTGTAGATGCTTACTTTTCTTTATTCGTTTACCTTATTTGTAGATATTCTTTCACTCACACCCAAATATGTCATCTCATGTTCTTCAAACACCGACCACATGTCTTTAACTACTGGAGAACGTATATTAATTTTGGATTTATTGAAATATATTTCGTCTCCCACCCCAATGTTAAACATCCAAGTTCCGCCACTGATTTTGTGAATGAACGTTTGTGATTACCATGTTACAAAAACAAACGGAGAGATGTAGACGAGTTGGGAGAAAGCAAGCATTTCAAAGACAGGGTGAATGAGCATACTTATGCGTTACTTCTGTGAATCTATGTGTGATTTATGTAACATGTTTTTTACTATTTGATAATATTCATCAATCAACGTTCAAAAGTTTTATAAACTCATGAAATTACAAAGTTTTTGTAGGTCCCGTGACCGGATCAAACAACACAACAAACTAAGTACTAGTCGTTCTTGGATCAACCTCACAACTAGTTGGCGGAAACAACTAGTTGGACCGAGATCTCGGATCTTGTATATGTGTAAGAGAAAACCAAAACTTGGAAGGAGGGTGAGGAGTTGAGAGAGTATTAAAGTTAGAGAGAATATGGAATAATTGGATGTGAAAATGCAAGGGTTATCTACAAAGGTTGTGGAGAAATGGGTTAAGTGACCCTTTATATAGGGTCCCCATTTCTCCAACAATTAAATTTTGTCCATACAAAATAAACGTATTGAGGTACGTATTGCACTGACTTTTAGCGAATATAAAGACATACACAATCCTAAAACTAATATAGAATCTTGGCCCTACAATCTCCCTCTAGGATTGAGTATGTCCAGAAACCTTCATCAAGTTCTTTGGTCGTCTTTATTTCTTGAAATCTAGTACTTGTCTTTATCCAAGAGCTTGAACGAGATTGGATCTTGACAATTCTTTATTTTCAGATCTTGAAGACTTGAACTTCAATCTTATTTCTTGGGAAGGATCGGCAACAGTAAATTTTAGAAACATCAGATGTGGGAGGCTTGACATCTAATTTTCTTTTATTGACTTTCTTGTGCCGACTTATTTTTTTGCTTTGTCTTCTGACTGATCTTCAGACATGATCAACTCCTTTTAGGTTCAACCGCCAACTATCACGTTCTCGTTTTCTTTTAAGCGCTTAAGCATCGGCAACTTCAATCTCTGTAGCCCAGGACACTTGATCTTGATCTACCTGTCCATCTACTGTTGCACAAAACTTAGAGCAAATAAGATTCGTTCACAGACCCTTTCGAAGGTCAAAGAAGAATATTCTTTTTCAAAACATGCTCTTGGTTTGAAGTATTTGCAGAATAACTCTGAAATTTTATTTTATCTTGACTTTTCATAAAATACCAATTTCAGTCTCTTAACTTGTAAATGATATGTTTAAGTCTTAGGTATCCAACGAACTTTGTATGACGACCTTGACAACAAAACACATGATTTTGAATAGAAAAAAGGTTCAATACAATATGAACGAACACATAAAAACATTAAAATCTTTTTGGAATTTTCATATATCAAATATTTCAAATATATATATATACATAATATATTAAAGTTGAAACATAAAATAAAACAAGAAAAATGGAAAACATAGAAGTAAAGATGAAATTAATATTATAAAACAATAATATTTACATAATTTTCTAATGGCTTTAATATTTTTGCGAGAAAGATCACAACATGGAATTCATTGTCTATAATGTCCTAGATCACACTTCTATTTGGATATTATTATGCCAAGAATTCAAAGTCGATTGTAGATATGTTGGTCCATTTTAAACTTAACAAGTATTTTAATTTCACTTTGATACATTAAGGTATGAATTAGGCACAATGCTTATGTGGTTCCCTGTTAATCCGACATATTACATCATCATACCTCGGGCATAGTTTATGTTCATCAGTATCACCCCGAGTTGACTCCGACCCCCTAATGATTGATCAAAATATTTTGAGCTTCATAGACTTTTTGCAAACTTTTCTTTCAAGCAATATGTAAAGGTTGAACCATGGACTTACTAGCCTTGTTGACTTATGCCTTCATATAAAGTGTTTAGGACTTACTTGTTTGCCCCACGTTACGTGGTTCTAATATACCCCTTTTTGTTTGATAAAATTATCAACATTTTTGTTGTTGATTTTTGAATACTTTTTGAGTATTTTGCAGTTTTTCTGTTTTTTCAATAATTTTTGATATTTTTTTCAATATTTGAAGCTAAAGCAAGAAATAATTTTCATTGTGACCAATCACTAATGGGTTCGTGTATGACTGACTATTAGGATTTTTGCCTTCATTAATATGACTTATTTGGAGTCGGCAACCGCTTCATAAGAGTGTAACCACTAGCAAAGGCATATATTTAAGTTTATCTCACTATGATACTTACTCATTTTTAAGCCTATCTACACATCAAGCAATGATCTTGTTGGCTTTTGATCTACTCTTTTCATGTGCTAGGATCACCTAAGACAATTTTCTATCATTTTCCAAAGGTAGGATCGATTTCTCAAAATTTTCTAATATTTTAATAATATTATCCGACTCCCTCTAAGTAGGAGCTCCCTCTAAACAAGAGATTATATTTTTAAGTCTTTTTCAGATTTTCTTAAATAAAGTAATAATAGAAAATATTTTTGAAAAGTCAAGTGACTTAATTTTTTTTTTGTTGAGTTAAAGTTAACTCATTTTCTCCATCTAAGATTGTGACATATTTGAAAAATATTTACAAATTTTATATATAAAAAGATAGATAGGTTGTTTTAATCAAAATTGATCGATGGCTTTAGTGAAAAGGTCAACAAAGCTGTTGTCAGATGGACTATCCTAAACATGCATTATCACATCATATAACAAAGTTGAAGAGATTCAAACCGAAACCCAGCAATTGATGCTTGATCCATCACTTGAGAAACGCTCGACAAGTTGTGGATGATCCTTTTGAACATGGTTGGCATTGTTGAAGCACAAAGTATGAAACATTTCCCTTTCCTTGTAGTTCTCCCATGTCGCTTATGAAAGACTCGAATCCGCCATCGAATGGTTTAGCATCAAATAGCAAGGGTTCGTCTCTCATCATATGTTGAGTGCAACCACTATCTAAGTACCGAATACTCTTGATAGTCCTCCTTGATTGACCCTACATGCACTAAGCGTTTAAATAGACATGGGTTCCCGAGACTTAGTTGTCTCGGGAAAGTCGACCATAAATCGACAAAACTTGATTTTATTTCTTGTAAACCATAAATCGACAAAACTTGATTTTATTTCTTGTAAACATTTTATTTCTTCGCGACTCATCGCTTGAATAACAGTCCTTAGGAATCCAAGCACAAGCTTATTCCTTGGTTTTGAAGATTTTGGGCTTTTGTTTTCTAAATTTTAAAACTATTTTTGGTGAATCCTTAGACTTTTCAGTCTTAGGATCCCTTTTTATTTTATCCTTTTTAGTTTTCCAAAAAGGTTTTCTCTTAGGTTTTATTTTAATGACTTTGGATCTCACATCCATTTCACTGGCTTCACTATCGGCTTGATCAGTCCTTGAATCTGGGCTACTAAAAGAACCTTTTGGGGACTGACTAAGCCGCCTTTGAATATCAAGCTGTTGCTTGAACCAGTGCTTGCAATATTTTGCAAGGTGAGAAGAATGACCACAAAAAAACAACACTTTCTCCTAGGAGCACTATAGAACTCATCAGAACTATAAAACAGTTGGTCTGGTGGGAAAGGTGATCCGTGGAAGGGAACATGATTATAAAACATATTTGATGATTGACCCCGATCATCAAAAACATTACTGTAATATGGATCAACAAAATTTTGTTGATAATGACAATAATAGTTGTTATCAAAACAGTTGTATGACTGAGGATTTAGTGATTGATTCGTTGTTTGAGAAAATGATCTTTTATTTGGTGGCAAGTATTTATATGAAGTAATCGGTTGATTATCATTTTCAAACACTTTCCTTTTACTTGAATTATCCTTAGTCTCACAACTAGTTATATTTACCTCAACAGGCCTTTCCACCGACCCACTTTCTTCTACACAAACTGCTGAAGAAGATGAACTACCATTAGGACTAACTGAAGGAACAACTGAATCAACAGTCTTGGGAGCAGCAGGAATGAATGTCTTTGAAATTGGCACATGACCAATACCATAGACCATTTCTTCCTCTGGTGGTGAGTTAAAATTAAAGTGAGGAAGGCTAGTATAGTTATCATTAAAAGGCGGTGGTACAGCAGTACTATCATAGCCTATTCCAGTCTTTATTCTTAACTCCATTTGTGACCCAATTAATTTATTCAGCTTTTCGGAAGCTAACTCAAAGTTTTCTATGGCAGTTTTCTTTTGGGTTAACTCAATTTCTAATTTAACAATTTTTGCGTTTAGTTCAATTACATGATTTTCATGACGTTTTGCTAAATTTCTAGCAATTGAAACTTGTTCCCTAAGATCGGCCATATCATTACCATGAGTGTTAATTCTAATGGTGTAAATCTTTGCAGCCTTTTTAAGATCATCATTCTGAACTCTATTGCTATCAATTTGCTCTAAGATTTTAGCATTATGATTTCTATAGTGTAGAACTTTATCTATGCAAGCTTGTGAACAGAGTTTATATACTTCGGGAATGAGAGAGGTAGGTGTAGGAATTCCATCAGCGGTGCTTGACGAGGTGCTTGCTTGACTAGTTCCACCTACAACACACTCGGGGATGATATGACTTGCTTGACTGCTTACACCCGCAACACTTGTCTCATCTTTATTTTCTTCTGACTGATTGTTTATTCGAAGGTTGGCATCCATTGATTCAAAAAGACTTGATAGTAGAAGTCAACTCTGAGAGTGTTAAGCTATCCAGGTTTGTCGTTCTCTTGATGGTAATCACACTGCCATTCCATGCGTAAGGCAGTGAATCCAACTACTTCATGTTAATCTCAGACAACTCAGGGATGATACCGACACTTCTCAATTTAGTAACGAGTTACTCAAATCTGTTGATGAGAGATGCAACCGATTCTCCTTGAGTATGTTTAAACATGTTGAATTCTTCTTTTAATATGTCCTTTTGGCATTTCCTCATATTGAGACTCCCATCAAGCTTAGAATTGCAAGACATTTTTTTTAAAACGTTAGCATTTGTAAAAACGACGGGATTTAAAAAAAACGATGGGATTTAAAAAAAACAATGGGATTTAAAAATGATGGGATTAAAAACGATAGGATTTAAAAAAACGACGGGTTTTTAAAAAGGATGGGATTTAAAAAGGATGGGATTTCAAAACGATGGGTTTTTGAAAAGGATGGGTTTTTAAAAGGATGGGATTTGAAAAGGATGGGTTTTAAAAAGGATGGGTTTTTGAAAAGGATGGATTTTGAAAACTGGGCGATTTTGAAAACTGATCGATTTTTGAAACTGGTCATTTTTTGAAACTGATCGATTTTGAAACTGAGCGTTTTTGAAAACTGATCGATTTTGACAAAGTAGGCGAAAATTTTAAACAAATTTAGTAAGTCACCAACCCATTTTCCTTGTCACCTTTCTCAACCATATCCAAATACATGCAACACACATCTTTTGACACAATCCTTCACATGTAACCATACAAACACAATTTCTTGAGAATCACACACCACAAACACACACTTTAACACATCTTGAAAAACTTATATATCTCAAGAACTTCAAGAACACAAGAACCCGAAACCAATTATTTTCTCCAAAATTCCGTCTTTTCACATGCAAGACCAAAATCCAAGGTTGTGACCGAAGATCTACAACTAGTAGAGCCCGAAAGCTCTGATACCAATTGCAGGTCCCGTGACCGGATCAAACAACACAACAAACTAAGTACTAGTCGTTCTTAGATCAACCTCACAACTAGTTGGCGAAAACAACTAGTTGGACCGAGATCTCGGATCTTGTATGTGTGTAAGAGAGAACCGAAACTTGGAAGGAGGGTGAGGAGTTGAGAGAGTTTTAGAATTAGAGAGAATATTGAATACTTGGATGTGAAAATGCAAGGGTTATCTACAAAGGTTGTGGAGAAATGGGTTAAGTGACCCTTTATATAGGGTCCATTTCTCCAACAATTACATTTTGTCCATACAAAATAAACGTACTGAGGTACGTATTACACTGACTTTTAGCGAATATAAAGACACACACAATCCTAAAACTAATATAGAATCTTGGCCCTACAGTTTTTCTTTTTAATTTTAAAAATTTTCTTCAACTATACCAGTCTTTCTCTTATGTCTATGGACTGGGAATAAGGATATGATGACGAAGTCAACATGGTCCATTTTTGCTTTATTGTAAGAGTTGAAGCCAGTGCATAAAAACTTCCATCGGTGTCACATGCAACCGTGCTGTCAATTGTTACGGTTAACATTGTTAGTAGTCAAGTTTGACAGGACATTGAAAATACTTGTCTTATTGATCGAGCTTAATTCTATGTAGTTCCATAAAATCTGGTTTGAATTTTGGAGTAGTATGTTACTATGTAACACATTGGCACCATCATTGATTCCTCATGTAACCTCAAACTTTATTGCCATTTGCTTCCCCACATTGCGTGTTTGTTTTAATGTTTGTTGAGGGAAACCAAAGGTAACTTTTGAGCAAATATAGAAAACAAATTACAGTTTATTACTAAATTTAGCAAATAACCACATTTTGAAGGATAAAATTGCTAATGTGGAACTAAATTATACATCACATGGTAAAGAGTCTTGAGCCATAGGTCCTTCATGCTAACAACTGAAATGACAGCAATAGGATTGGTACTAGAACGCCAGAACTAATACAAAAACAATTATGCCCCTGAAGTTACATTTATAGTAACACTCAAGTCCTTATGAAATGAAATTACTAAAACACTTATTACATAATAAAGCCGTCTAAGAAAATGATAGACGGCTGGTTAATCAGCACACTCTGCACATTCGCATCCAAATCACACACGTTACTTGCAACCTTTGCACTTGATATTCTTCTGGCATCCGCTATGTGGTCTTGAACTACTCTCTTAGTCCTCGAGGTCTTCGCATGTCCACCTTCATCAAAAAGAATTTATTAATAAAAAAAAATCAAGTGATTAAAATTAACTTTAGAGAGGTAGATCCAGGTACCTGCCACAAATCATGTCACTACTAGTTCAGTTTTCCCTTGCAGCTGCAAATTGATAAGATCTGCACCCGTCCCTTGTCTTAAGTTCAAAACGACGCGCCTTGCTGCACGTGTAACAACTCAAGAACTTGTCTTGGCGGGAGACTTGGTTGCATGGTCGAGCATCATCCTCATCTGTAAAGAGAGTCCAACTTCCTGTTGCTTGTGCAACCAAATTCAATTCGGTTACAAATTTAAAGAACTATAAGCATGGTTTATTTTATACTTTTTGAAAACTATTTCAATTACTAAGATGCTTGAAATAATATAAACTTCATACAGCTTTTATGAACTACGAAAAACAGTAATAAAGAATCTAACAACTAAGAGTGAATAATCATCATACCTAAATGTTAAAAAAAGAGAAGGCATTTATACAAATAGACACATAATCTTTATAATCTTTGTTAACATACCAAATACCTCGATTGTGCTAAAGTGGATTCAAAGATCGTGCTGATTTATGATAAACTAATTTCTATTGTTAACGAAAATTAAATATTAATGTAAAATCAAGTGAAATAATGCTATTTGTGTCTACTATCATTAATCTTTTTGGATCTGGAAATTTAATTACACATGCTGTCTGATTTATAATTTTATAAATATGTGGTTATCACAATAGTTACAGTTCTAGTAAAAAGATCGTCAATCGGCAGACAAATTATCAATTACATAATCACCAAGCATCAACCTGAAGTAGATCTAGTGAACTGATTGAAATGTAGAAAACTGATTGTAAAACCATGACCGAATCGAACCAAAAATAGCAACTTAAACAATTCCGTTCATCAGAAATCAAAATAGGACACCTTTATCACATACTTTAATCGCAATTTAATCGCAAGCAGATCCAACCAATCGATTAGCGATCTTAAAAGCACCAACTGAATTGAAGCATATATCAACTCAAACAATTTAAATGAACCTAAATCAAAATCGAGCACATATAGCAACATCAACTTCAATTTGCAAAATCAAAACCAAAATTAAACACGATTTTTAACATTGAAAGAAGTACACAAAAGGATAAAGATATATTTCATTACCCTGCGCCATGTATCTTAAATTGAGTGTCCTTCAATTGTGTTCGAAGAGCTTTGGCTTGTGGTTGAACGTCCAAATCTCACTGTTTGGAATTTATAGGAAATATATTGGGCTAGAGTTGTCTTCAACTCGGTTAGATTTCCGTTATAACACCGTCAATTGTAATTTTTTTTGACAAATCAGCACAAGAAATCCTAAACGACATCGTTTCGTATATTTCTTATTCGCGTGAGTGTTATGTCCAATGACATGAAAAATGTGATACCCGAATATCCGGCCTTTTTTGCTCTTTTTCATTATATCTTATCATTTAAACTTCAGTTTCCCAGAAGCTACCATCAGTTTTAATTTTGAAATGAAATATAAAATTTACAAGAAAACCATTTATGGTCATATATCGAGGTCTCAGTGATAGCAGCCTCGCTCTATCATATGATCGAGATAAAGTTTGCCCCATCCCACCCTTCTCAGACCCCACTTTCTAAGTGGGATATTACTTTGTACATTTGTTTGTTTGATTTATGAGGGAAAATCAATAACTGCTCAAAATGTAAGGAGAGTTTGATTGGCAAACTATCTTTTGAAAACGGAATTGAACTACGAAGAAAATGGGTTTGAAGCGAAACCTGCAAAGAAATTCAAATTTGGTAATTTAAATAAACTGGAAGTTATTGAAAGAGATGAAATTTGAATAAACAAGAAGTTTACAAAAGAGCTTAAAGTTGTCAAAAGAATTAGAATTTGTGAAGTACATAGATGATAAATTATCATGTTCTATGGGGTAGAGGTAAGGCTGCCTACATCTTACCCTCCTCAGACCCTACCATAGCTTTGCTATTGGTGGGATATACTGAGTACGATGATGATGATGATGATTTGCAAATTTGATAAGGAAATTGGAAGATGCTTGCAGCCTCAGATAAACCCAAGAACCCACTGCAAATTCTCTTTCAGAACGGTCTTTATGCCTGCTGCTTCATTCGATTTTGAGCTTTCAAAACAAATATCTGAGAACCTGAATTGTAGTCTCCCTATCTGAGAACCTGAACCCACTGCAAATTCATTCAATTTTGAGCTTTCAAAAAAAACCATCCCATTTAATTCTTCGTCTGGGGTCATGGCAATTGAAGCACGATAAGAAGTGTTGTACCACCGTTGGGCTAGACGCAACCATTTGACCCAAGTATGTGGTCTCTCCATTACCATACGCCTCAAATATCCTTCCAAACAACGGTTGACAACCTTAGTTTGTCCGTCTGTATAAGGCTTGAAAGCAGTGGACATAGTTAAATCAGAAACAATGGTAACAAAGCCATAAACTCCTTCCAGAAATTACATAAAAATATGCTATCTTTATCAGAAACAATGGTAACAGGACAGCCATGTTGTTTATCCTCTCTCAAAGTATCAAAGTTATCTACCACCACGCTGTTTTTCCATGTCAGTAATGCACCATCCATTTAAAATGACTTATTTCTTAACCATCCTGCAATTGTTGCCAAATCACAGATACTTAGTCCAACTATCTTGAATTCTAACCATTATAGCAGGCTCAAATGAAGCAACAGTCAGATTGAACAGAGAAACAGCAGAAACATGAGATAAAGCATCAGCAGCTACATTCTCATTATCCTGTTTGTATTCAATAACATAATTAGTAATGAACACATGGTTCATAAGTGCTTGGAAAGTACGTAGCTGGTGCATTGGTAAGGCCAAAGCTAAAGAGCATTACTTGGAACTCATAGTGACGTTCATGAGTTCTAAAAGCTATTTTTTCAATATCATTAGGGCTCATTCTAACTTGATGATCCTGACCTTAAATCCAATTTAGAGAACACGGTAGCTTGGCCTAACTCATTAAGTTTCCTGTAATCCATGCACATTCTCCAGCAGCAAAATCACTACAGTTTTCCCTAATTACCCCTGACTCCATTAACCCCTAAGTCATTTTCTCAATAATATCTTTTTGGACCATTGGATACCTATAAGGTTTCTGATTAATAGGTTCACTGCCCTTTTTCGAAACAACTTTGTGATCAGTTGTTCAAGGTGGAGGCAAGCTTTTAGGAGTTTGAGAAACATCTTCAAACTCTTGTGGTAATTGCTGCAATGAAGCAGTGATTTCACTATCAATGGCTGCCAATTGTAAGCTAAACAGCTGAGAAGACATAACACAAGCTTGCTTTTGTAATACAGAAATCTTATTATTTTTTACTACTTTGATTTCACATTAACTTAACACAGGTAAAAATAGTCACTTTAACTTTCAAATTTATAATAGAACACACAAAATATATGATGCTTTGATGGTAAACAATCAATTAACCGATTTGAGCGGCTTCTTTAAGCTGTACATTAACTCATATCCCCTAAACTACACTATGTAAACAGTTCATCATGAGACATCATGTATTTAATGAAGACAATGAAAGACTATTGGAATGTGTATATTGAATAACTCTTAAATGTAACAAGTATTAAGCTGATATGTCTAAATGCATTATAAAGCACAAAGTATGAATATAATTTATAAATGACTGATTTACATAAAAAAAAGGACTAAATCTATACAAATGATAATCAAATTCAAGTTCTAGCTATGTAGGCAGATCAACTTACCATGTCAGACTCGGTTTTCCTTCGCAGCAATGAGCAAGCTCCACTCAAGAATTGGTCAAGGAGGGACTTCATCGTGCGGTCTCCGGCATACTGATCATATATGTAATATTTGAGGACATATTTCTCAATTGCAACGATAAAATGATCAAAATCGGGAAAAAACTTCTCAAATACTAAGAAGGAGATCAACATAAAGATAACTTGTTATTCTTCCCAATTTTTTTATCAAAACACAAATATGCACCTTGAAACAAATATGACCTTTAATTAATCATTAATGGTCATTTTTGTTCAAGAACTCAAAATGATGATTTCTTAATAAAATGCTATTAAAGATCATTCTTTGTTCAAGGTGCTAAATTGTGTTCAAGAAAAACTCTAGAAGCATTGGTGGGATCTACTCTCAAAATGTAGGATCAAAACGGCAATAAAAAGGAATAATATCCGATATAATGAGTCATAAGTTATGATAGAATGATATAAAATAATTAAATTTACAGTTATAAAAGGTTGAAACAAATACAAATATACTTGTCTTAATCTTCATCAATTTCTTGTAGTTTTGTGCCATATATGAATTAGTACTCATAAACACACAAACATCAATAATCAAATTAGAGTCAACTTTATTTAAAATCAAGACAACCCGAGATGCAATAGACTCGAACTGCATGAGAACTTAAGAACATAAATCACAGATGCAATAGAATTAATCAAATACGTACAGAGAAGTTAGCTAAGGATCTTCGTTGATTTCTCCCATCTAATAAACCCTAGCTTTGTCGGGTATCACCGAAAACAATGAAACAAAGTACATAAATCCACATTGTCCTAGACATTTTTTAGTTTTTTAGTTTTTTTTTTTATTTTTTGTTAATTTATTATAAGAACGTACATAAATCCACATTCCCTAGACGTTTTTTAGTTTTTTTTTTAATTTATTGTAAGGAATAACATAGTCGGGGAAATAGCTTAAAACGATAGGCCCCGGATGGGAACACCATCCCGCGGGAAAAATCACCACTTTCTCCCATTGTCGAGGAATCGGGGAATTCACTGGACGACTAGGTCTTCCCTAATAATCTATTAATCAACTAAGGCTTTTCGTCTAGCGATACCAAGTTGAACATGACTTTCTCTTTTCAATGATTAAGGCTTGAGTCTCTTGGTCGTAAAAAAAGTGTAATTTAGAAGTAGAATAGAAGACGTGTTTCAATAAAACCTATTAACAAGAAAATTAGTTAGAAGATAGTTTTTACGATTTGATTTCAGTTTTTTTGTTAATTGAAATTTTTCCTCTAATTTGTTTGCTCATACATAATCCATATGGTCTCTTGACTCTGTTAATGGTTTAATTACGTGTAAAACAATCAAAATACCATTAATCTAAAAACAAGTATTAAAAATTATTATAAAATAAAAAGTTAACAACTCTTTAAATGGGGGCCATTTCTCTTATAGATGCATCGATCATCAAACCTAAATTACCTCTTTGAGCAACCCCAACCCCACCAATACCCCACCCTCTCTATAATCATCGATCCAAGACCAAACTAAATACAATACATTTTAGTTGCATTTGTGAAATGGATGATGAATGGGAGAGAAGAGACGGTAGAAAATCAATTTATAAATGCATTCTATGATGTTGTAAGAGCATTCCCATCCCTAGCTTCTCTTGTCTCCAAATTTAATATTACACTAAAAATCATTACATTTCTCTATCATTTTCAATTAAATGGTACTTTTTATATTTTTATCATTACCATCTATCTTTCCTTCACTTATAACCAATTTCAAAATATATTAACAATTTATAGGGCATGAATAGTAACTTTTCAAATATACCTTAAAAATCACTGTATTTCTCTCCCCAACACTCGCAATACTCTAAACCACTCCTTACATTATAAAAACTTTACTCACATTTTTTTGTGGATTCAATACGAATGTTTTAAGAGAGAAAAATATATAAGAAAATGAATGAGTGTGAGGAAAAAGAATGTGTGAGTATGCTGATGTGACATGCATTTACATATTTGCATTGAATGTTGTCTAAATCTTCCCACGTACCTACGATTCGACCACCCCCTCATTTTCACCATGTTTCTCTTTAACCACATTATCGTTGCCTTCTTCTGATGGATCAAACACCAGTAGGACAAGAACATATATTTGATTTATAGTATGATCTCAGGGTCGTCCATATGGGGCTGTAACATCCCGTTTTTTCGGGTTTCGGTTAATAAATGAATGTATAAGTTATTATGAGTCGGGCTAGTGTTGGGCTAAATGGAATTGGGTTATGGACTTGGGTTATGTAGGAAGGAGGAATAGACCATGGGCTTAAGCCCATGATCCATAATTATATAAATCATTAATAATCCATTTAATTCATTTTACACATATTCCATACACCTCCCAAAACACACACTTAAGCTCTCTCTCTCTAGTCTCTCTCTCTAGACGAAAGGTAGAAGAAGAACCGATTCCGACTAAAGGTAATGATAGTATGATATTGTATGAGCTTAAACCGTTAGATATAGTCACGAAACGACGAACCGTCACCGTTAAACCGTTTAAGTCAAGAGATCCGGGTGGATTCGGTTATAAACCGAACCTAAGATGAGCTTAGGGATCACCCTAGCTCAGATCTGGATCGAACGGGGCGAAAAACGGTGAAAAATGGGTCAAAAATCGTTTTTCCGGCGAATTCGCATTTTTCCGGCGACGGCGCCGGAAAAGGTGTACGAGGTAAGGATGTTAGCGAATGTTCCCTGAATTCTGACCTAACCCTAGTTCGTTCGCGGGCATAATGAACTAAGGGTAATTCGTCAGGAGATTCGTTAAGGGAAGCTTAACGAACTAGCCTTAGTTCGCGTCCAGATTCGTTAAGGAAAAGGATAACAAATTAACCCCAATTCGTTATATCCATTCGTTAAAGGAGATAACAAATTAGAATGTCCAATTCGTTACAGATGGGTCATTCGTTATAGGGTTCAATTCGTTACAAGAACCAGTTCGTTATGAACCCAATTCGTTAAGACCCAAGTAACAAACCAGACCATGTTGAGATAGCGAACCAGAATAACGAATCCACTAACGAAATAGATCATGAAAGATAACGAATTACTTATAGAATCAGGCTTAATTCGTTATAAGAAATGAGTTAACGAATCAGAAATACAATTTAAAATCCTAATGGAAAATGTGTTAAGACAGTTAATGGAAATAAAATTTTTCCAAGCTGACCTGGCAGCTCGACCCCAGCCAGGGGCTCTGCCCCTTGGACCCTTCTAGGGCCTGCCGCCCCTAGACCCCGCTGCTAGGGGCGCTGCCCCAGACCCCAGTTCGTTGAGGGTTATAATTGGACTAGAAATACGATATGGATAGTGATAGTAATTAATATGCGTAATTATTATACAGTTACGCATGCACAGCTAAAGAGGGAAATAACCGTAAACGGTGAACGCAACCGCATTGAGGTGAGTTTCTAGCCCCACTTCCTTGTTATGTTTTCGGGGCTGTGTGCATACTCGATGTGATAGTTAATACACTTACCTTAGGTGATAAGTGTATGCCTTGTATGATTTATGTATGATGATTTCTTGATGGTGTGTGAACGATCTTCGGATATTGCATGTGTCGTCAAGTGGTAGTTAAAGGTATTATTGATATGTGTGATGTATGAATGATGTATGTATGAATATATATATGATGTATGAACAATGTATGTATGATATGTTGATGGTACGTGAACGCTCTTCGGAGATTGTGCATATTGTCAAGGAAAGTACGTAAAGGACATGTATGCTATAGTAGTACGAATGAAGGGAACCGACCCTAATAGTATCGGCGAATGTAGGTAACCGACCCTAATAATATCAGTGAACGTAGGGAACCGACCCCTATAATATCGGTGTAGGTTCCCATCCGGATCTACACAGGAGTATCTCGTAACACGAGGGTGCGGAATCCCCACGTAATACGATACGAGTGTAAGATAAGCAATACGTTAAATGAGTATTTAAACACACGAGATAATTCCCAAACTAGCTGGTATATCCGATGTAGACTGAATAGTGACCGTGGGTGGTATCGAAACAGACAACCCCACAGTAGCAACCAGTGTTGACTCAACAAACCGTGCAACAACCTCCGATGGAGTAAGAGATGGAGGCAGTAATGAGACAATCTCTGGAGCGGTAAACTGAAACGTGGTTGGAGGAGTACCAAAAGATGACGACGTGGTCACCAAGGGAACACTTGAGGTTATCGGCGCTGTGACAGTTGAAGAAGCAGGAACCATAGTCATACCTGATAACGAGGGCGGAGAAAAATGAACAACCCTCAAACTCTCACCAACTCTTGAACTTTCACCAACCCGTGCCTTCTTTGATCTTCGTACCAAACGATACAAATCCTCCTCAAAATCTGATTCACTGTCATCTGAGTCTTTCTTTCTCTTTCCATGAATCATTTCTTGTTTGGCAAGGATTTGTTGTGCTTCAATGATATCGTCAGTGGATGAATCAGAGTCAGTTCTCTCAAAGTCCGCCACAGATGTAGCGACCATGGACACATTCACACCAGACGCCTCAGCTACTAAGGCTTGAACCTCAGCAGCTGGATCAATTCGTTCCATGTCAAAGAACCCTTGCCCTCCAAAGGCAACTTCAAGGTCAACCTGTTCTTCCGGAGCTGCAACCGGATCAGCAGTCGGTGCTTGTTGTACCATAGGTGGTTGTTGAACCACAGGAGGTGGTTGAGGAACATCGGCCTGATGCGGTGCCGGATCAAGAAATTCATCACCAGGAGGAGCAACATATGCAGGATTCACCAAGTAACCAAACAAAGCAGTGTTCCTCGGACGGAGTTCTGGTTTGCTACGAGCACTCGATGACCTGCATTGCGCAAAAATCCTTTTACTCACACTTTCAACATAATGGATAGGACGTCGTTGAGGCAGAGTAGGAGCTACATGATTCAGAATCATCTGTAGGAATCTCGGATACATCAAGAATCTTTCCCTAGCAACCGCGCGTCTCTGACGATCAATCTCATAAAAAATCATCTGACTAAAGCTATAAGGCTTGTTATAAGTCAACGCGGTCATAGCTGATTGCATTGTTGCACCCATACCATCTGTACCAGCTTTGCGACCGAACATGCATACTATCATCACGTGCATAAGAAACCGTCACTGATCTAACAAAAATCCTTTTCGCATCTGAGAGTCTCCTAACGGACCAGAATACCCCATACGCAGAAACGCACCATTTCTGAAACTAGCCGGAAAATCTGTGGGATCCTCAGTCGTCTCATTCCCAAACTGTAAAGCTACCCTTATTGATCTGCCGAGAATTGTACCTCCTGTTCATTAACCGTAGCTCGCATCACCGGCGGGTCGACACGACAATCATACTCAACTGTGTTCCAAAAATCTTCAACGTTCGGTAGTGATATCGGAAGAGTAGTAGTGATTGCATGAAAGATGCGTGAGCGTAAGAGGAACGAAATGATCTCACGATAATCGTCACTTCCTCGAGCATCCGGATCTAAGGTAATATACATGTTGTGACCCGGGAAAAACTGTCGGTTATTATCTCCACCTTCATCACCACCAGCACCTGCCACAGCAGCCATATCTGCAAAATAAACGAGCCAAATCAGATCATAATATCAACAGTTGACAACTTCGCCCAGCATGAATTAGGCGAAGTTGGAATGTCAGCGAAGTTATGGGACAGGCGAAAGTAACAAGTTCGCTCAAACCCTAACTTCGCCCTATGAACAGTGCACACATAATACCCAGGTAAGGTTTTTAATGTCCGATCAAAGAATATCAATTCAAACAGTGGAATATGATTAGAGAGATGAATCACTAATAATCACGAATATCCTTCAGCTCGGACCGAGGGTTTGGTTCAATAGTGAACCTAAAACATGTCATTGTGGATCAGATTACTTATTGATACAAAGGAATTATGTAACACAAAATCATGATGAACCTTACCACACAAACGAAAAAAGATTTTAATAAGTTTTGATTCAGGGGATAAGTTCGCGGAGAGTTTGTGTAGTTTAGAGTTTTTGACCCAATTTGACCACCGTTTTCCTTTAAATACCACAAAAACCCAGCAGCGAAGTTAAGGATAACTTCGCCCTGCTGTTTATAACTTCGCCTTAAGGTCAACCCCTTGGTCAACTTCGCTTATTTTGTTAACTTCGCCATTTAGTTAACTTCGCCCAAATAGACTTACAAACAGTAACATATAAAGTGGATCAAAGGGCAACTTGCTTTTAAAAATCTCCGAAAAAGATTTGAATTTTAAACGATCAAAGAGCCAAGTAACCAAGTTTTATAAAAGTAAACCATAAAACGAAATGCATAACGAAAATTTGAGTAATAAAATAAACGGGATCAAATTTCAGTCTTGAAGAGAACCTGCATGTTTTAGAAAAGATCCGAACAGGAATCATACTAATTAAGTGGCTGTCACATAGATCCATGTTCAGCGGTATTATGACATAAAGAAACAGGTTGTAAGCAGGTATAAAACTTAGTATGGTTTTCATCGCTTCTGTGATACGGATTAGGTTCAATTAAGCTCAAAATTTAGATGGACATCACATGGGAGATTGTGATGCCTCCTATCAATTCTCAAAGCGTATTTGGCTTTCCCCAAGTCACCCCGAGTTGTCTTCGACCCGTAGTGTCTGATTAATCAGTAAGCACACATCGATCTTTGGATTCTTCTTCTAGTTATATCTCATATGTTGACTGATTCATCTTGCCTCTTTCTAGATATGTGTAATAAAATAAGCTACAGAAGGGTTAACAATAATAACCATAGTTTTTTTTATAAAAAAAAATAAACACCTTTATACAACTTCATAATTGAATTCAACTGCAGGTCCCGGATCTGGATCACTGCAGGTACGTAGTACTATCTCCGCGGGAATCAGAACACTCACGGGCTCGTGTATGACTGGGTAATCACTTTTCTGCCTATCATTCGGAAAGATGTATATGGAGACATGCTCAGCTCAGAATGATTCTCCACATTAAATCGAGAAGATTTAGTTTGTATCACTTCTACTTTTATGTACCATAAAAAGCTACCATAACATACAATGACTGTTCTAGAGTCTTTTAGGCCTAATAACTTCACCAGTTAAGCACACACAAACAGTTTTTATATCACTTTCCAAGGTTGGATCAATTTTCTTTTAAACATTGTATTGAAACTTCTTACGAAGTTATAGACTTGAAAAATTATATCATCTCCCAGAAAAAAATTTTATCCTATCGCCCCGATCAAGTCAAAGTCTTCAGGTAAACGGCTATCTTGAAGATCCAATGGATCAGCTGGACCGACCACATACGAGTATGTGTCCTTCTAACTAAGTATGAACGACTATTTTTCAGCGAAAGAATAAAAAACCCATCATAACCGCCCCGGTCACTTTCAGTCATCTGGTTAATGGCTATCCTTATAGTCTACAAGTAGAAGTAAGGACCAAACATATCCGAAGATATGTCCTTCAAACTTAAGCAATCGGCATAATTTTAAGCGATAGTGATGGGTTTTTTTTTTTTTTTTTTTTTTTTTTTTTTTTTTTTTTTTCAGAATACAAGGTTACTCGGGATTGATCATCCCATTAAGCTCAACAAGATTTTGAAAACGGGATCGGTCAAACGCTTTAGTAAAAAGATCGGCAAAATTATCAAAAGAATCAACATTTTCAAGCACAATTAATTTCTTCTTAGCACAATCCCGTATAAAATGATGACGAATGTCAATATGTTTAGTTTTGCTGTGTTTAACGGGATTGTTAGTTACTGAGATTGCAGGAGTGTTATCAATGCAAATAGGAGTTTGAGTGAAATTCAGACCATAATCGCGCAATTGCTGTTATATCCATAAAACCTGGGAGCAGCAGTTTGATGCTGCCATGTACTCTGCTTCGCAGGTGGAAATGGCTACTGAGGTCTGCTTCTTGCACTGCCACGACACCAATCTTCCTCCGAGAAACTGACATCCACCAGTTGTTGACTTCCTATTCTGATTGCAACCTCCATAGTCAGAATCGGTGTAGGCTACCAAATCCAGGTCTCCCCCTTTCGTGTACCACAATCCCAACTTAGGGTTGCCTTTGAGATACCGTAAGATTCTCTTCACTCCCTTCATGTGGGATTCCTTCGGGTTAGCCTGAAAACGAGCACAAAGACAAACTGCAAACATAATGTCAGGTCTAGATGCGGTTAGATACATTAAGGAACCTATAATTTCTCGATATTGAGTGGGATCCACATCTTCATCACTGTCGGAATCAGCACCCAGTTTGTGGTTGACGCAGATTGGAGTGTCAAATGGGGTACTATCATCCATCTTGAAGCGTTTGAGAACATCATGGACATATTTCGTTTGATGAATAAACATGCCATCTTTCTTCTGATCTACCTGCAATCCCAAAAAGAAAGTTAATTCGCCCATGGCGCTCATCTCAAACCTCTTCTTCATGACCGCTTCAAATTCCTGACACATAGTGACTTTTGATGCAGCAAAAATGATGTCATCCACATAAACCTGAACGAGAAGAAACTCTCCCCCTTTTCTCCTGACAAATAGCTTACTATCAATCATTCCTCTTTCAAACCCATTTTCTAGCAAGTAGTCTGACAATGTTGTGTACCAGGCACGAGGAGCCTGATGTAACCCATATAATGCTTTACTCAGTTTGTACACATGATCCGGAAAATCTGGGTCAGGGAAACCCGGGGGTTGTTCAACATATACCACCTCATCGACTTTACCATAAAGAAATGCGCTTTTCACATCTAACTGGAACACTTTCATCTCTCTGTGTGCAGCATACGCCAAAAACAGTCATATTGCCTCCAATCTCGCTACAGGAGCAAACACTTCATTGTAATCGACCCCTTCCTGCTGATTAAACCCTTTCACTACCAATCTTGCCTTGTTGCGTATGATTATTCCCTTCTCATCTCTCTTACATTTAAAACACCATTTTGTACCGATAGCATTCACTTCTTGCGGCTTTTTAACTAATTGCCATACTTCCATCTTCTCAAACTGTGCCAGTTCTTCCTGCATGGCTTCAACCCACGAGCTATCCTTCAGTGCCATTTGATAATTCTTTGGTTCAATCTGGCTGATGAAGCAATTGTACAAGCATTCATTTATAATACCCGTATCTTTAAAGCTTGCATAAACACATGTGTGTTCAACCAAACTTCTTCTAGTACGTACACCATCAGAAGGATTACCGATCACATTTTCCAAAGGATGATTCTTGTGAAATTTGGTCGACTGGACCGGACTGACTTCCAGATTATTCTCAAGATTTGTGGCAAGTTCATCAGTGTGAGACTGAGGTTGAGTGTGAAATGGATTATAGAATTCATCTTCCTTCGAGACAACAGGAGTTTCGACTGCATTTGATGAAGTTGGTTGATTATCATCATAAAGTGGACGTTGCATAATGGTCTCCTCCTCCTCATACAGTATTTGTGAGGCCATTTTCTCATCAGTGTCTGCAAAATCCAAGTAAGGCATATTAAAATATTTGAATAGCTTATCATAGTCGAAAGCCTCTGCCGGTCCCATGCTAGGCCTTAGTGATTTGTAACTAGTAATGTCAGTGTTACATATCACCTCAACCTTGTTGTTCGATAGATTAAAGACTCTTCTGTTGGGTGTCCCAACAACATAGCCAACTAAAATACCTTCGTCAGCTTTCTCACCAAATTTAGAGTTAGTCTTTAATATCGAACATGGGGACCCAAAAGGTTCAAGACCTTTCAAGTTTGGCTTTCTACCATGCATAAGTTCATAACAGGTTTTATTTAATCTTTTAACAGTTAAAACACGATTAAGGATGTAACAAGCTGTAGCCACAGCCTCAGCCCAGAACACCACGGGAAGTTTAGCATCTGCCAGCATGGTCCTGGCGCCTTCGATTAGAGTTCTATTCTTCCTTTCAGCTACTTCATTTTGTTGTGGAGTATATGGGGCACAGTACTGATGCTCTATCCCTTTCTGTAGACAAATCATCTCCATCTGATAGTTCTTAAATTCTGTCCCATTATCACTCCTGATGTACTTAACCTTCCTCCCAATAATATTTTCCACCTTGGTAATCAAGTTAATTACCAACTGAACTGTCTCATCCTTTGTCTTCAGAAAATATACCCAAGAGTATCGAGAGTAATCATCGGTTACAACCAGGAAGTATGATGTTCCTCCTAGACTCTTTACATTCAGAGGACCAAAGAGATCCATGTGAAGTAGGTCTAGGGTGCTGACAATTGAGTTAACCTTCTTGGAGTGATGAGGCTTTTTGTGTTGCTTTCCTTTCTTGCACGACAAGCATTGATCTTCAAAGTTAAATTTCTTCAAGGGAACCACAAGTACCAGCCCATTCTTGACAATGTAATTCATTTTGCGAAGATGTATATGTCCCATTCTTCGATGCCACAACTCTGACTCAGACTCAGTTGCCTTTGACAGAAGACATGACTCTTCTGTTGTCATCTCAGTTGACCTCATATCCATTACATACGTGTTCTTTTCTCTTAGAGCTTTCATCACAACCCAGGCTTCTGGTATCTTGAAACCAGGATAAAGAACGATTGCCTCATTTCTAGTAAAATGCACCGTGTATTCTTTGTCACAAATCTGAGATACACTCAACAAGTTATGCTTCAACTCTTCCATAAAATTCACCTTCTCTAACTTTATTCTTCCATTTGTCACAGTTCCAATACCACTGATTCTTCCTCCACTTTCTCCAGCGAAACTAACCCTTCCTCCTTGAACAGATTTCCAGTCACGTAACAAATTCTTGTTACCAGTCATGTGCCGGGAACAGCCACTGTCAACAACCCACATATTGTTTATAGCCCTGTTTTACTATTCCTGCACAATTAAAGAAATAGATTAAAATCTAGGGACCCAAGACCTACTGGTCTTGGGTCGATTAAATCTGTTGTCCGACATCCAGTACCTTGGTTACCCAAAGTCAGTTTGAGGATGGTTTCTGTAAGTTCTGAACGGAAACCTTCTAGAGGACTGGCTATGAGGCCATCCAAACCTTCATGAATTAACTGAATTATAATTGTTGGTTTGGTAGTTTACTGGGAAACGACGAGACTGATTTCTTTGAAATCTTGGATTAGTCCAATGACCGAAATTTGGTGTGTTCACATTCTTACCAGCATCATAATTAGTATTCGTTTTATTCTCAGTTTTCGGAGGCCTCATACCTCTAAATTTTCTCTGTTTTAGAGGACAATCAGCTACAAGGTGTCCTACTTTATTGCATCTGAAACAACTTCTGTTTTGAACTTTCGTCTCAACAGTTGTTGCAGATGTCGAGGTTGTGTTACTATCGTTTGTCTAACATATGGTGGGATGAATGGATTTAGGGAAGATTTCTTTTCATCAGGCTTATATTCCTCCCCACGTTTTAGTAACACAATCTCTTCTTTTATCTCACCCAATTCAGATGTCTTGTCTGAATTTGATGAGACAGAGCTAGGGACAGAAATCGCAACATTAGAACTTGACTTACTCGTTTCGTTCTTATTAACTTCAGTTTCTTTAGTAGATACTTTGATTGGAACTGTCTGATTAATCTCAACATTCACAGATTGCTGATCACTAGGATCATAAGTATAGTTATTGTTGTACGGTGGTGGAACTTCAGAAAATCCAATTCCCCCTTTGTTAACCGGGGAACGTTGAACACTTATGATGTGATCTAGCATTGCTGAAGAATTTCTAAATTGTTCAATTTTTCTGTTTAGTTCCACCACTTTTACCTGGTAATCAGCTATCTGTTTATCTTTTTCAGCAATTAGTTTGGTCTTTTCTTCTAACACTTCATAACTAAGATCAATTACTTGTATTTTTTCAGCTAGACTGGCTTTAAGACTTCTGATATCCTTTTCACTAGCTTTTATTTTTACCGAGTAACTATTTTCTTTAGTTTTAGAGTAGTGATGTTCTTCTTTCAGGTTTTTAAATTGAGTATCCAAACTAACAAACTGATCAGTTAATGTTTTTAATTATTCAGACAGGTTCTCACATTGTTCACAATGAAGTTCAGAACTTACCTCAGACAGCTGATCGTTCACTTCTGCCATGTATGCCTAATCTTCTCCCGTCTCTCTCTCACTTCCTCCAATTTCGATGTTTACCAAATTAGCCTGTTCGAACACTTCCTCAACTTGTATATTCCAGTTGTATCCACCATTCTGTCAAGATACCATAGCCCTATTTTCACTACCACCCCCATTCTGTTGTGCAGGCCTGTTCTGACTTCGTTCGATTCTCTCATTTGTACATTCCTTAGCAAAGTGTCCATTTTGTTGACAGTTGTAACATCGAACCTTTGATTTATCAAACCCTGGTCTTTCTCCAACGAACTTTCTACCCGTTTTCTTCATGAATCTCTTTACCCTTATTACTATCATAGCCATCTGCCACTGCAGATCCATCTCTTCCAAATCATCAGCATTGATCTGATCATAGTCTTCATCCAAAGTTGCAGGGTCTACTATTTTACCTTTGATATAGTTCTCATAAGATGCAATGAAAGATGCATAGAGGGCAAACTGTTGTTCAGCAGATTTCACACTCATAGGCATCTGTGAGTAGTTATTGCTTGAAGCATTTGATGAGAAATTTCCAGTTGTAATTTGAGGCTTAGAGGAATTACTCCCTCCTGCTACTAAACATACGTCACCATCCATATTGAGAATCACATGACCATCTGGAGTGGAGTTTGATTCCCCCTTAGAGTAGTAGGCAGTGGATTCTAATTTTGAACTTGAGCTTGGAGTGACTTTCGCACCATACATTCCCGGATCCTGAACCTGATCAGTTGGTGTCTCCTTTTGAACCATGTTAAGTTCAAAATTTCGTAACTTATTGACCACTGTTTCCAAATCAATCTTGTCAAAATCTTTATCTTCTCTCATCAGTACAGTGTACATTTCCCATTTTGGTGGGAGAGCATCAAGAAGTTTCTCTACTACCTCTTCTTCCTTGTATTCAATGGAGTAATTATTTAGTTCGGTCATCAAATGATAATATCGTGTGATGATATCATCAAGTGATTCATTTTTCAAATACTTGAATACAGAGAATTGGGTTTTTAGCAGCTTTGTCTTGAAAGTACGTATTCCCACATTACCTTCATATCTATTTTCTAGTGCTTCCCATAGCTCTCTGGCAGTTTTGTATTTCTTGAAGGTATGAAGAATCTCTTGTGGAAGAGCCATTGTTATAGCTGCATGAGCTTTACTCTCTGCCTTATACGTTTTCTTTTCGTCCTCTTCCATCTTACTGTACTTCTTAATCTGTTCACGAACTTCAAACATGGATGTTGGTGGAATGTACCCGTCTTGAATGCAAACCCACATCTTAGCATCTTGATCTTCACATACTGTTCAAACCGATTTTTCCATGCAACGAAATCGGTACCCTTAAGCAGTTTTGGAGCTTTAGTTGTTGAACCGGTTTCAACCTCCATCTTTACCAGTTCTGTGATGTTTATTGAAGTCATAGTTGAAAGAAACAATAATCAAACCTTTTTTTTTTCTAAATAACCTTCTGTGAACAGTGAGCAAATAGCGAAGTTAATATAACTTCGCTTGAAACTTAAGTTCGCTGAACAACTTCGCTAGTCTGCTACTTAACTTCGCAGCAAATCAACTTCGCCAAACCTATATCTTCGCTTAAACCCTACGTTTTGTGGTGGCAACTTCGCTTGACGAACAATGAGGTTTTGAAGGATTTGTTAGGTTGATTGCGATGGACGCGAGGGTGTTTTTAGGGTATATATGATGAGGCAAAAGACAAAAACGAGGTATTTCAACGTAAACTCATTCCAGAATGGTCAAATGGAACGATCTTAACACCCGTGTGATAATCCCGAGCCACACAATCACGAGCAAATGCTCTGATACCAATTGTAGGTTCCCAGCCGGATCTACACAGGAGTATCTCGTAACACGAGGGTGCGGAATCCCCACGTAATACGATACGAGTGTAAGATAAGCAATACGTTAAATGAGTATGTAAACACACGAGATAATACTTGAGAACTTGATGTATTTCTTTTGCCAACACGTGATGCACAAGATCACCAAAAACACGTTCTGAAAAAAAACTCTATTTCTAAAACCCGAAGTTGAGGTTTATATATACCTCGACAACTTCGCCTAACATGCTAGGAGAAGTTGTCATAACTTCGCTTGGTCCCCAAGTTCGCTTATACATATCAGCGAACTTACATAATCAACAGTATTCGACACGTAACAAACAAACTAAACAATTACAGACACAGACAAAACACAAGATACTGAACTACTGACATTATGCACCAACAATCGGCGAAGGTTATAGGGCGGAATGCTCTTTAAAACGTATATGTATGAATGAAAGTATGTATGTAAGTATGAAAGAAAGAATGAAAGTACGTATGTAAGTAAGTATGTAAGTAAATGTGAAGGTATGTACTTTCGGGTGCATATGTTAGTATGTGGATGTATTGTACGTCGCCTGATTAACTAGAACTCACTCAGCGTAACTGACTTTTAGTATGCACGCAGGTGAGTAGAATGAGGCAACTTGCATAAGGGGAAACACATGGCATGGACTTGAAGAAGCTGGCATCTCAAGGAAGTGTTATGTTATTTTAAAGACAATTTTTATGTTAAATGATTTGGAATGATCGTTAAGACAAGAAATATGGTTATGTAATGAAATGGTTCGAATGTTTTTAATATTCCGCGAATGTTTTTGTTAACTCTGATATTTAGAACTGTGTTTATGAGTAAATCTAACGTTAAATTGAGGCAACGGTAACGGGGCCTTACAGGGGCTTAGGTTATGAGGCCTATGATTTTCTATATATATATATATATATATATATATATATGTGTGTGTGTGTGTGTAGCTCATACAGTTCACAAACTGATTAAGTAAGACACCAAGAGAAAGAATTTTGAGTTTTCGGAATTTTTTCCAGCGAAGATGATTACTGTTGAGGTGGCGGAGAAACAAAGAAGACAACCTAAAATTCTAAAATTAAAGTACAACTACTATTTTTTTTATTTGTTTGATTTTTAAGGCTATGTGTACTGAGGGCTACAAATTAAGGTGAATTGCGACACGTGGCGCCCAGTCAACAAAGGATGGGTTTTTGTTTTTGGGGTGTAAGAACATCCACAACGGTGTATGAGTAAAAAACAACTAAACGCACCACATAAGCTGCCACATCAGATTTACACTCATGCACTTTCAAACATCAAAAATCTTATTTTTCCTCCAATGCTACATTCACTTATAAACACCCTTATATTCCACATAATCACTTACTATTTATTTATGTTACATATATTGCTTTTTAATATATATATATATATATATATATATATATATATATATATATATATATATATATATATAACCAATTAAGGCATCAAGGAAGTTTGGTTGGTTGGCTAATGGGTAATTATTAAAGTTTTTATCTAGAAAAGGTCCCAAGTTCAAATCCCGTCATGCATATTTCATTTTGGATTTAATAAAAATATAGGTTTTACCGGTTGACCTGTCGGGTCACCGGGTCCGGTCCGATCGCCACCCGCAAAACCCGGCCGAGTTTCTACAAAAGGCCCAAATACCTCGACCCGGCCCGGTTTAGAGACCGGGTCCCGGCCTCCATTGCGCATTTATCTAGTTCCGAATTATGAACAATGTCACGTCAGAACTAAATATCACATTGGAGATGCTCTAATGGTGATGTAGCCCCTCAATGCCACGTCAACTTTTTTTAATTATTTTATTTCTATAATTAAATTAAACAAATACAAAAACCATTAAGTTATTAATATTTATTAACTTAATGAAATAAAAGAAAAATAAGTTATAATCAAAACAAAAAAAACCACCAAATAATAAAATAAAAAATAAATATAAAAATACTAATTTATTCGTCATCTTCGTCCTCCTCCTCGTCTTTCTTCGTCCACGTCCTCCTCCTCGTCTTCGACTTCAATGGGACGATTATCCCTAACGTGTTGAACCAAATCGCCATAAGTTGGTTATGTATCTCACTTGATGTGAGCTCGTGAATGCTTCACATTCGTTGTTCTTTGGTTGCCTCCTTTTATAGGTTTTGCACACCAGGTAGGTGGGGTTGAATTCACTTTTCTTCTTTTCTATCCTTCTGTAAGCGTTTCCTTTCTTCTCCTTCTTGTCACCGGTTTCACCTTTCTTGTCTTCTTCTTTATTTCTGAAGAGACCATTCATTAAATACCCTTCTAATTCCATTGTTGAATTGGCGGTTTGTGGTAAATGAGATCTCACCATATCTATGATCTCTGGAGGTAACCCCCAAATGTAGTTAGTTACTTTATTAGACTCAGGTGTTACCAATTATGGAAGCAATCTACAATACTCTTGAAACTTAGTATTGTATTCTTTTATATTAGTTACAATCACCTTGTGAGATTCGGGAACTTTGTTTGAATCAAATTTGTTTCATGCATCGGGCAGAACTTTTGAAGTACCAATTCTTTAAACTCTTCCCACTTCATTTGGTGTGACATTCATGGCAAAACGAGGTATACTATATTCTTTACGTAACAAGTAAACGATAAATCGGTTAATTCGTAGTACTTAAACGAGTAACCGACTGATACTAATTATGACCCGTATACATACTGAGGGGTCATATACGAGTTATATATATGTTATAGAGGCTAACATATTGATATTTAGGCCCCGGTACGTTTAAAACTCTTTAAACGAAAAAGGTTTCGTTTATCGATACGCTATAAGCTTAAACGCAATCGTTAATATCAAAACAAGCATTGTAGCATCCGTTAAGCCGAAAAAGATTTATAAAACACTTATATGACATGTTCTAAGCAATCCGTGAAAATATTTTAGAATTTTACAACGAGTCAGTACGTTTTTCTTATTTTACAAAAATAAGCTGAAAAACACTCGTTTTTACGCTATTTCTCATACCCGAATTAATTTTCTTGCGAAAAACCGAACCCGAACTAAATTTGAAGTGGGCTTTTTATGTTTGGGCTTGTATGATCATATTAATGGGCCAAAACAGCCCATTATGGGCCTATACACAATTCCGATCGGAACACTTTTCCCACCAAACATCACACCTTTTTATTTAACTTACTCCCTAAGACTTGTTATTCATTTTAACATACTGAATTTTGAAGTCCAAGCAGCTATACCCCTGTTCTCTCAACTTCCTTTCAAAAACCCTAAGGTAAGTTCAAATTCTATGAAGATTTAACCAAGTTTGATTTATATAATTAACATATAAACATGTTTAAGTTAGTTTTAAACATGTTTAACCATCCAAAAACCCTAAAAATCAAGTAAAATTATGTTTTGATGTTAAACATGTTTACAAACCAGGAACATATACTTTTTTGGTCAAAAACGCGGATTAGAACATGAATACAACGTTTTTACGGTTAGAAAGTTCGGTTTGAACCCAAAACCGAAACCCTAATTATCAAGGCTGTTACATGGATTATTTATGCTTGGTTTGATGTTATATGATATGTAGATATACTGAGTTTGCAACCCGAGACCCGGAAAGTCGTTTAAGCTAGCAAAATTCATCAAAAACCGACAAGGTAAACCCGTAACAGCTGTTTAGTATTAGGTTGTGACGTGCTTGTTGTTAGCTTGTGAAAACTTTCAGGGACATTAGGGATCATATAAATGAGTCCCTGTTCAAATTTGGTAATTTTTCGATAAACGGAGAATATTTGGTGAATTTATTCCCGTTTATGAGCGTTTATTTGGGAAAAATAGCTAAACATATTGAAAAATTATGAAACTTGGTTTTGGAGTTTAATATGTGATGGTAAGATCACTGGTAAAGTTTGGGAATCATTGGAAATGTCTAAGTATGGTTTGTGCAATCATGGCTTAACCGAATTTTAACAGCCGAAAAACGCACAAAAAGGCATTTTTTCAAAAGAGTTAGGTTCTGGAAATTTTGCAGGGGCTATGTAATGACATTGAGGCCATTGGTAAAAATTATCGGATTTTTCGGAGGTCGTTTGATATAAACGGGCCATTTACTACACGATTATAACCTATTAAATGAATTTTTATAAATAAATAAATAATCATAAAATTTCTGAAAATATTTTTATAAAATTCTCCATGTCTTAATGTATTTTTACAAAAATTTACATAATTTATATATAAGTACATATTTAGTTATGATTAATCATAGATTTAAATTATAATTGTTTTAACGAAACCGACAGTTTTGTGTTTAACGGACTGACTGGTATGTCAAAATGTCAAAAGTGGCCAAATATCATATTTTTGAATGATATTAATAAAAACGAACTTTTTACGAGAATTCCGGACAATTCGGGTGGATTGTGCGCGTTTTGTATAATTAAACCCGTGTGAAAACGGAAACGAGCCCTGCAATCAAACCAGACACCGAAACTTTAAAATTCTTTCATAAATCAAATTATTTTATCAATCAATACATTTACTTAAGTTTTATGTGATCTTACCTAATCCCGAAACGTATAAACGATCAACTGAGCTAGGCTCGGAAAACGGTGAAACTGAGCCAAATCCAGTTTTAAACATTTCATAGTATACAACGTCACAATCTAAGACTATAGTCATGTTCTGGGCTTAACAGCTATACCCAGATTATCTATACAGCCCGACTTAGCTTGAACACTGTACTAGTATTAACAATACGATACCGTTTATAGGAATCAGGCTATAAACGAGGCATCTGACTTATTGATACGTGATTTCTGTGCGAACTACGATAAGGTGAGTTTCACGACCCCCACTTTCTAAACTGTTTTACGAACTTTTGGGGTGAAAAGCATGTTTACATAAACTGTTATACTTGAAAACGTGTGATGATGTGGATTATCTAAGTACTAACACTTGACAAGTCCCCACAAACACAAGTGATTAACTTCGTGCCGGTGACGTGTGGATAGTACTATCGGTTTGACAAACCCAACTGACAGAGCCGGAGGGGTATGCCGGAACATATGTAAACCCAGTTGCACATTGTCATTATATTTTTACATACTGCTATGTGGTGTTAGACATAGTACATACTTGGGGCAAAGTGGCTGTTAAATGCCAACGGGAGTGCATGGGCAGTGGAGGCCATGTGTTTTAGCTCGTTTCGGTTTCACTTGTGGCTTAGTATAATGCATCATACACAGACATATATACATACACACTGTAAACTTTACGAACTCGTGAACTGATTTCATTGATACTCGTGAAACTTGAAACTCACCAACTAGACGTAGTTGACCCGTTTTAACATGCTTTTCAGGTAAAGCAAAAGTGGAATGATTTGCTTACATGCTTGGTGTTAGGAAGAAAGTTGAATAGCTGTGAATAGACGCTGATATAATACTGTATAAGAAGCTCGTAAACCGGTTATGTGTTTTTCTCATCTAGTTTGTAAACTTAGTACCAACCCATGTATTATGATGTAAATTAGTTTATGAATTTTTTTATAAACAATGTTGTTGATACCAGTGTTATCTGTTACATTCCCGTATTACGCTTCCGCAACTACCTAGTCGGGGTGTGACAGAAGTTGGTATCAGAGCCATTGGTTATAAAGAATTAGGATGTCCCTTAGGATACCCTAAGATAACCGTAGGCTCGATTAACTCTGGGAATAAAATAATATTAAATAATATACACGAATGATTCTCGTGATGAACGCGAATGGACAAGTGGGTTATTATGGTCCGGAACGTAATAACAGACTTGTTTGTACGAGGAAATTCGAGAAGAAGTCGATAAACAATCGAATAGGTAAAAACAGCGACATATGTGTATAAAATATAATAATAGATAAATATTTGTGTATATAAATGATTATTTGTGCTTATGTGTATAAATACCTGCACGTATCTTACTATGATTAATATAGAAGGATATTATTCTTATCACTAACCATTGTGCAGGAATATGTCAAGAACTACTGATCGTTTACCTAATACCCTACCAACAAGGCCTGAGGAGGAGGAGGATCCGGAAGAAGAAACGGAGGAGGAACCAGAGGAAATAGAAGAAGGTGCAGATGCGGTAATTCCACGCGAGGTACCCTTAGATCAACCCGACTTATCGGGTTACCGTTGTGACACCTACCCCCTAGGGAATCCCCTAGGAATGTTACAGGACAGGGAGCTACTAGTGCTTATCGTTCACCTGTTAGAGCACCCAGATCCCCTACTCCACCTGTACAGCATACACCAGTACCCCCACCCACTATTAGAAACCGTCAGACCGCTCACATTTCAGTACGTCCACCTGAGCACACTTCTCTCCCACCTCGATCTACGTACCATAGGGGAGAAACATCACGTGTCCAGGTCACTGAGATACCTATTCCTACTTGGGATTTACCCGCCCCGGTACCCGAGCCACCTCGTTATTCTGATTCAGCATGGTTTGGTTTAGCGACTGATCAGCTTTTAGACCACTCACATTCTATAAATAACTTAAACCTGCATAGATATGATATGCAAGATCACATGCGGTACATGCAGCAAGAAATCAGAACTGTGCAAAGATCCAGTGCTCACAGCCACGGGCGTCAGGATCGAGCGATGATACTACTGGGGGTATGCTTAACGGTTAATGCGGCCCTAGTGGCTGCTGTTGTTTGGTTGTGGCTTCATGTTACCAAGAATGGATAGGACATAATAGTCTAGTCTTATGTATATAGTCTTTTGATATCCCAAGCAGCATTTTGTTACAGCATGTTGGGCTGACTTGGGAGTTGTTTGTGGTTTAGTACTATTTCAAGCACTGGCCCTTATCGGGTTAAGTCTACATGTCACTTAGTGACAAATTTTGATACGCATATACAAGCGCTGGCCTATACCAGGTTAAGCCTATGCGCTAATTTTGGGATGCATATGTACAGTAATGATTATAAATAATACAAACGTGTTTTCTTTGGCATAGTTATGTGTTGTGAAGGTGTAATATCGTAAAGTTGTGTTGATCATAGTGAAACGATATTGATTATTATATAATTGATTATTCTATAGAATGGCCCCGAAGAAAGTAAACCCTTTGTCTGAGGCGGAAGTGGCCGCAATGATTGCTCGTCAACTACAAGCAGTGATACCAACAATCGTAGCACAAGTCACTGCAGGCATACGTGCTAACAATACTGTTAATCAACCTACGAGCACCAACACGGCCACTGTTAATACACCTCCGCCGGACACTAATGTAGCCCCGGGTGTTACTACCCCGGTGAATACTGATAATGTCATAAATAATAATAACACTCTCCCAACTATGAATGTCACTGGGAACCCAGAACCTGTTGTGCACCCTGATAATATCCCGAACCCAAACCCTGTACCGGTTGTTAACACAACTAATAATGATAATACTCGGACCAATACCGATAATAATAATAACCGAGAGCCCTCGCGTCAGGAGTACTCATACAAACAATTTACATCATGTAAACCGATTGAGTTTAAGGGTATTGAAGGACCTAGCGGACTGGTCAAATGGATAGAAAAGACCGAATCAGTAATTAATATCAGTGAGTGTCCACCGAACCGCGTGGTCAGATTTGCTACCAGTATGTTTCTAGACCAAGCGCTGATGTGGTGGAACACGGTAGTCCAAATAAGGGGACAAGATGCTATTAATCGTATGTCATGGACTGAATTAAAAACCCTCATGCTAGAGCATTTTTGTCCTAAAAGTGAGATTCAGAAGTTGGAACACGAGTTATGGAATTTGGAAATGAAAGGAGCAGACCATGTGGGATACACGAATCATTTTAACGAACTATCCCGCTTAGTTCCATGGTTAGTTATACCGGAAGCGAAACGAATTGAACGTTATATCTGGGGACTGACCCCTGCTGTGAGAAGTATAGTGAATTCAGTTGCCCACCCGACATTAGAAAGTGCTGTATCTCAAACGGGTGTCGTTACTTTTGATCTGATGAGAAGTGGAGTGATAAGGATGCCAGGTGAAACAACAAGTTTAAAACGAACTGATTATGGGACAAGAATGCAAGGAAACCCTCAAAACAAGCGGGCTCGTCCGAATACCCGAAGTTATGCCATGACCCGTTCTAATGTTAAACAAGAGACCTATAAAGGGACGTTACCGAAGTGCAGAAGATGTAACTTTCATCATGTAGGTGATTGCAAACCGGTCATTTGTCAAAAGTGTGGAAGAATGGGACACTATGCCCCCAACTGTAGAACCCCCGCCAACACTGTTAACCGTCCACCGCAATCAACTCAACTCCCTCGACCTCAACCAACCCGCCCACAACTCAACCAACAAACCCCACCTACCACGAACCTCCGTGCCTGCTATGAATGTGGCAGTACGGAACACTTTCGGAGATACTGCCCCAATTTGAACCCGGGTGCAGTGAGAAGGCAGAACCAAGCACAAGCATCAACCTCCAACGCAGCTAAGGGACGCGCGTTTGTATTAGGACCGGGTGAAGCGCGTCATGATCCGAATGTGGTGACAGGTACATTCTTAGTTTCGGGTCAGTATGCTTCAGTTTTGTTTGATACGGGTGCCGATAGAAGTTTCGTATCTGTTAACTTCTTACCTTTAGAAAATATGCCAGTTAGTGAACTAACAAAACCATATACTATAGAACTCGCTAACGGTAAGTCTATACTTGTTAACCGAATAGCCCGAGACTGTTCCCTTATCCTAAACGACCACCCATTCCTTATTGATTTACTTCCAGTAGAATTGGGAAGTTTCGATGTTATAGTCGGTATGGACTGGCTATCTAAGTATAAAGCTGAAATTGTCTGTAAGGATAAGACCGTTAGGATACCTCTTTCGAATGATGAAGCTATGATTGTTCAAGGTGAGAAATCTGGTACGGTACTGCCTCTCATATCTCAACTTAAGACATTGAGATATTTACGCCAAGGTGGTACTTTATACTTGGCGAGTGTAACAGTTAAGGAACCCGAGGAAAAACGAATGGAAGACATCCCAGTGGTACACGAGTATTCAGATGTATTCCTCGATGAGTTGCCTGGTTTACCACCGACCCGACAAGTTGAATTCCGTATTGACTTGATACCGGGAGCAGCACCCATTGCTAAGGCACCTTATCGACTCGCACCTTCTGAAATGCAAGAACTGTCCAACCAGTTACAAGAATTACTGGACAGGGGTTTTATTCGCCCTAGTTACTCACCGTGGGGAGCACCAGTGTTGTTTGTAAAGAAGAAAGATGGGAGTTTTCGAATGTGTATTGATTACCGGGAATTGAATAAAGTGACTATAAAGAATAGATACCCCTTACCTCGAATTGATGAATTGTTTGATCAGCTCTAAGGTGCGAAGTATTTTTCAAAAATTGATCTTAGATCTGGTTATCATCAAGTAAGAATTCAGGAAGAAGACATACCAAAAACAGCTTTCCGAACTCGGTATGGTCACTATGAATTCTTGGTTATGCCGTTTGGGTTGACAAACGCACCTGCAGTGTTTATGGACCTCATGAACCGAGTTTGCAAACCTTACCTTGACAAGTTCGTGAAAGTGTTTATCGATGACATTTTGATATATTCGAGAAGTAAGGAGGAACACGAACAACATTTGCGGGAAATCTTAAAATTATTGAGGCAAGAGAAGTTATACGCAAAGTTGTCCAAATGTGAGTTTTGGCTACAAGAAGTACAGTTTTTGGGACACATTGTGAACCATCAAGGAATCCAAGTAGACCCAAGTAAAATTGAGGCCATTAAGAATTGGCAAGTGCCTAAGTCACCAAGAGAAATTCGTCAATTCTTAGGACTAGCCGGGTATTATAGAAGATTCATTGAAAACTTTTCAAGTATTGCACAACCTCTAACCCTCCTAACTCAAAAAGATCGAGCATATGAATGGGGAGAAGAACAAGAAATGGCCTTCCAAACGTTAAAACAGAAGTTATGTGAGGCTCCAATATTAAGCCTTCCAGATGGAACTGATGAATTGGTCGTATACTGCGACGCATCTCGTAAAGGTTTAGGATGTGTACTGATGCAAAGAAAGAAAGTAATAGCATATGCTTCCCGACAACTAAAAGTACATGAAAAGAATTATACGACCCATGATTTGGAATTGGGAGCAGTTATCTTTGCATTGAAGATTTGGAGACATTACTTGTATGGCACTAAATGTACCATCTATACTGATCACAAAAGCCTACAACACATATTCGATCAGAAAGAGCTAAACATGAGACAAAGGAGATGGGTAGAACTGTTAAATGATTATGACTGTGAGATTAAATACCATCCGGGTAAGGCCAACGTAGTAGCCGATGCTTTAAGCCGAAAAGACAGAATCAAACCATTAAGGGTACGAGCTCTCGGAATGATTGTTCAAAGTAGCCTAACCGAACAAGTTCGCGTTGCACAAGATGAGGCCTTGAAGGCAGACCAGCTAGAAAAAGAAGAACTACATGGAAATGAAAGGAATTTTGAGAAGAAAATTGATGAAGTATATTATTACAAAAACCGGGTTTGGATTCCAACACTTCATAAACTCCGAAAGCTGATACTTGATGAAGCACACAAATCCAAATATTCTATTCATCCAGGTGCTGATAAGATGTATAAGGATGTTAAAGAATTTTACTGGTGGCCTGGTATGAAAAAGGATATAGCCGTGTATGTAAGTAAATGTGCAACATGTGCAAGGGTAAAGGCGGAATATCAAAAACCTTCGGGAATGTTACAACAACCCGAAATCCCACAATGGAAATGGGAACAAATTACCATGGACTTTGTGACACACCTTCCTAAAACCTCTCTAGGACACAACGCAATTTGGGTAATTGTGGACCGGTTAACCAAATCCGCACACTTTATTCCCATCCGTAACAACTACACCACCGAAAAACTCGCTCAAATTTACATTGATGAAATAGTATCTCGACACGGAGTACCTCTTTCGATTATTTCCGATCGAGACAGTCACTTTACTTCACATTTCTGGCAAGCAGTACAAGAAGCCTTGGGAACCCGAATCGACCTAAGTACGGCTTACCATCCCCAAACCGATGGTCAATCCGAACGAACCATCCAAACCTTAGAAGATTTACTTCGTGCTTGTGTACTGGACTTCAAAGGGAATTGGGATCAACACCTCCCGCTTATTGAATTCTCTTACAATAATAGTTATCACAGTAGTATACAAGCCGCACCTTATGAAGCTCTATACGGGCGAAAATGTAGATCACCACTATGTTGGACAGAAGTGGGTGATACTCAAATTTCAAGATCCGATTTAATTCAGGAAACCACCGATAAGATTCACCAGATTAAGCAAAAATTGAAAGCTGCCCGTGACCGACAAAAGAGTTATGCCGATGTTCGCAGAAAACCGTTATCTTTTGAAATAGGTGATAAGGTATTTTTAAAAGTATCGCCATGGAAAGGTGTTATAAGATTTGGAAAGACTGGTAAACTAGCCCCGAGATACATCGGACCTTTTGAGATTGTCGCAAAAATTGGTCCCGTAGCTTACCGATTAAAACTACCCTTAGAACTGAGCACTATTCACGACGTGTTTCATTTATCGAATCTGAAAAAGTGTTTGACTGATGAAACGACAATAGTACCACTGGAAGATGTTCAGATCAACGAAAAGCTCAACTTCGTAGAGGAACCGGTAGAAATTGTAGACGGGAAAACCAAACAGTTACGACACAACAAAATTTCATTGGTAAAAGTTCGGTGGAATTCAAAACAAGGACCCGAATATACTTGGGAACGAAAGGACGAATTCCGAAATAAATACCCACACCTGTTCCCTAGAAAACCGATGACACATTAAATTTCGGGGACGAAATTTCTTAACGGGGGGAGAATATGACATTCATGGCAAAACGAGGTATACTATATTCTTTACGTAACAAGTAAACGATAAATCGGTTAATTCGTAGTACTTAAACGAGTAACCGACCGATACTAATTATGACCCGTATACATAGTGAGGGGTCATATACGAGTTATATATATGTTATAGAGGCTAACATATTGATATTTAGGCCCCCATACGTTTAAAACTCTTTAAACGAAAAAGGTTTTGTTTATCGATACGCTATAAGCTTAAACGCAATCGTTAATATCAAAACAAGCATTGTAGCATCCGTTAAGCCGAAAAAGATTTATAAAACACTTATATGACATGTTCTAAGCAATCCGTGAAAATATTTTGGAATTTTACAACGAGTCAGTACGTTTTTCTTATTTTATAAAAATAAGCTGAAAAACACTCGTTTTTACGCTATTTCTCATACCTGAATTAATTTTCTTGCGAAAAACCGAACCCGAACTAAATTTGAAGTGGGCTTTTTATGTTTGGGCTTGTATGATCATATTAATGGGCCAAAACAGCCCATCATGGGCTTATACACAATTCCGATCGGAACACTTTTCCCACCAAACATCACACCTTTTTATTTAACTTACTCCCTAAGACTTGTTATTCATTTTAACATACTGAATTTTGAAGTCCAAGCAGCTCTACCCCTGTTCTCTCAACTTCCTTTCAAAAACCCTAAGGTAAGATCAAATTCTATGAAGATTTAACCAAGTTTGATTTATATAATTAACATATAAACATGTTTTAGTTAGTTTTAAACATGTTTAACCATCCAAAAACCCTAAAAATCAAGTAAAATTATGTTTTGATGTTAAACATGTTTACAAACCAGGAACATATACTTTTTTGGTCAAAAACGCGGATTAGAACATGAATACAACGTTTTTACGGTTAGAAAGTTCGGTTTGAACCCAAAACCGAAACCCTAATTATCAAGGCTGTTACATGGATTATTTATGCTTGGTTTGATGTTATATGATATGTAGATATACTGAGTTTGCAACCCGAGACCCGGAAAGTCGTTTAAGCTAGCAAAATTCATCAAAAACCGACAAGGTAAACCCGTAACACTCGTTTAGGGGCTGTTTAGTATTAGGTTGTGACGTGCTTGTTGTTAGCTTGTGAAAACTTGCAGGGACATTAGGGATCATATAAATGAGTCCCTGTTCAAATTTGGTAATTTTTCGATAAACGGAGTATATTTGGTGAATTTATTCCCGTTTATGAGCGTTTATTTGGGAAAAATAGCTAAACATATTGAAAAATTATGAAACTTGGTTTTGGAGTTTAATATGTGATGGTAAGATCACTGGTAAAGTTTGGGAATCATTGGAAATGTCTAAGTATGGTTTGTGCAATCATGGCTTAACCGAATTTTAACAGCCGAAAAACGCACAAAAAGGCATTTTGTCAAAAGAGTTAGGTTCTGGAAATTTTGCAGGGGCTATGTAATGACATTGAGGCCATTGGTAAAAATTATCGGATTTTTCGGAGGTCGTTTGATATAAACGGGCCATTTACTACACGATTATAACCTATTAAATGAATTTTTATAAATAAATAAATAATCATAAATTTCTGAAAATATTTTTATAAAATTCTCCATGTCTTAATGTATTTTTACAAAAATTTACATAATTTATATATAAGTACATATTTAGTTATGATTAATCAAAGATTTAAATTATAATTGTTTTAACGAAACCAGCAGTTTTGTGTTTAACGGACTGACTGGTATGTCAAAATGTCAAAAGTGGCCAAATATCATATTTTTGAATGATATTAATAAAAAAGAACTTTTTACGAGAATTCCGGACAATTCGGGTGGATTGTGCGCGTTTTGTATAATCAAACCCGTGTGAAAACGGAAACGAGCCCTGCAATCAAACCAGACACCGAAACTTTAAAATTCTTTCATAAATCAAATTATTTTATCAATCAATACATTTACTTAAGTTTTATGTGATCTTACCTAATCCCGAAACGTATAAACGATCAACTGAGCTAGGCTCGGAAAACGGTGAAACTGAGCCAAATCCAGTTATAAACATTTCATAAGATACAACGTCACAATCTAAGACTATAGTCATGTTCTGGGCTTAACAGCTATACCCAGATTATCTATACAGCCCGACTTAGCTTGAACACTGTACTAGTATTATCAATACGATACCGTTATAGGAATCAGGCTATAAACGAGGCATCTGACTTATTGATACGTGATTTCTGTGCGAACTACGATATGGTGAGTTTCACGAACCCACTTTCTAAACTGTTTTACGAACTTTTGGGGTGAAAAACATGTTCACATAAACTGTTATACTTGAAAACGTGTGATGATGTGGATTATCTAAGTACTAACACTTGACAAGTCCCCACAAACACAAGTGATTAACTTCGTGCCGGTGACGTGTGGATAGTACTATCGGTTTGACAAACCCAACTGACAGAGCCGGAGGGGTATGCCGGAACATATGTAAACCCAGTTGCACATTGTCATTATATTTTTACATACTGCTATGTGGTGTTAGACATAGTACATACTTGGGGCAAAGTGGCTGTTAAATGCCAACGGGAGTGCATGGGCAGTGGAGGCCATGTGTTTTAGCTCGTTTCGGTTTCACTTGTGGCTTAATATAATGCATCATACACAGACATATATACATACACACTGTAAACTTTACGAACTCGTGAACTGATTTCATTGATACTCGTGAAACTTGAAACTCACCAACTAGACGTAGTTGACCCGTTTTAACATGCTTTTCAGGTAAAGCAAAAGTGGAATGATTTGCTTACATGCTTGGTGTTAGGAAGAAAGTTGAATAGCTGTGAATAGACGCTGATATAATACTGTATAAGAAGCTCGTAAACCGGTTATGTGTTTTTCTCATCTAGTTTGTAAACTTAGTACCAACCCATGTATTATGATGTAAATTAGTTTATGAATTTCTTTATAAACAATGTTGTTGATACCAGTGTTATCTGTTACATTCCCGTATTACGCTTCCGCAACTACCTAGTCGGGGTGTGACATTTGGTATAAATTTTCTCTACCCTTCCACATAATTAGAGTGTTCCACCATTCTAATGCTTCCCCTTGAACTTCTGTGAATAGTAATGTATTTTCTTTGTTTCAGTACTAGTACATTTGCTGATGATTACGATTGACTCCATCTCTTCGAGCCATCATTGAGCTGTTATGGCACCTTTGTCGCCATAAAATTCCTTCGGACCATATGCCTTGAAATCTCTAAAGTTACAACCTTCTATTTTTAACTTTTGGAATTTACGTACAACCTTCTATTTTTAACTTTTTGAATTTACGGTTGAAAATATTTTCAGCATTTGAGCTATACACACTTTGGGGCTGTTTGGCAAACCTCTGAATTATTAAGTGCTGAATGGGTAAGAGATCTGAATGAGTAAGATGATCTGAACCAGTAAGAGCTGAATGAAATGTATTCGTTTGGTTAGACATCAGAATAACTGTGTAAAATTACTAGTTTACCCCCTTTGCGTAAATATGGTATTAATATCATTCAAATGATCTAATTGATTTTAAAGAAACTTGATTTATATACAAATAATATAATATGAACAAAAGTGTAACAAAAGAGTTATATAAAAAATACATACTGGCCCTAATTTCCAAGAAGCCCCAATTCAACAACCATATGTTCAACAAGAGAGGCGCCGTTTTCCGGCCACCCCTTCCCCCGCTGTCACAAAATAATTCAGCAACATGAGAGGGTGTAGACAAGCGGCGGTGCACGACGGCTAGTGATGGTGGTGTGTTGGCAGATTCTTGTTGTACATCATAACCTTTCCTCTTCGTCTCTTACCCCTTTTTCTGGTCACCGGTCATCGATTTTCCGGTGACCTTGTTAATGACGGCGTTGGGAGGGTTGATGAAACAATAAATGGTGAAAGGTTATGGTGGCTGGGTTCGGTTTTACGGCGAGAATGGGTGACGGCGGTTAGGGTTTCACCTAGAGTGGCATCTCCGGCGAGTCCTTGCTGGTTCTCCGGCGACGACCCATTTAGCATGGTGGCTGGATGATAAATACAGGGTAATTTGGTCTTGGTTCCATTCAAGAAACATCTGTTCTCATTCAGCGATAGTTTCACGCTGGCCCATTCAGAGGTTAAATATCTGACCGAATCAGACCCAAGTTGAACCAAACATTCTGAATCTGACCGATTCAGACGTTTGCCTCTTAATGGGTCAGATTCAGACACTACCAAACAGCCCCTTTCATCATGATGGATTGAAGGATTTGGAAGAGATCGAGTTTTGACAGTCTTTTTGGATTGTCTAGATTCGTTTATGAATGCTGACCCTTCCTTCATTGTTTTAAGGAGCGGGTTCACTGCATTTGCTATCATCTCTTAATTTTGTTTATTAGGATCTTGGGAATCTCTTGTCCATTCTCTAATGTATGCTTACTGACGCTTTGTACTTGAAGATTCAGCGTTGTGTTTGATGGGTTTTGACCAGACATTCTACCATAAAAGTGGAGCGGAATTTATAAACAAATATAAATCTTATTTAAGTACTAGAATACATATAATATTTGCATTTGTTGGTCTCAAAAGTGTAAGAGAGATTATCAACCTATCGTATCCCTACAAGCCCTAACTTAAACTGGTTTAAGCTTAGGTACTTTTGTTAAATACCTAATTCGCTAAAACCTATGGCTCTGATACCAACATATCACACCTGGCTCTATTGGCATAGGCGTGTGACCATAATTGGTACACGTTTTGAAAATACATCAAAGTATGTCTTGCGTAGCGGAAGTCTTTTATTGATTAAAATATTCATTTATAGAAAACTCGGGAATTAAATACCCGGTATTGTCTTACAAAACATTAAAAGTGATAAAACGTTAATTTATATCTTTTACATGATTAAAACCAAACTGTGACATCAGATGCGTCTAACGGCTATATCCTCCATCTTCTACTACACCTTTCTACTAACTACATGTAAAATAGTTTTATAAAATACGTCAGCGACAATTACGGGTGAACACACTGACATTAAATCATTTATATAAACATTTAGCTTCACTCGTAACAACTCAACGGTCCTATAGACCGGCGTACCAAATATATCACATAGTCAAGCCCTAACGGCCCTATAGATCAGCTAAATGAGCAGGGACATGATGCTAAGCGTGGCGGGGTATGCCTACCCTTTGACCACATATGTATGAACCAAACGCACGTATATCTAGCCTGAGAGCCAACGACTACCCTAAAGTATTAGGATCTATAATCCCATGTAAAATTTTGACTCGTTGAAATGACTCAATTAATTTAAAAGAGGTTGGGGCGCATTCACCTTTTTATGAGTTGCGCAATAACAATTTCTATGTATTTTATGAACGATTACCTCGGACCTATTGCTCGAGAATAATGGTTTGATAATTTATCTAGATCAAATGATCTAGCTTCAGACCTTTAGCCTGGTTAAATAGCTTTAAACCTTGATTAAATATTTTATTATTAAAATATACTTTAGATCTTTAGTCTATAAAATCCTATTTTAATATTGACGTTTTTTCCTGTAGAAGAAATCATCTAAAATATACATTTCTTCCTCTAGAAGAAATCGTGTTTATAAAATTTTTTATGTTTCCTCCTTTAGAAGAAACATTATTTATTTAAAATGATTACTTTGATTACTTTAAACCATTTAGTTCATATGGAGTTTGATGTAGCATGTTTTGGCTTAATAGGTTCGAACACTCCCATCAAGCTATCCAGGAAAGTAAACGGGTCCCGTGATTGATTGGGATTTATACGAATTACTTTCCTTAGACAAGAGACTCAACTACTGGTGTTGTCACCCTTCTAGTTACTACCTGCCCGTCATGTTTTTCCGATTAACTATATACAATTTTCTTTTATATACAAGACCGAATTTCTGATCCGATTCAATGGTTTGACCCATACTCAGTTTTTTCTCCGGCTCGGTGAACATACCCCTTTGGCAATACCGGAAAAATTTCGAACGGCCCCGGGGTGGCGTCAGGGCATAATTATTGATCCGATTCTTTCGTATGTTTATAAAAAATTGTATGGAAGTTCCCAAGACAGAATTTCTGATCCGATTCAGTGGTTCGACCAATACTCAGTTTTTTCTCCGGCTCGGTGAACTTACCCCTTTGGCAATACTAGCAAAATGTCGAACGGGCGCCGGGATGGCGTCAAGGCATAATTATTGATCCGATTCTTTCGTATGTTTAAAAAATATTGTATGAAAGTCTCTAAGACTGAATTTCTGATCCGATTCAGTGGTTCGACCCATACACATCTTTTTCTCCGGCCTCGGTGAACATACCCCTTTGGCAATACTGGAAAAATTTCGAACGGGCCCCAGCGTGGTGTCAAGGCATAATTATTGATCCGATTCTTTCTTATGTTTATAAAATACTGTATGGAAGTATCCATGACCGAATTTCTGATCCGATTCAGTGGTTCGACCCATACTCAGTTTTCTCTCCAGCTTGGTGAACATAAGAAAGTATTCTCTCGAACGTGTCACGGGTGGCGTCAGGCGTAATTATTGATCTGATTCTTTCTTAGGATAATAAAATATTGTATAGAAGTCACCGAGACCAAATTTCTGATCATGTTCAGTGGTTCGACCCATACTCAGTTTTTTCTTTGGCTCGGTGAACATACCCCTTCGGCAAACCTGGCAAAATTTTGAACGAGCCCCGAGGTGACGTCAGGGCATAATTATTGATCCAATTCTTTCGTAAGTTTATATAACATTGTATGGAAGTCTCCAAGACCGAATTTCTGATCCGATTCGGTGGTTCGACCCATACTCTGTCTTTTCTCCGGCTCGGTGAACATACCCATTTGGCAATACTGGCAAAATTTCGAACGGGCCCCGGGGTGGCGTCAGGGCATAATTATTTATCCGATTCTTTCGTATGTTTATAAAATATTGTATGGAAGTCTCCAAGATCTAATTTGTTATCCGATGCAGTGGTTCGACCCATACTCAATTTTTTCTCTGGCTCGGTGAACATACCCCTTTGGCAATACTAGCAATATTTAGAGCGGGCCCCGGGCTGGCGTCATGGCATAATTATTGATACGATTCTTTCGTATGTTTATAAAATATAATATGGAAGTCTGCAAGACCGAATTTCTGATCTGATTCAATTGTTCGACCCATACTCAGTTTTTTCTCCGCCTCGGTGAACACACATTTGGCAGTACTGGCAAAATTTCGAACGGGCCCCGGGGTGGCGTCAGGGCATAATCATTGATCTGATTCTTTCGTATGTTTGTAAAATATTGTATGGAAGTCATTAATACCGAATTTCTGATCCGATTCAGTGGTTTGACCCATACTAAGTTTTTTCACCGGCTCGGTGAACATACCCCTTTGGCAATACCGGAAATATTTAGATCGGGCCCGGGGTGGCGTTAAGGCATAATTATAGATCCGATTCTTACTTATGTTTATAAAATTTTGTATTGAATTCTCCAAGACCGAATTTCTGATCCAATTCAGTGGTTCGACCAATACTTAGTTTTTTTTCCCGCTCGGTGAACATATTCATTTGGCAATACTAGTAAAATTTAGAACGGGCCCCGGGATGGCGTCATGGCATAATCATTGATCTGATTCTTTCGTATGTTATAATATATTGTTTGGAAGTCTCCAAGACTGAATTTCTAATCCGATTCAGTGGTTCGACCCAAACTCAGTTTTTTCTCCGGCTCGGTGAACATACCTTTTTGGCAATAATGACAAAATTTAGAACTTGCCCCGGGGTGGCGTCAGGCATAATTATTGATTTGATTCTTTCGTATATTTATAAAATATTGTATGGAAGTCTCAATAACCGAATTTCTGATCCGATTTATTGGTTCGACCCATACTCAGTTTTTTTCTCCGGCTCGGTGAACATACCCCTTTGGCAATAATGGCAAAATTTCGAACGGGCCCCGGGGTGGCGTAAGGACATAATTATTTATCCGATTCATTGGTATGTTTATTGGATTGAATTCTCCAAGACTGAATTTTTGATCCGATTAAGTGGTTTGACCCATACTCAGTTTTTTCTCCGGCTCGGTGAACTTTGGCAATACTTGCAAAATTTCGAACGGACCCCGGTGTGGCGTCAAAGCATAATTATTAATCGGAATCTTTCGTATGTTTATAAAATATTGAATTGAACTCTCCAAGACCGAATTTCTGATTTGATTCAGTGGTTCGACCCATGCTCAGTTTTTTTCTCCAGCTCGATGAACATTCCCCTTTGGCAAAACTGGAAAAAATTTAAAACGGGCCCGGGATTGGCGTCAGGGCAATTATTATTGATCCGATTCTTTCTTAGGGTAATTAAATATTGTATTGAATTCTCCAAGACTGAATTTCTGATCCGATTCAGTGATTCGACCAATACTTAGTTTTTTCTCTGGCTCGGTGAACATACCCTTTGCCAATAAAGGCAAAATTTAGAACGGGCCCCGGGGTGGCGTCAGGGCATAATTATTGATTCGATTCTTTCGTATGTTTATAAAATATTGTATGGAAGTCTCTAAGACCGAATTTCTGATCTGATTCAGTGGTTCGACCCATACTCTGTTTTTTCTCCGCTTATGGTGAACATACCCCTTTGGCAATACTGGCAAAATTTCGAACGGGCCCCGGGGTAGCGTCAGGGCATAATCATTGATCCGATTCTTTTGTATTTTTATAAAATATTGTACGAAAGTCTCCAAGACCGAATTTCTGATCCGATTCAGTGGTTCGACCAATACAAAGTTTTTTCACCGGCTCGGTGAACATAACCCTTTGGCAATACTAGCAATATTAAGAACGGATCCCGGGGTGGCGTCAGGGCATAATTATCGATCCGATTCTTTCGTATGTTTATAAAATATTGTATTGAATTCTCCAAGACCGAATTTATGATCCAATTCAGTGGTTCGACCTATACTTAGTTTTTTCTCCGGCTCGGTGAACATACCTCTTTGGCAATACTGGTAAAATTTAAACCGGGCCACGCAGTGGAGTCAGGGCATAATCATTGATCCGATTCTTTCGTATGTTTATAAAATATTGTATGGAAGTCTCCAAGACCGAATTTCTAATCCGATTCAGTGGTACGACCCAAACTCAGTTTTTTCTCCAGCTCGGTGAACATATCCTTTTGGCAATATTGACTAAATTTAGAACTGGCCCCGGGGTGGCGTCAGGGCATAATTATAGATCCGATTCTTTCGTATGTTTATAAAATATTGTATTGAATTCACCAAGAACGAATTTCTGATCCAATTCGGTGGTTCGACCCATACTTAGTTTTTTCTCTGGCTCGGTGAACATACCTCTTTGGCAATACTGGTAAAATTTAAAACGGTCCACGCGGTGGAGTCAGGACATAATCATTGATCCGATTCTTTCGTATGTTTATAAAATATTGTATGGAAGTCTCCAAGACCGAATTTCTTATCCGATACAGTGGTACGACCCAAACTTAGTTTTTTCTCCGGCTCGGTGAACATATCCTTTTGGCAATAATGACAAAATTTAGAACTGGCCCCGGGGTGGCGTCAGGGCTTAATTATTGATTAAATTCTTTCGTATGTTTATAAATTATTGTATGGAAGTCTTAATGACCGAATTTCTGATCCGATTTATTGGTTGGAACCATACTCAGTTTTTTCTCCGGCTCGGTGAACATACCCTTTTGGCAATACTGGCAAAATTTTGAACGGGCCCCGGGGTGGCGTTAAGTCATAATTATTGATACGATTATTTCGTATTTTTATAGAGTATTTTATGGAAGTCTCCAAGACCAAATTTCTGATCCGATTCTATGGTTCGACACATACTCAGTTTTTTCTCCGGCTCGGTGAACTTTGGCAATACTGGAAAAATTTCGAACGGGCGCCGGTGTGGAGTCAGAGAATAATTATTGATCCGAATCTTTCGTATGTTTATAAAATCTTGTATTTAAGTCTCCAAGACCGAATTTCTGATCCGATTCAGCGGTTCGACCCATGCTCAGTTTTTTCACCGGCTCGGTGAACATACCCCTTTGGCAATATTGGAAACATTTAGAACGGGCCCGGGGTGGCGTCAGGGCATAATTATAGATCCGATTCTTTCGTATGTTTATAAAATATTGTATTAAATTTTCCAAGACCGAATTTCTGACCCAATTAAGTGGTTCGACCAATACGTAGTTTTTTTTCCCGCTCGGTGAACATATCCATTTGGCAATACTAGTAAAATTTAGAACGGGCCTTGGGGTGGCGTCATAGCATAATCATTGATCTGATTCTTTCGTGTGTTATAAAATATTGTTTGGAAGTCTCCTAGACCGAATTTCTAATCCGATTCAGTGGTTCGACCCAAACTCGGTTTTTTCTCCGGCTCGGTGAACATACCCTTTTGGCAATAATGACAAAATTTAGAACTGGCCCCGGGGTGGCGTTAGGCCTAATTATTGATTCGATTCTTTCGTATATTTATAAATATTGTATGGAAGTCTCAATAACCGAATTTCTGATCCGATTTATTGGTTCGACCAATACTTAGTTTTTTCTCCGGCCCGGTGAATATACCCCTTTGGCAATAATGGCAAAATTTCGAACGGGCCCCGGGATGGCGTAAGGACATAATTATTTATCCGATTCATTCGTATGTTTATTGGATTGAATTCTCCAAGACCGAATTTCTGATCCGATTAAGTGGTTTGACCCATACTCAAATTTTTCTCCGGCTCGGTGAACTTTGGCAATACTTGCAAAATTTCGAACGGACCCCGGTGTGGCGTCAGGGCATAATTATTGATCCGAATCTTTCGTATGTTTATAAAATATTGAATTGATGTCTCCAAAACCGAATTTCTGATTTGATTCAGTGGTTCGACCCATGCTCAGTTCATTCTCCGGCTCGATGAACATTCCCCTTTGGCAATACTGGAAAAGTTTAAAACGGGCCCGGGATTGGCGTCAGGACATAATTATTGATCCGATTCTTTCTTAGGGTAATTAAATATTGTATTGAATTCTCCAAGACCGAATTTCTAATCCGATTCAGTGATTCGACCAATATTTAGTTTTTTCTCCGGCTCGGTGAATATACCCTTTGGCAATACAAGCAAAATTTAGAACGGGGCCCAGGGTGGCGTCAGGGCATAATTATTGATTCGATTCTTTCGTATGTTTATAAAATATTGATTGGAAGTCTCTAAGACCGAATTTCTGATCTGATTCAGTGGTTCGACCCATACTCAGTTTTTTCTCCGCTATGTTGAACATACCCCTTTGGCAATACAGGCAAAATTTCGAACTGGCCCCGGGGTGGCGTCAGGGCATAATTATAGATCCGATTCTTACGTATATTTATAAAATATTGTATTGAATTCTCCAAGAACGAATTTCTGATCCGATTCGATGGTTCGACCCATACTTAGTTTTTCCTCTGGCTCGGTGAACATACCTCTTTGGCAATACTGGTAAAATTTAAAACGGTCCACGCGGTGGAGTCAGGGCATAATCATTGATCCGATTCATTCGTATGTTTATAAAATATTGTATGGATGTCTCCAAGACCGAATTTCTAATCCGATTCAGTGGTACGACCCAAACTCAGTTTTTTCTCCAGCTCGGTGAACATATCCTTTTCGCAATAATGACCAAATTTAGAACTGGCCCCGGGGTGGCGTCAGGGCATAATTATAGATCCGATTCTTTCGTATGTTTATAAAATATTGAATTGAATTCTCCAAGAACGAATTTCTGATCCGATTCGGTGGTTCGACCCATACTTAGTTTTTTCTCTGGCTCGGTGAACATACCTCTTTGGCAATACTGGTAAAATTTAAAACGGTCCACGCGGTGGAGTCAGGGCATAATCATTGATCCGACTCTTTCGTATGTTTATAAAATATTGTATGGAAGTCTCCAAGACCGAATTTCTAATCCGATACAGTGGTACGACCCAAACTCAGTTTTTTCTCCGGCTCGGTGAACATATCCTTTTTGCAATAATGACAAAATTTAGAACTGGCCCCGGGGTGGCGTCAGGGCATAATTATAGATACGATTCTTACGTATGTTTATAAAATATTGTATTGAATTCTCCAAGAACGAATTTCTGATCCGATTCGGTGGTTCGACCCATACTTAGTTTTTTCTCTGGCTCGGTGAACATACCTCTTTGGCAATACTGGTAAAATTTAAAACGGTCCACGCGGTGGAGTCAGGGCATAATCATTGATCCGACTCTTTCGTATGTTTATAAAATATTGTATGGAAGTCTCCAAGACCGAATTTCTAATCCGATACAGTGGTACGACCCAAACTCAGTTTTTTCTCCGGCTCGGTGAACATATCCTTTTTGCAATAATGACAAAATTTAGAACTGGCCCCGGGGTGGCGTCAGGGCATAATTATAGATACGATTCTTACGTATGTTTATAAAATATTGTATTGAATTCTCCAAGAACGAATTTCTGATCCGATTCGGTGGTTCGACCCATACTTAGTTTTTTCTCTGGCTCGGTGAACATACCTCTTTGGCAATACTGGTAAAATTTAAAACGGTCAACGCGGTGGAGTCAGGGCATAATCATTGATCCGATTCATTCGTATGTTTATAAAATATTGTATGGATGTCTCCAAGACCGAATTTTTAATCTGATTCAGTGGTACGACCCAAACTCAGTTTTTTCTCCAGCTCGGTGAACATATCCTTTTCGCAATAATGACCAAATTTAGAACTGGCCCCGGGGTGGCGTCAGGGCATAATTATAAATCCGATTCTTTCGTATGTTTATAAAATATTGAATTGAATTCTCCAAGAACGAATTTCTGATCCGATTCGGTGGTTCGACCCATACTTAGTTTTTTCTCTGGCTCGGTGAACATACCTCTTTGGCAATACTGGTAAAATTTAAAACGGTCCACGCGGTGGAGTCAGGGCATAATCATTGATCCGATTCTTTCGTATGTTTATAAAATATTGTATGAAAGTCTCAAGACCGAATTTCTAATCCGATACAGTGGTACGACCCAAACTCAGTTTTTTCTCCGGCTCGGTGAACATATCCTTTTGGCAATAATGACAAAATTCAGAACTGGGCCCGGGGTGGCGTCAGGGCATAATTATTGATTAAATTCTTTCGTGTGTTTATAAAATATTGTATGGAAGTCTTAATGACCGAATTTCTGATCCGATTTATTGGTTGGAGCCATACTCAGTTTTTTCTCCGGCTCGGTGAACATACCCCTTTGGCAATACAGGCAAAATTTCGAACGGGCCCCGGGGTGGCGTTAAGTCATAATTATTGATTCGATTCTTTCGTATGTTTATAGAGTATTTTATGGAAGTCTCCAAGACCGAATTTCTGATCCGATTCTATGGTTCGACACATACTCAGTTTTTTCTCCGGCTCGGTGAACTTTGGCAATACTGGAAAAATTTCGAACGTGCGCCGGTGTGGAGTCAGGGAATAATTATTGATCCGAATCTTCCGTATGTTTATAAAATATTTTATTAAGTCTCCAAGACCGAATTTTTGATCCGATTCATCGGTTCGACCCATGCTCAGTTTTTTCACCGGCTCTGTGAACATAACCCTTTGGCAATACTGGAAATATTTAGAACGGGCCCCGGGGTGGCGTCAGGGCATAATTATTGATCCGATTCTTTCGTATGTTTATAAAATATTGTATTGAATTCTCCAAGACCGAATTTCTGATCCAATTCAGTGGTTCGACCAATACTTAGTTTTTTTTCCCACTCGGTGAACATATCCATTTGGCAATACTAGTAAAATTTAGAACGGGCCCCGTGGTGGCGTCATGGCATAATCATTGATCTGATTCTTTCGTATGTTATAAAATATTGTATGGAAGTCTCAATAACCGAATTTCTGATCCGATTTATTGGTTCGACCAATACTTAGTTTTTTCTCCGGCCCGGTGAATATACCCCTTTGGCAATAATGGCAAAATTTCGAACGGGCCCCGGGATGGCGTAAGGACATAATTATTTATCCGATTCATTCGTATGTTTATTGGATTGAATTCTCCAAGACCGAATTTCTGATCCGATTAAGTGGTTTGACCCATACTCAAATTTTTCTCCGGCTCGGTGAACTTTGGCAATACTTGCAAAATTTCGAACGGACCCCGGTGTGGCGTCAGGGCATAATTATTGATCCGAATCTTTCGTATGTTTATAAAATATTGAATTGATGTCTCCAAAACCGAATTTCTGATTTGATTCAGTGGTTCGACCCATGCTCAGTTCATTCTCCGGCTCGATGAACATTCCCCTTTGGCAATACTGGAAAAGTTTAAAACGGGCCCGGGATTGGCGTCAGGACATAATTATTGATCCGATTCTTTCTTAGGGTAATTAAATATTGTATTGAATTCTCCAAGACCGAATTTCTAATCCGATTCAGTGATTCGACCAATATTTAGTTTTTTCTCCGGCTCGGTGAATATACCCTTTGGCAATACAGGCAAAATTTAGAACGGGGCCCAGGGTGGCGTCAGGGCATAATTATTGATTCGATTCTTTCGTATGTTTATAAAATATTGATTGGAAGTCTCTAAGACCGAATTTCTGATCTGATTCAGTGGTTCGACCCATACTCAGTTTTTTCTCCGCTATGTTGAACATACCCCTTTGGCAATACAGGCAAAATTTCGAACTGGCCCCGGGGTGGCGTCAGGGCATAATTATAGATCCGATTCTTACGTATATTTATAAAATATTGTATTGAATTCTCCAAGAACGAATTTCTGATCCGATTCGATGGTTCGACCCATACTTAGTTTTTCCTCTGGCTCGGTGAACATACCTCTTTGGCAATACTGGTAAAATTTAAAACGGTCCACGCGGTGGAGTCAGGGCATAATCATTGATCCGATTCATTCGTATGTTTATAAAATATTGTATGGATGTCTCCAAGACCGAATTTCTAATCCGATTCAGTGGTACGACCCAAACTCAGTTTTTTCTCCAGCTCGGTGAACATATCCTTTTCGCAATAATGACCAAATTTAGAACTGGCCCCGGGGTGGCGTCAGGGCATAATTATAGATCCGATTCTTTCGTATGTTTATAAAATATTGAATTGAATTCTCCAAGAACGAATTTCTGATCCGATTCGGTGGTTCGACCCATACTTAGTTTTTTCTCTGGCTCGGTGAACATACCTCTTTGGCAATACTGGTAAAATTTAAAACGGTCCACGCGGTGGAGTCAGGGCATAATCATTGATCCGACTCTTTCGTATGTTTATAAAATATTGTATGGAAGTCTCCAAGACCGAATTTCTAATCCGATACAGTGGTACGACCCAAACTCAGTTTTTTCTCCGGCTCGGTGAACATATCCTTTTTGCAATAATGACAAAATTTAGAACTGGCCCCGGGGTGGCGTCAGGGCATAATTATAGATACGATTCTTACGTATGTTTATAAAATATTGTATTGAATTCTCCAAGAACGAATTTCTGATCCGATTCAGTGGTTCGACTTATACTTAGTTTTTTCTCTGGCTCGGTGAACATACCTCTTTGGCAATACTGGTAAAATTTAAAACGGTCAACGCGGTGGAGTCAGGGCATAATCATTGATCCGATTCATTCGTATGTTTATAAAATATTGTATGGATGTCTCCAAGACCGAATTTTTAATCTGATTCAGTGGTACGACCCAAACTCAGTTTTTTCTCCAGCTCGGTGAACATATCCTTTTCGCAATAATGACCAAATTTAGAACTGGCCCCGGGGTGGCGTCAGGGCATAATTATAGATCCGATTCTTTCGTATGTTTATAAAATATTGAATTGAATTCTCCAAGAACGAATTTCTGATCCGATTCGGTGGTTCGACCCATACTTAGTTTTTTCTCTGGCTCGGTGAACATACCTCTTTGGCAATACTGGTAAAATTTAAAACGGTCCACGCGGTGGAGTCAGGGCATAATCATTGATCCGACTCTTTCGTATGTTTATAAAATATTGTATGGAAGTCTCCAAGACCGAATTTCTAATCCGATACAGTGGTACGACCCAAACTCAGTTTTTTCTCCGGCTCGGTGAACATATCCTTTTTGCAATAATGACAAAATTTAGAACTGGCCCCGGGGTGGCGTCAGGGCATAATTATAGATACGATTCTTACGTATGTTTATAAAATATTGTATTGAATTCTCCAAGAACGAATTTCTGATCCGATTCAGTGGTTCGACTTATACTTAGTTTTTTCTCTGGCTCGGTGAACATACCTCTTTGGCAATACTGGTAAAATTTAAAACGGTCAACGCGGTGGAGTCAGGGCATAATCATTGATCCGATTCATTCGTATGTTTATAAAATATTGTATGGATGTCTCCAAGACCGAATTTTTAATCTGATTCAGTGGTACGACCCAAACTCAGTTTTTTCTCCAGCTCGGTGAACATATCCTTTTCGCAATAATGACCAAATTTAGAACTGGCCCCGGGGTGGCGTCAGGGCATAATTATAGATCCGATTCTTTCGTATGTTTATAAAATATTGAATTGAATTCTCCAAGAACGAATTTCTGATCCGATTCGGTGGTTCGACCCATACTTAGTTTTTTCTCTGGCTCGGTGAACATACCTCTTTGGCAATACTGGTAAAATTTAAAACGGTCCACGCGGTGGAGTCAGGGCATAATCATTGATCCGATTCTTTCGTATGTTTATAAAATATTGTATGAAAGTCTCAAGACCGAATTTCTAATCCGATACAGTGGTACGACCCAAACTCAGTTTTTTCTCCGGCTCGGTGAACATATCCTTTTGGCAATAATGACAAAATTCAGAACTGGGCCCGGGGTGGCGTCAGGGCATAATTATTGATTAAATTCTTTCGTGTGTTTATAAAATATTGTATGGAAGTCTTAATGACCGAATTTCTGATCCGATTTATTGGTTGGAGCCATACTCAGTTTTTTCTCCGGCTCGGTGAACATACCCCTTTGGCAATACAGGCAAAATTTCGAACGGGCCCCGGGGTGGCGTTAAGTCATAATTATTGATTCGATTCTTTCGTATGTTTATAGAGTATTTTATGGAAGTCTCCAAGACCGAATTTCTGATCCGATTCTATGGTTCGACACATACTCAGTTTTTTCTCCGGCTCGGTGAACTTTGGCAATACCGGAAAAATTTCGAACGTGCGCCGGTGTGGAGTCAGGGAATAATTATTGATCCGAATCTTCCGTATGTTTATAAAATATTTTATTAAGTCTCCAAGACCGAATTTTTGATCCGATTCATCGGTTCGACCCATGCTCAGTTTTTTCACCGGCTCTGTGAACATAACCCTTTGGCAATACTGGAAATATTTAGAACGGGCCCCGGGGTGGCGTCAGGGCATAATTATTGATCCGATTCTTTCGTATGTTTATAAAATATTGTATTGAATTCTCCAAGACCGAATTTCTGATCCAATTCAGTGGTTCGACCAATACTTAGTTTTTTTTCCCACTCGGTGAACATATCCATTTGGCAATACTAGTAAAATTTAGAACGGGCCCCGTGGTGGCGTCATGGCATAATCATTGATCTGATTCTTTCGTATGTTATAAAATATTGTTTGGAAGTCTCGAAGACCGAATTTGTAATCCTATTCAGTGGTTCGACCCAAACTCAGTTTTTTTCCGGCTCGCTGAACATATCCTTTTGGCAATAATGACAAAATTTAGAACTGGCCCCGGGGTGGCGTCAGGCATAATTATTGATTCGATTCCTTCGTATATTTATAAAATATTGTATGGAAGTCTATATAACCGAATTTCTGATCCGATTTATTGTTTCGACCCATACTCAGTTTTTTCTCCGGCCCGGTGAACATACCTCTTTGGCAATAATGGCAAAATTTCGAACGGGCCCCGGGGTGGCGTAAGGAGATAATTATTTATCCGATTCATTCGTATGTTTATTGGATTGAATTCTCCAAGACCGAATTTCTGATCCGAGTAAGTGGTTTGACCCATACTCAGTTTTTTTCTCCGGCTCGGTGATCTTTGGCAATACTTGCAAAATTTCGAACGGACCCCGGTGTGGCGTCAGGGCATAATTATTGATCCGAATCTTTCGTATGTTTATAAAATATTGAATTGAAGTCTCCATGACTGAATTTCTGATTTGATTCCGTTGTTCGACCCATGCTCAGTTTTTTCTCCGGCTCGATGAACATTCCCCTTTGGCACAACAGGAAAAGTTTAAAACGGGCCCGGGATTGGCGTCAAGGCATAATTATTGATCCGATTCTTTCTTAGGGTAATTAAATATTGTATTGAATTCTTCAAGACCGAATTTCTGATCCGATTCAGTGATTCGACCAATACCTAGTTTTTTCCCCGGCTCGGTGAACATACCCTTTGGCAAAACAGGCAAAATTTAGAACGGACCCCGGGGTGGCGTCAGGGGATAATTATTGATTCGATTCTTTCGTATGTTTATAAAATATTGTATGGGAGTCTCTAAGACCGAATTTCTAATCTGATTCAGTGGTTCGACCCATACTTAGTTTTTTCTCCGCTATGGTGAACATACCCCTTTGGCAATACTGGCAAAATTTCGAACGGGCCCAGGGGTGGCGTCAGGCATATTCATTGATCTGATTCTTTTGTATTTTTATAAAATATTGTACGAAAGTCTCTAAGACCGAATTTCCGATCGGATTCAGTGGTTCGACCTATACTTAGTTATTTCTCCGGCTCGGTGCACATACCTCTTTGGCAATACTGGTAAAATTTAAAACGGGCCACGCGGTGGAGTCAGGGCATAATCAATGATCCGATTCTTTCGTATGTTTATAAAATATTGTATGGAAGTCTCTAAGACCGAATTTCTAATCCGATTCAGTGGTACGACCCAAACTCAGTTTTTTCTCCAGCTCGGTGAACATATCCTTTTGGCAATAATGACAAAATTTAGAACTGGCCCCGGGGTGGCGTCAGGGCATAATTATAGATCTGATTCTTTCGTATGTTTATAAAATATTGTATTTAATTCTCCAAGAACGAATTTCTGATCCGATTCGGTGGTTCGACCCATACTTAGTTTTTTCTCTGACTCGGTGAACATACCTCTTTGGCAATACTAGTAAAATTTAAAATGGTCCACGCGGTGGAGTCAGGGCATAATCATTGATACGATTCTTTCGTATGTTTATAAAATATTGTATGGAAGTCTCAATGACCGAATTTCTAATCCGATACAGTGGTACGACCCAAACTCAGTTTTTTCTCCGGCTCCGTGAACATATCCTTTTGGCAATAATGACAAAATTTAGAACTGGCCCCGGGGTGGCGTCAGGGCATAATTATTGATTAAATTCTTTCGTATGTTTATAAAATATTGTATGGAAGTCTTAATGACCGAATTTCTGATCCGATTTATTGGTTGGAACCATACTCAGTTTTTTCTCCGGCTCGGTGAACATACCTCTTTGGCAATACTGGCAAAATTTCGAACGGGCCCCGGGGTGGCGTTAAGTCATAATTATTGATCCGAATCTTTCGTATGTTTATAGAGTATTTTATGGAAGTCTCCAAGACCGAATTTCTGATCTGATTCAATGGTTCGACACATACTTAGATTTTTCTCCGGCTCGGTGAACTTTGGCAATACTGGAAAAATTTCGACCGGGCGCCGGTGTGGAGTCAGGGAATAATTATTGATCCGAATCTTTCGTATGTTTATAAAATATTGTATTGAAGTCTCCAAGACCGAATTTCAGATCCGATTAAGCGGTTCGACCCATGCTCAGTTTTTTCACCGGCTCGGTGAACATACCCCTTTGGCAATACTGGAAATATTTAGAACGGGCCCCGGGGTGGCGTCAGGGCATAATTATAGATCCGATTCTTTCGTATGTTTAAAAAATATTGTATTAAATTCTCCAAGACCGAATTTCTGATCCAATTCAGTGGTTCGACCATTACTTAGTTTTTTTTCCTGCTCGGTGAACATATCCATTTAGCAATACTAGTAAAATTTAGAACGGGCCCCGGGGTGGCTTCATGGCAAAATCATTGATCTGGTTCTTTCGTATGTTATAAAATATTGTTTGGAAGTCTCCAAGACCGAATTTCTAATCCGATTCACTGGTTCGACCCAAATTAAGTTTTTTCTCCGGCTCGGTGAACATATCCTTTTGGAAATAATGAAAAAATTTAGAACTGGCCCTGGGGTGGCGTCAGGCATAATTATTGATTCGATTCTTTCGTATATTTATAAAATATTGTATGGAAGTCTCAATACCCGAATTTCTGATCCGATTTATTGGTTCGATCCATACTCAGTTTTTTATCCGGCTCGGTGAACATACCCCTTTGGCAATAATGGCAAAATTTCGAACGGGCCCCGGGGTGGCGTAAGGACATAATTATTTATCCGATTCATTCGTATGTTTATTTGATTGAATTCTCCAAGACAGACTTTCTGATCCGATTAAGTGGTTTGACCCATACTCAGTTTTTTCTCCAGCTCGGTGAACTTTGGCAATACTTGCAAAATTTCGAACGGACCCCGGTGTGGCGTCAGGGCATAATTATTGATCCGAATCTTTCGTATGTTTATAAAATATTGAATTTAAGTCTCCAAGACCGAATTTCTGATTTGATTCAGTGGTTCGACCCATACTCAGTTTTTTCTCAGGCTTGATGAACATTCCCAATTGGCAATACTGGAAAAGTTTAAAACGGGCTCGGGATTAGCGTCAGGGCATAATTATTGATCCGATTCTTTCTTAGGGTAATTAAATATTGTATTGAATTCTCCTAGACCGAATTTCTGATCCGATTCAGTGATTCGACCAATACTTAGTTTTTTCTCCGGCTCGGTGAACATACCCTTTGGTAATACTGGCAAAATTTAGAACGGGCCCCGGGGTGGCGTCAGGGCTTAATTATTGATTCGATTCTTTCGTATGTTTATAAAATATTGTATGGAAGTCTCAAAGACCGAATTTCTGATGTGATTCGGTGTTCGACCCATACTCAGTTTATTCTCCGCTATGGTGAACAAACCCCTTTTGCAATACTGGAAAAATTTCGAACGGGCGCCGGTGTGGAGTCAGGGAATAATTATAGATCCGAATCTTTCGTATGTTTAAAAAATATTGTATTGAAGTCTCCAAGACCGAATTTCTGATCCGATTCAGCGGTTCGACCCATGTTCAGTTTTTTCACCGTCTCGGTGAACATACCCCTTTGGCAATAATTGAAATATTTAGAACAGGCCCTGGGGTGGCGTCAGGGCATAATTATAGATCCGATTCTTTCGTATGTTTATAAAATATTGTATTATATTCTCCAAGACCGAATTTCTGATCTAATTCAGTGGTTCAACCAATACTTAGTTTTTTTTCCCGATCGGTGAAAATATCCATTTGGCAATACTAGTAAAATTTAGAACGGGCCCGGGGTGGCGTCATGGCATAATCATTGATGTGATTCTTTCGTATGTTATAAAATATTGTTTGGAAGTCTCCAAGACCGAATTTCTAATTCGATTCATTGGTTCGACCCAAACTCAGTTTTTTCTCCGGCTCGGTGAACATATCTTTTTGGCAATAATGACAAAATTTAGAACTGGCCCCGGGGTAGCGTCAGGCATAATTATTGATTCGATTCTTTCGCATATTTATAAAATATTGTATGGAAGTCTCAATAACCGAATTTCTGATCCGATTTATTTGTTCGACTCATACTCAGTTTTTTCTCCGGCTCGGTGAATATACCCCTTTGGCAATAATGGCAAAATTTCGAACGGGCCCCGGGGTGGCGTAAGGACATAATTATTTATCCGATTCATTCGTATGTTTATTGGATTGAATTCTTCAAGACCGAATTTCTGTTCCGATTAAGTGGTTTGACCCATACTCAGTTTTTTCTCTGGCTCGGTGAACTTTGGCAATACTTGCAAAATTTCGAACGAACCCCGGTGTGGCGTCAGGGCATAATTATTGATCCGAATCTTTCGTATGTTTATAAAATATTGAATTGAAGTCTCCAAGACTGAATTTCTGATTTGATTCAGTGGTTCGACCCATGCTCAGTTTTTTCTCCGGCTCGATGAACATTCCCCTTTGGCAATACTGGAAAAGTTTAAAACGGGCCCGGGATTGGCGTCAAGGTATAATTATTGATCCGATTCTTTCTTAGGGTAATTAAATATTGTATTGAATCCTCCAAGACCGAATTTCTGATCCGATTCAGTGATTCGACCAATACTTAGTTTTTTCTCCGGCTCGGTGAATATACCCTTTGGCAATACAGGCAAAATTTCGAACGGGCCCCGGGGTGGCGTCAGGGCATATTCATTGATCTGATTCTTTTGTATTTTTATAAAATATTGTACGAAAGTCTCCAAGACCGAATTTCTGATCCGATTCAGTGGTTCGACCCATACTAAGTTTTTTCACCGGCTCGGTGAACATACCCTTTGGCAATACTAGCAATATTAAGAACGGGTCCCGGGGTGGCGTCAGGGCATAATTATCGATCCGATTTTTTCGTATGTTTATAAAATATAGTATTAATTCTCCAAGACCGAATTTCTGATACGATTCAGTGGTTCGACCTATACTTAGTTTTTTCTCCGGCTCGGTGAACATACCTCTTTGGCAATACTGGTAAAATTTAAAACGGGCCACGCGGTGGAGTCAGGGCATAATCATTGATCCGATTCTTTCGTATGTTTATAAAATATTGTATGGAAGTCTCCAAAACCGAATTTCTAATCCGATTCAGTGGTACGACCCAAACTCAGTTTTTTCTCTGGCTCGGTTAACATATCCTTTTGGCAATAACGATAAAATTTAGAACTGGCCCCGGGGTGGCGTCATGGCATAATTATAGATCCGATTCTTTCATATGTTTATAAAATATTGTATTGAATTCTCCAAGACCGAATTTCTGATCCGATTCAGTGGTTCGACCCATACTTAGTTTTTTCTCAAGCTCGGTGAACATACCTCTTTGGCAATACTGGTAAAATTTAAAACGGTCCACGCGGTGGAGTCAGGGCATAATCGTTGATCCGATTCTTTCGTATGTTTACAAAATATTGTATGTAAGTCTCCAAGACCGAATTTCTAATCCGATACAGTGGTACGACCCAAACTCAGTTTTTTCTCCGGCTCGGTGAACATATCCTTTTGGCAATAATGACAAAATTTAGAACTGGCCCCGGGGTGGCGTCAGGGCATAATTATTGATTAAATTCTTTCGTATGTTTTTAAAATATTGTATGGAAGTCTTAATGTCCGAATTTCTGATCCGATTTATTGGTTGGAACTATACTAAGTTTTTTCTCCGGCTCGGTGAACATACCCCTTTGGCAATACTGGCAAAAATTCGAACGGGCCCAGGGGTGGCGTTCAGTCATAATTATTGATTCGATTCTTTCGTATGTTTATAGAGTATTTTATGGATGTCTCCAAGACCGAATTTCTGATCCGATTCTATGGTTCGACCCATACTCAGCTTTTTCTCTGGCTCGGTGAACTCAGGCAATACTGGAAAAATTTTTATCGGGCGCTGGTGTGGTATCAGAGAATAATTATTGATCCGAATCTTTCGCATGTTTATAAACTATTGTATTGAAGTCTCCAAGACCGAATTTCTGATCCGATTCATCGGTTCGACCCATGCTCAGTTTTTTCTCCGGCTTGGTGAACATTCCCCTTTGGCAATACTGGAAAAAATTAAAACGGGCCCGGGATTGGCGTCTGGGCATAATTATTAATCCGATTCTTTCTTAAGGTAATAAAATATTGTATGGAAGTCTCCAAGACCAAATATCTGATCCGATTTAGTGGTTCGACTCATACTCAGTTTTTTCTCCGGCTCGGTAAAGATACCCTTTGGCAATACAGGCGAAATTTAGAAAGGGCCTCGTGGTGGCGTCAGGGCATAATTATTGATTCGATTCTTTCGTATGTTAATAAAATATTGTATGGAAGTATCCACGATCGAATTTCTGATCCGATTCAGTGGTTCGACCCATATTCAGTTTTTTCTCCGCCTCGGTGAACATACCCCTTTGGAAATACTGGCAAAATGTCGATCGGGCCCCGGGGTGGCGTCAGCGCATAATCATTAATCCGATTCTTTCCTATGTTTATAAAATACTGTATGGAGGTCTCCAAGACCGAATTTCTGACCCGATTCAGTGGTTTGACCCATACTAAGTTTTTTCACCGGCTCGGTGAACTTACCCCTTTGGCAATGCTGGAAATATTTAGAACGGGCCCCGGGTTGGCGTTAGGGCATAATTATCGATTCGATTCTTTCTTATGTTTATAAAATATTGTATTGTATTCTCCAAGACTGAATAACTGATTCGATTAAGTGGTTTGACCCATACTTAGTTTTTTCTCCGTCTCGGTGAACATACCCCTTTGGTAATACTAGTAAAATTTAGAACGGGTCCCGGGGTGGCGTTAGGGCATAATCATTAATCCGATTCTTTCGTATGTTTATAAAATATTGTATGGAAGTCTCCAAGAACGTATTTCGAATCTGATTCAATGGTTAGACCCAAACTCAGTTTTTTCTCCGGCTCGGTTAACATACCCTTTTGGCAATGCCTGCAAAATTTCGAACGGGCCCTGGGTTGGCGTCAAGGCATAATTATTGATCCGATTCTTTCGTATGTTTATAAAGTATTGTATGGAAGTCTCCAAGGCCGAATTTCTGATCCGATTTAGTGGTTCGACCCATACTCAGTTTTTCCACCGGGTCGGTGAACTTTGGCAATACTTGAAAAATTTCGAACGGGCGCCGGTGTGGCGTCAGGGCATAATTATTGATCCGAATCTTTCGTATGTTTAAAAAAAATTGTATTGAAGTCTCCAAAACCGAATTTCTGATCCCAGTAGTTCGACCCATGCTCAGTTTTTTCTCCGGCTGGTGAACATTCCCCTTTGGCAATACTAGAAAAATTTTAAAACGGACCCGGATTGGCGTCAGGGCATAATTATTGATCCGATTGTTTCTTAGGGTAATAAAATACTGTATGGAAGTCTCCAATACCAAATATCTGATCCGATTGAGTGGTTCTATTCATATTCAGTTTTTTCTCCGGCCTGGTGAACATTCCTTTTTGGCAATATTGGCAAAATTTAGAACTGGCCCCGGGTAGCGTCAAGGCATAATTATTGATTCGATTCTTTCGTGTGTTAATAAAATATTGTATTGAAGTCTCCAAGACCGAATTTCTGATCCGATTCAGCGGTTCGACCCATGCTCACTTTTTTCACCGTCTCGGTGAACATACCCCTTTGGCAATACTGGAAATATTTAGAACGGGCCCAGGGGTGGCGTCAGGGCTAATTATAGATCCGAATCTTTCGTAAGTTTATAAAATATTGTATTGAATTCTCCAAGACCGAATTTCTGATCCAATTCAGTGGTTCGACCAATACTTAGTTTTTTTTCCCGCTCGGTGAACATATCCATTTGGCAATACTAGTAAACTTTAGAACGGGCCCCGGGGTGGCGTCATGGCATAATCATTGATCTGATTCTTTCGTATGTTATAAAATATTGTTTGGAAGTCTCCAAGACCGAATTTCTAATCCGATTGAGTGGTTCGACCCAAACTCAGTTTTTTCTCCGGCTCGGTGAACATATCCTTTTGGCAATAATGATAAAATTTAGAACTGGCCCCGGGGTGGCGTTAGGCATAATTATTGATTCGATTCTTTTGTATATTTATAAAATATTGTATGGAAGTCTCAATAACCGAATTTCTGATCCGATTTATTGGTTCGACCCATACTCAGTTTTTTCTCCGGCTCGGTGAACATACCCCTTTAGCAATAATGGCAAAATTTCGAACGGGCCCCGGGGTGGCGTAAGGACATAATTATTTATCCGATTCATTCGTATGTTTATTGGATTGAATTCTCCAAGACCAAATTTCTGATCCGATTAAGTGGTTTGACCCATACTCAGTTTTTTCTCCGGCTCGGTGAACTTTGGCAATACTTGCAAAATTTCGAACGGACCCCGGTGTGGCGTCAAGGCATAATTATTGATCCGAATCTTTCGTATGTTTATAAAATATTTAATTGAAGTCTCCAAGACCAAATTTTTGATTTGATTCAGTGGTTCGACCCATGCTCAGTTTTTTCTCCGGCTCGATGAACATTCCCCATTGGCAATACTGGAAAAGTTTAAAACGGGCCCGGGATTGGCGTCCGGGCATAATTATTGATTCTATTCTTTCTTAGGGTAATTAAATATTGTATTGAATTCTCCTAGTCCGAATTTCTGATCCGATTTAGTGATTTGACCAATACTTAGTTTTTTATCCGGCTCGGTGAACATACCCTTTGGCAATACAGGCAAAATTTAGAACGGGCCCCGGGGTGGCGTCAGGGCATAATTATTGATCCGATTCTTTCGTATGTTTATAAAATATTGTATGGAAGTCTTTAAGACCGAATTTCTGATCTGATTCAGTGGTTCGACCCATACTTTGTTTTTTCTCCGCTATGGTGAACATACCCCTTTGGCAATACTGGCAAAATTTCGAACGGGCCCCGGGGTGGCGTCAGGGCATAATCATTGATCTGATTATTTCGTATTTTTATAAAATATTGTACGAAAGTCTCCAAGACCGAATTTCTGATCTGATTCAGTGGTTCGACCCATACTAAGTTTTTTCACCGGCTCGGTGAACAAACCCCTTTGGCAATACTAGCAATATTAAGAACGGGTCCTGGGGTGGCGTCAGGGCATAATAATCGATCCGATTCTTTCGTATGTTTATAAAATATTGTATTGAATTCTCCAAGACCGAATTTCTGATCCGATTCAGTGGTTCGACCTATACTTAGTTTTTTCTCCGACTCGGTGAACATACCTCTTTGGCAATACTGGAAAAATTTAAAACGGGCCACGCGGTGGAGTCAGGGCATAATCATTGATCCGATTCTTTCGTATGTTTATAAAATATTGTATGGAAGTCTCCAAGACCGAATTTCAGATATAATTCAGTGGTTCGACCCATACTCAGTTTTTTCTCCGGCTCGGTAAACATACCCCCTAGGCAATCCTGCCAAAATTTAGAACGTGCCCTAGGGTGGCTTCAGGGCATAATTATTGATCCGATTCTTTCGTATGTTTAATAAATATAGTATGAATGTCTCTAAGACTGAATTTCTGATCGGAGTCAGTGGTTAGACCCATACTCAGTTTTTTCTCCGGCTCGGTGAACATACCTTTTTGGCAATACTAGAAAATCTTCGAACCGGCCCCGCGGTGGCGTCAAGGAATTATTATTGATCCGATTCTTTCTTATGTTTATTAAATATTGTGAGGAAGTCTCCAAGACCGAATTTCTTATCCGAATCAGTGGTTCGACCCATACTCAGTTTTCTTTCCAGCTCGGTGAACATACCCTTTTGCCAATACTGGCAAAATTTCGAACGGGACGCGGTGTGGCGTCAGGGCATTATTATTGATCTGATTCTTTCTTAGGGTAATAAAATATTGTATAGAAGTTATCAAGACCAAATTTCTGATCATATTCAGTGGTTCGACCCATAGTCAATTTTTTCTCTGGTTCGGTGAACATACCCCTTCGGCAATCCTGGCAAAATTTTAAACGAGCCCCGAGGTGGCGTCATGGCATAATTATTGATCGGATTCTTTCGTATGTTTATAAAATATTGTATGGAAGTCTTTAAGACCGAATTTCTGATCCAATTCGGTGGTTCGACCCATACTCTGTTTTTTCTCCGGCTCGGTGAACATACCCCTTTGGAAATATTGGCAAAATTTCGAACTGGCCCCGTGGTGGCGTCAGGGCATAATTATTGATTCGATTCTTTGGTATGTTTATAAAATATTGTATGAAAGTCTCCAAGACCTAATTTTTTATCCGATTCAATGGTTCGACCCAAACTCAGTTTTTTCTCCGACTCGGTGAACTTTGGCAATACTGGCAAAATTTCGAACGGACGCCGGTGTGGCGTCATGGCATAATTATTGATCCGAATCTTTCGTATGTTTATAAAATATTGTATTGAAGTCTCCAAGACCGAATTTCTGATCCCAGTAGTTCGACCCATGCTCAGTTTTTTCTCCGGGTCGGTGAACATTCCCCTTTGGCAATACTGGAAAAATTTTAAAACGGAGCCGGGATTGGCGTCAGGGCATAATTATTGATCCGATTCTTTCTTAGGGTAATAAAATACTGTATGGAAGTCTCCAAGACCAAATATCTGTTCCGATTGAGTGGTTCTACTCATACTCAGTTTTTTCTCCGGCCCGGTGAACATTCCTTTTTGGCAATATTGGCAAAATTTAGAACTGGCCCCGGGTAGCGTCAAGACATAATTATTGATTCGATTCTTTCGTGTGTTTATAAAATATTGTATGGAAATCTCCAAGACCGAATTTCAGATACAATTCAATGGTTCGACCATACTCAGTGTTTTCTCCGGCTCGGTAAACATACCCCTTAGGCAATCCTTGCAAAATTTAGAACGTGCCCTAGGGTGGCTTCAGGGCATAATTATTGATCCGATTCTTTCGTGTGTTTATAAAATATTGTGTGAAAGTCTCCAAGACTGAATTTCTAATCCAATTTAGTGGTTCGACCCATGCTCAGTTTTTCTCCGGCTAGGTGAACATACCCCTTTACAATACTGGCAAAATTTCGAACGGGCACCGGGATGACGTCAAGGGATAATTATTGATCCGATTATGTCGTATGTTTAAAAAATATAGTATGAAAGTCTCTAAGACTGAATTTCTGATCCGATTCAGTGGTTCGACCCATACTCAGTTTTTTCTCCGGCTCGGTGAACATACCTTTTTAGCAATACTAGAAAATTTTCGAACGGGCCCGGGGTGGTGTCAAGAAATAATTATTGATCCGATTCTTTCTTATGTTTATAAAATATTGTGTGGAAGTCTCCAAGACCGAATTTCTTATCCGAATCAGTGGTGCGACCCATACTCAGTTTTCTCTCCGGCTCGGTGAACATACCATTTTGGCAATACTGACAAAATTTCGAACAGGACGTGGGGTGGCGTCAGGGTATTATTATTGTTCTGATTCTTTCTTAGGGCAATAAAATATTGTATGGAAGTCACCTAGACCAAATTTCTGATCATATTAAGTGGTTCGACCCATAGTCAATTTTTTCTCTGGTTCGTTGAACATACCCCTTTGCAATCCTGGCAAAATTTTGAACGAGCCCCGAGGTGGCGTCATGGCATAATTATTGATCCGATTCTTTCGTATGTTTATAAAATATTGTATGGAAGTCTCTAAGACCGAATTTCTGATCCAATTCGGTGGTTCGACCCATACTCTGTTTTTTCTCCGGCTCGGTGAACATACCCCTTTGGCAATATTGACAAAAATTTGAACTGGCCCCGTGGTGGCATCAGGGCATAATTATTGATTCGATTCTTTCGTATGTTTATAAAATATTGTATGGAAGTCTCCAAGATCTAATTTTTTATCCGATTCAGTGGTTCGACCCATACTCAGTCTTTTCTCTGGATCGGTGAACATTCCCCTTTGGCAATACTGGAAAAATTTCGAACGGGCCCCGGGGTGGCATCAGGGCATAATCATTGATCTGATTCTTTCGTATTTTTATAAAATTTTGTACGGAAGTCTCAACGACCGAATTTCTGATCCAATTCAGTGGTTCGACCCATACTAAGTTTTTTCATCGGCTCGGTGAACATACCCCTTTGGCAATACTAGCAATATTTAGAACGGGCCCCGGGATGGCGTCAGGGCATAATTATCGATCCGATTCTTTTGTAGATTTATAAAATATTGTATAGAATTCTCCAAGACTGAATTTCTGATCCGTTATAGTGGTTCGACCCATACTTAGTTGTTTCTCTGGCTCGTTGAACATACCCCTTTGAAAATACTGGTAAAATTTAGAACGGGCCCCGGGGTGTCGTTAGGGCATAATCATTAATCCGATTCTTTCGTATGTTTATAAAATATTTTATGGAAGTCTCTAAGACCGAATTTCGAATCCGATTCAGTTATTCGACCCAAACTGAGTTTTTTCTCCGGCTCGGTGAACATATCCTGTTGGCAATAATGACAAAACTTAGAACTGGCCCCGGGGTGGTGTTAGGGCATAATTATTGATCCGATTCTTTCGTATGTTTATAAAATGTTGAATGGAAGTCTACAAGACCGAATTTCTGATCCGATTAAGTGGTTCGATCCATACTTAGTTTTTTCTCCGGCTCGATTAACATATCCCTTTGGCAATACTTGCAAAATTTAGAACGGGCCCGGGGTGGCGCCTGAGCATAATTATTGATCCGATTATATCGTATGTTTATAAAATTTTGTATGGAAGTCTCCATGACCGAATTTCTGATCCGATTTAGTGGTTCGACCCATACTCATTTTTTTCTCCGGCTCGGTGAACTTTGGCAATACTGGCAAAATTTCGAACGGGCGCCGGTGTGATGTCAGGGCATAATTATTGATCCGAATCTTTCGTATGTTTATAAAATATTGTATTGAAGTCTCCAAGACCAAATTTCTGATTCGATTCAGCGGTTCGACCCATGCTCAGTTTTTTCTCCGCCTCGGTGAACATACCCTCTTTGGCAATACTGGCAAAATTTCGAACGGGCCTCGAGGTGGCGTCGGGGCATAATCATTGATCCGATTCTTTCGTATCTTTATAAAATATTGTATGTAAGTTTCCAAGACCGAATTTCTGATTCGATTCGTTGGTTCGGCCCATACTCTGTTTTTTCTCCGGCTCGGTGAACATACCCCTTTGATAATACTGGAAAAATTTCGAACGAGCCCCGGGGTGGCGTCAGGGCATAATATTGATCCGATTTTTCGTATGTTTATAAAATATTATAAGGAAATCTCCAAGACCTAATTTGTTATCCGATTCAGTTGTTCGACCCATACTCAGTTTTTTCTCCGGCTCGGTGAACATTCCCCTTTGGCAATACTAGCAATATTTAGAACTGGCCCCGGGGTAGCGTCAGGGCATAACTATTGATACGATTCTTTCGTATGTTTATTGATGTGTGCTGCGCGTGCGATTAAATAAGAAAGGATGAAATGATTTGCTTTTGCACAAGATCGTGCTTTAAATTTATAAAATTGATTTCTACAAAAACTAAACACACACAAAATAGGCAAGTGTACCTATCGTATATGTAGAATAGTATTGGTAAGAACCAAGTATCGATCCGTGGGCACAAATGTTTCTAATAATAAATCGTTGTTTTACTTTAATCGGAGGTTTTAATCATTTTGGGGTTAATTTTCTTCAAACTTCTTATAAAATATAAATACTTATATATAATATATAGGTGACCAGGATAAGAGATTCTAAACGAGTTTTTCAATTATGCGAAGGTTACCATCTAAGATCAAGAATCCACTCAATTTTAACATTGATAATTAATATTTGGACATGTGATAAACTTGTCATAGCAATATATGATAGATGGCTCCTTAAACCTTAAGTGAGCATCTTTGGCACTAAGGAGATAGCATGCGCATTTTAAAGTCCACCCTTTCCTAATGTTATACCATCTCAATGATGTCAATTTAAGTTGGCAAGTAGTTTCGTAAAGTAGAAAGATTAGGATTGACTTCGATTTCTCAAATACCAATTCTAACAACTTCGGGTGATTGTAGTTCATCACACAGCCTCCCCTTGGTTGATTTATGTAGGTTATAATTACACATTCCGTTAACATACGATTTCTTTAACTAGTTTGATATCCAAAGCAAAGCCATTTTCGGATTACCAAGGTTTAGAAAAATACATCATAACTTATATCTCATCATTTCTAAGTAAAATATAAGGATCCATGTTTTGATAATGTATCAAAGTATTTCTATCTTTCAAGAAAATGAATCGATCATGAATGATTGCCAATGGAATTGACAACCACCAACTTTGATTTAGTGATTTAAGATGGTGAAACATTTCTCATCAAAAGATAATTGTAATATAACCATGTACTTTACTAGACTACATCACATGTCTTGATTAATTATCACGTAAAACAAAGCTTCTTCATAGATTTTAGATGGTAAAAATGAGTTTAGCTCATAATGAGTATGATGATAAACATTAAGATGATTGATAGTAACAAATACATGATTAAACTTATAACAATCTAACCAAATATAGATGATCCTTCTTCTTAATGATGGTAATGATTGTTGATGATGATGATTGATGGTGATGATCTCCAAGCCTTCAAACTCTTCACTAAATCTCCAAAATGAGTGTTAGTGTGTGTTTTTATAAGAGAGAATTAGATAGAAATCTTTTCAAGGCACACCAAATGAGTGCAACATGAGCCACTAGTTATAGGCCATCTGGATAGTGAGGCACGGCCCCGTGCTTGATGAGCACGCCCCCGTGCATTTTTATGACATGTGCCAGATTTGTTTTGTCTCTTCTGTGAGGTGGCAACGGCCCCTTGATTTTTAGCGACATGTGCTCAATTCTTCTTTGTCTTTTCTGTATTCTCGTCCACGGCCCCGTGCATGATGAGCACCGCCCCGTGCTTTTGCTTCCAAATTTTGTCTTTTCTTGTGTTAGAAGCATGAGGGCGTGTTTCTTGAGGCATGGGGGCTTGTTTCTTTGTTTTCTTGTGTTTTCTTCTGTTTTTCTTTGTCTTTTTGCTTGTTTCTTCGTTTGGGGCTTGGTTTCACCTGAAATTATGTTTTATTATGATAGGTAGTCTTTTATGCTATGTTATTTGACAGAAATTGCAGTTTTTAGAGATTATTTGATGCCGAAAAGATGTATATTTTTATGTACATCAAACATCCCCACACTTGAACATTGCTTGTCCTCAAGAAATCTTCTTATAAATATCCTCTAAAAACAGCAAGCTTAGATTATAACCATCCCTTAAATGAGCTTCCAAGAAGATGAAACAAAATAACCAAATTTTTAGTGAGAATTAAGAATGAACTTTTGTTTTTGTGAGCTTCCGTTTATGCAAAACGTCACGTTCTCACAATGTTCAATCACACTCGGTTTTATATCTGATCATACCTGTGATGTATGTATGTGAACACTCTTAGTCGAAATGCAACATGTGATAAATAAGCTTGTAAAAAATTCAAATCTGCACCTTTTAAAGGGTTGCATAGATCAGAAGGTAAAAGGGTTTTGGTTTAGTGTGAGTAGGAATTGGTATTTTGTGGCGGTTCAAGGGTTAATGAGGATGGTAAATACAACTTCCTACTGATTGTTGGGAGTCTTAAGATGTCTTCAATGGTTAGCTCCTTTTCTCCGAGTTTTTTTTATATACCTAATGACTCTTTTAAGGTCAGATCGTCAAGACCAGTTTTATCGAGGATGTGGATTAGTTCTTCCTCAATCCTGTTCTGAATATAACTTCCAACTCTAATGGATCGTTCGGCTTTGAGCCTAATAGCCCCCATCCTCATTAGTTAGGTATATTCATGCTGAGACTGAGTTTGACTTTTTCTACATCTTCCTTCGTGGGACCAGTTTCCGCAACTTAAGCATCATTCATATCTTTTTGCTCTTCTCTTCATTGCGTTTTTGGAAATTCTCCAGAATGGTGGCCTTTGTTCGTCTTGGCGCCACTTTTTCCTCACCTCATTGCTAAAGAGAAAGATTCTCTCCCTAAGTTCTGGAGGCAACCTAGGTTTTGTGAAGTGTATGCAGCAAAGGAAATTGAAATTGAAAGAATGCATTTCCAGTTCTTTAGGGTCTGCCGGTAAAAGACCAGTGTTGTATTTTACCGGTGAAAATGGATAAAGTGATCGGGTTTTTGGGTTTTGTAATTTGGTAATGGGTTTGATGGAATTGTGTAAATATTACCTTCTTCCTTATACAACTCTTCGTGCGGTCTTGAAATGAGTAATTGCGACAAGTTCTAAATCACACGAAACATATGACTCACTCAAAGCTTCCGAAAAAAAATTTATATGGCATGAGGTTTATCTCACAGTAACGGAGGAATTGGGTATTAACGCCATATTTTGCATAAATTTATTCTCAATATTACAAAACTTCTTTATAATTTTTCACTTTATGATTGGTTATTTGGAAAAAAATTTCTTGGTTTTCTTTTTAGGTTTAGAATAATCTTTGTTTGCTACAAAAATATTTGTTGTTTTAGAGAATTTTTATAATTAGTTGGACAAACAATTGGTCAAGTAATTCCCCTCCCCACACTTGAATCTCACATTGTCCTCAATGTGACAAGATTCATGGAAATATAAAAATTCTAATTGAGTATTATGGGTAGAAAAGGAGAGTTACTTCCCTATGGCTTAACGAAATTTCGACAGTGCGTCCCCTGTTTTTCGTCCGTTTTCCTGTTTTTGTACCTGTATAATATAAAACTGCAAACATCCACAAACAACCAAGCATAAACTGCTGAAAATTGGGTATGGAATCATCCATCCCTTGCCCTATCGGGCTAAATTAGTACCTAACATAATGTCTTTGGCACCCACGGCCATAAAGATATCAAAACCAACATAAAAATAAACAAGCAAGTATGACGGAAAGTAAATTGTTTAAAAACACGCATCATAAGTTCGTGAAATACTACCAAACCATGCCCGTGTCCGACCTACCAGTGCTGCCAGTCATCAGTTACCCGTGTCCGGGTCAAATGGTCCCCACTTCCTGTCCATGCGATAGCCCAAACGGTCAATCTCTCGCCTCGTCTCTGCATATTCGGCTGCTCGCTGTGCATCTGAGGCAGCCATTTGCTCTGTAATCCTGTCAAATTAGGCGCTAGTGTTAGCTGAGAATTGATCAATAAGTCCATATATACCCTCGAGAGAGTATCGGCTATCATGTGACGAACTGGGACCGGGCCCTGATGAAGATGGGCCTCCACTCTAATGGTAAGTTCGGAGGCGGTGCTGTCTGGGTGGTGATTGTCGTCTCTCATGCACATCCTGTATCATCATCTCTGCCGGGTCTTCTGGGTCCCAAACTTGGTTGTTCTTATCACAAAATCTCCACACACCAGGGCTGATTTGCTGAATCATCTGCATGCTTTCACAGTAATCAAGGTTGAGAGCTATCGGGTCTAGGCTTGGAGTTCCTTCTGTGTCTGCACCATAAGCTTTGTAGAGGTTGTGGATCCAGGGACCACCGAAGATCGGGGTATTTCCTCGGGCGGTAGCATTTGTCATGAAAAGTTTGCAAAATAGCATAGTGATATTGCATGGTAGTTCGTTTTTCATGCAGTACAATGCCCAAAGATCCCTCAGGTTGACAACCCCTTCACTCTGTCCTCGAGCTGTGACAGTGTGACTCAGCAAACGGTGGATGTACCTCATGAGAGGGTCATGCAGTGCTGTGCTTTTTGAAACGCTCGGTCTATACTTTGCTGTTCCATAACTCTTTAGCTCCCAAGCTTCTTCCCTTATGGCACCTGCTTCAGCTTCATCATCATCACCTTCATCTATAAATGTTGTTTTAGCCTCGTACCAGATGTCTGAGTCGGTTTCCTCGGTCGTGTAAATTCCCAAATCAACTCCTAGTTGGGTGACAGAAGTTTTATGCCATACGCCCCCACAGCGGAATTCGATTGCCGCGTTATCCCACATGTCAAACTTTTTCTTCTTTATATTGAACGAGGCCAGTAATTCCTTTGTAAGTTCCATCACTGATTCCCCCGTTTGGCCCAAAACCCGTCTCCAAGGTCCCTTCACAATGTTCTGATAACGGTCCCATTGGTTGACGTGTCTTAGAGTCTCTTCACACACATGGAAATTGGCTTCGGGGTACCTGTTGTTTAGATAAATTAATTTCGTGTTTGCTTGTCTGTCCTTTGTCTTGCGGTTTTTGAAGACTAGATATGCATGAACTTCATCCCCATACTCGGCCATCTGCAATTTACACTCAAATTAGCCAAAATTCGTGAAAAATTTGCAATTTTGCTGAAACAGAGAGCAAAGCATGGCGGCGTGCTTTCAGAAGCAAGTCCCCGTGCTGGTGCCTCTGGTCCAGTTTCCTTTGATGTTTGACTTTTGGTTGACCACGACTCGTGTTGTTTTGGGCACGGCTCGTGTTTCTAACATTGATTACAAACTTTCACAGACTCGAACCCTCGTTTCCAACAGGTTATATATAAATTAGGTTAATGGTGGGTCGGGTATTTATGCTAACACCCAAAACTCGAATATGTTTCTTTCAATTGCAAGCAAAAAACTCGTATCCTCTTCGGGTTTTTGACCCGATTTGGTCGATTTGAGCGATTTTAAGGTTAATCTAAACCTAAAATGACGAATTTGAACAATGCAATTGTTAAATTAACATACCTTAGGTTTAGAATCGAAAATTTGATGAAGAAATTAGCAAAATGTTGGATAGTCGGCGGTTTTCCGGTTCAGAACGCAGTGGTTATTAGGGTTTGTGGTTGGAGAAAGTTATTTTATTAAATTAAAACTCGCAACTGCCCTGTGATCAAAAACACGGCCCCGTGCTATTAAAAGCACGGTGCCGTGCTGCTTAGTGCAGACAGTGTTGTTTTAAATTCGGTTTATTTATCGAACTGGTTAGCTGGTTTTTGTTTTCTGGTCATTTTAACATGGTAATTAAAAATCCTAAATTTCATTAAAACATAAATTAAAGACATAATTAAAGATAAACATAATTGAAGATAGACGAAATGAAAAAATACAAAAAGGACTCTCGGATCCTAACACATAGTACTAGCGGAAACAACTTCAACACGAAACAAAGTTAGAACTTCAACGGCCACCACTTCCGAACAAGTCCTGGATGTGTGGTGGTGCTCGTTTGGCTTCCAAAAGTTCGTCAAGATTTTTGTTGAGCGTGACGATTTTTCGGTTGAGAAAGTTAAGTTTGGAAGTCACATCTTTGTGGTGGCCATCCACAACATGGAAGTTCTCGAACCTAAGCAGGTCGACTTTGTTGATTAACTCGATTACTCGAGCCTCGGTTTGCATATTGCTCTCAACTTGATCTCTTACGATGCATTGGAGTCTCATGATTTGCTCCTCAAGGAAGGAGGATTCCTGTTGTTTCCCCTTTTTCATTGGCTTCCATTCAACTCGTTTTCCTTCCATTTAGTTAATTTGTGTTTGGTGTGAATGGAATAGTGAATTTATGCATGCATTATATAGAGAATGGAAAGTTGAACACGACCTCGTGTCTTTAAAAACACGACCCCGTGCTACTAGAGGAATAAATGTTTTTGAGTCAGAGAATTGTACGGAGTCAGCGCTTATCATGCTGAAGATTCTGGGGTGACCACGGCCTCGTGCTTAGGAAAGCACGGCCCATGCTTTTTGTCTCAGTGAATTTTCTTTTAATTTTCAATACGAATCAAGATCCGGAATTTTTAGAATGACGTTTATTGTGATAATTTGGAAGTTTGGTCATCTAAAAATTAATTTTCATTAAAATAAAAGTTCTAAAAAAGTTACGGGATAAGCCCGGGTTTCCTAAGAAAAGAAAAATAATCGGGTTAAGCCCGAAGTCCTAACATAATGTGCTAAATGCACTTGTTTATACATAAAAACAGAAAATTAAGTTTCCTAGAGTTCCCCGAAAGGCTCTTCTCCTCCGAATGGTCCTGGTGGTGGAAAATACGTGAAACCGGAGTTGTTCATTGATGTCTCGGAGTTCCATTTTCATGTTTTCCACTGATTCGGTGAGTTGCACAAGCCGCATCTCAGCAAGGAGGTTCATCTCGGTGAGTTCTTTCACGAGTTCTTGGAATTTCAATAGAAGCTCGGTTTTTGAAACATGGCGGGCGTCGTTTCTCGGATGTCGGGAAACGGGGATTGCTTCACTCATCTCAGTTGGCATGCTAAATTCTCAGAGGTTTTGGGTTTTGGTTTTGGTTTGTGCAAGAGATGCAATGACACAAGGTGCCTTTTATAACCAAACAGAAAACCGAGCACGGCACCGTGTTGTTAGAAGCACGCCCCCGTGTTTTTACTCTGACAATTCTGTTACAAACCAGTCTGACTGAGATTTTTGCAGCGTAGATGCCGGCCCGCATTTTTAGGCACGGGACCGTGCTTTTAAAGGCACGCCCCCGTGGTGTTTAAAAATTATTTAAATGAGCGTCGTGTATGCGTTTAGACTTTTCTTTGTAGGACCAGGAATTTTCATAGGCCATTGTTCTTAGTTCCTCGAGCTCACGAATTTGATCTTCCATGTTTGCTCCGGCGGACGTTAGATCAAAATTCACTTCTCTAAGGGCCCAGTAGGCTTTGTGTTTTAACTCTACTAGTAGATGACATGCCTTCTCGTAAACGAGCTTGAAGGGTGTCGTTCCTATGGGAGTTTTGTAGGCCGTCCTGAGGGCCCACAATGCGTCATCTAACTTTTCTGCCCAATTTTTGCGATTCATCCCCACACTTCTTTCCAAATTTCTCTTAATTCCTCGATTCGAGACTTCTACTTGCCCACTGGTCTGAGGGTGATATGGTGTTGCCAGTCGGTGATAGACCCCATACCGTGCTAAGACCTTGTCCATCAGAGTGTTACAGAAGTGGGTACCTCTGTCGCTGATTAAGGCTTTCGGAGTACCGAATCTTAAAAATATTTTTTTTAGAAATCGTACAACTACTCGATCATCGTTAGTGCGAAGAGCTTGTGCTTCCACCCATTTAGACACGTAGTGGACTGCTACAAGGATGTATTTATTTCCGAATGAGTTGGGAAATGGGCCCATGAAATCTATTCCCCATACATCAAAGATTTCACAAATTTGAATGCCTTTTTGAGCCATCTCATTTTTTTTTGAGATGTTCCCGGCTCTTTGACAAGCATCGCATGCTTGGATCAAAGTACGTGTATCTTTGTATATAGTGGGCCAAAAAAATACTGCATCAAACACTTTCCTGACTGTGGTGGCGGTACCATGGTGTCCGCCTGTCGGTCCTTCATGACAGTGTTTGAGAATGTCTAAGGCCTTCTTGCCCGCTACGCACCTACGAATAACTTGATCCGCACCTATCCTAAACACGTATGGATCTTCCCAGAAGTAAAAATTAAGATCCGAGAAGAATTTCTTCCCCTGTTGGTGGGTAAGTCCTTTTCTAAGGATTCTACAGGCTAAGTAATTTGCGAAGTCGGCATACCAAGGACTTTCGTCTTTCTCTTCTATGACTGCTTGAATGCGCATGGGAATTTCATGTGGGAAAATTATCGTTGATAATTTCTTTGTGAAATTTGTCAGGAGTTGGACATTCTAAGCGCGAAAGGTGGTCTGCAGCGACATTTTCTTCTCCCTTTTTGTCCTTGACTTCTATGTCAAATTCTTGGAGTAGTAGAATCCACTTGATAAGTCTGGGTTTGGCATCCTGCTTGTTGAAGAGGTATCGTATGGCGGCGTTGTCGATGTAAACTATGGTTTTGGAAAGAACTAGGTATGATCTAAATTTTTCGAAGGCAAATAATATTGCTAGTAACTCTTTTTCTGTTGTGGTGTAGTTTTCTTGTGCATCGTTAAGAGTTTTACTTGCATAGTAAATTGGGTGAAAATGTGTTTCTTTGCGTTGGCCGAGCACGGCTCCAACTGCAAAGTCACTTGCATCGCACATGATTTCGAATGGAAGGGCCCAATCGGGTGTGGTCATGATTGGTGCATTGACGAGTTTATTTTTTATGTAATGAATGATTCAATACATTCCTCAGAGAAGACGAATGGTGCGTCTTTTTCCAGAAGTTTGGTCATAGGTCTTGAGATTTTTGAGAAGTCTTTTATGAAGCAGCGATAGAAACCTGCGTGACCTAAAAAACTCCTAATGGCTTTGACTGAATTTGGCGGCGGAAGTTTGGATATGGTTTCTATTTTGGCCCTATCAACTTCTAGTCCGTTTTGAGAAATCTTGTGACCTAGAACAATGCTTTCTTTTACCATAAAGTGGCATTTTTCCCAGTTGAGCACAAGGTTTACTTCTTCACACCTAGCTAACATTTTGTCTAGGTTTTTCAGATAGTGATCGAAAGAGTATCCAAAGACTGAGAAGTCGTCCATGAAAACTTCCATAGAGTTTTCGATCATTTCGTGAAATATGGCCACCATGCAGCGTTGGAAGGTGGATGGAGCATTACATAGTCCAAATGGCATTCTTCGGTAGGCGAAGGTTCCGTATGGACATGTAAAAGTAGTTTTCTCCAGATCCTCAGGAGCAATGGGAATCTGAAAGTATCCTGAATATCCATCAAGAAAACAGTAGAACATTTTTCCTATTATCGCTCAAGCATTTGGTCAATGAAAGCAAGTGGAAAATGATCTTTTCTTGTGGCGTCATTAAGTTTCCGATAGTCAATGAAAACTCGCCAGCCTGTGATGGTTCTCATTGGTATTAATTCGCCCTTTTCGTTCAACACGACCGTCATTCCTCCCTTCTTGGGTACTACTTGAACGGGACTAACCCAAGGTGAATCTTAGATTGGGTAGATTAATCCGGCATCAAGCAGTTTGATTACTTCCTTCTTCACCACATCTTGCATGTTGGGATTGAGACGTCTTTGATGTTGGACCACGGGTTTGTATTCTTCTTCCTGAGGATTTTGTGAGTACAAAAAGAGGGACTGATGCCCTTGATATCCATGATCTTCCATGCGATTGCCTTCTTATGGTTTTTAAGAACCTTAAGAAGTTCGTCTTTCTCTTCTTTAGAAAGGTGAGATGAAATAATTACTGGGAGTTGAGAATCTTTTTCTAGAAAGGCGTATTCGAGATGTTTTGGTAGTTCTTTAATTCTAAGGCTGGTGGTTCTTCGATTGATGGTTTTGATTTTTCATTGTTTTCAATGATTTCGTATATTATTTTTGACTTTTCGTAGTTATTGTTGAGATTTTCGTCTTCTAAAATGGGTTTGTTGAGTGTTTTGTCTAAGACTTGTGTTTCTAAAGGAGTATTGATGGAGGAATCTCGCATATAGCAACTCACGATGGAGTCTATGATGTCAACACAATATAACGTGTCATCGTGTTGTTGCAGATATTGCATAGATTTTCCTATGTCAAAAGTGATTGCCTCGTTATTGACCCTGAGAGTGAGTTTGCCAGTGCAAAAATCAATGATAGCCTTTGAGGTGGCTAAAAAGGGTCTTCCTAAAATTAGAGGTACACTTCTGTCTTCCTCCATGTCTAGAATCACAAAATCTACTGGGAAAACAAACTTGTCAATTTTGACGAGCATGTTTTCAACAATGCCCCGAGGGTATTTAACGGATCGGTCAGCTAACTGAATGCTCATACGGGTGGGCTTTGGTTCTCCTATCCCTAGTTTTGAAAAAATCGCATAAGGCATTAAATTAATACTAGCTCCTAGGTCAGCTAGGGCATTGCAAACAGATAAATTTCCTATGAGACAAGGGATAGTAAAACTCCTTGGATCGGTCATCTTTGTCGGTAGCTTGCTTTGGAGGACAGTTGAACATTCTTCACTTAGGGTGACATGCGAGAGCTCCTCCAGCTTCCTTTTGTTTGTCAGCGCTTCTTTGAGAAACTTAGCATATTTTGGCATCTGAGCAATAGCCTCGACAAAAGGGATGTTTATATGGAGTTGTTTAAGGAGTTCTAGAAACTTCCCATACTGGATTAGCATTTCTTAGATTTTGGAGTAGCTCGGGTTTTGATGGCTACTAGAACTTTAATCTTGAAATTGAGGTTTAGGCTGGAAGGGTTGATTTATTGCTCTTTTTTCGAATCTGGGTAAAGGTTGAGTGTTACCTTCATCTTTCCAGCTGAAATTCGGGTGGTTTCTCTATCCTGGATTGTAGTTATTGCTGAAAGCATTGTTCTTTCGAGTGATGAAATCGACTTCTTCCATGGCCATGATGACTTGCTTACAGTCAATCGTCTTATGGCTTCCTCCACAAGTGTCACAGGTGAGTCTGGTTTTTGATAGTTCGGATTGAAGTTGTTCGAATTTTTTAGAGAGAGCTTCAAGCTGTGCTGTGACAAGAGTGTTGGAATCAACGTGGTGTATTCTTTTATGTGTAGGTGTAGATCTTGGTGGGTTATAAGCAAAACTCTTCTTTGCGGCCTTCTCCAGGACTTCAAATGCTTCGTTAGGTGATTTGGATCCCAGGTCTCCACCAGCGATCTGGTCGATGGCCTGTTTGTTTTGACTGGATTGTGCATCAAAGAAAGTTTGTACTTGTAACCATACGCTCAGTCCATGATGTGGACATCTTTTTAGAAGACATTTGTATCTTTCCCATGCTGCGTGTAACGATTCGTCATCATCGGTCCGGGATCTGGTAATGCTGGCTCGGTATTTGGCAGTTTTATCCGGCGGAAAATATTTGAGGAGAAACTGTTCAACCATCTGGTCCCAAGTGGTAATGGAACCAGAATAAAGAGATTCTATCCATTCTAGGGCTTGGCCCCTCAGAGAGAAATGAAAGAGTTTGAGTTTAATTTGATCTTCTGAACAGTTTTGGATTTTAAAGGTTCCGCAGGTTCGTAGAAATCGAGATATGTGGGAAAGAGGGTCTTCGTCGAGGAGACCATAAAATTGAGCTGAATTTTCCACCATATGAATGGTGCTAGATTTGATTTCGAAGTTTTCGGTAATTTCGGGTGGAGCCACTCCATTGCCATAGCCCTCGAGAGTTGGCTTGGCATACTGGCTCATGTTCGGCTCATTTTACTGGGCCGCCATCATTTCTTTGGTTTGATTTTATCCTGATGTGGTGGCGTCTACTGATTCGTCTTTGATTGCTTCTGCGGTTTCTGTAGTCCTTTTACGAGTTCGTTGACGAAAGAGTCGTTCCGGTTCAGAAATTGGAGAAACAAGCGCAGGCTCAAAAGTAGAGGACATACATGGGACTAAATCAAAATTAAACACTAAATTAAAAGTTAGTTAAAGTTAGTCTAAGTTAAACTATAAGTTAGGCTAAGCTATTCTAAACTATCTAAGGTTTAAGTTAATTAAGCTAAAGTAAGGTAAGGTGAATAAAGGTAAAAAGTAGGCTAGCCGTAAAATTATATATTAAAAAAAATAATAGTTAAAGATAAAATAAAACAGAAGTTAAAAACTTGTACGATTATTGACAATGATTAAATTAAAACTTGGATTATTCTTAGAAACGTACCGTGTCCCCGGCAACGGCGCCAAAAAACTTTGATGTGTGTTGCGCGTGCGATTAAATAAGAAAGGATGAAATGATTTTCTTTTGCACAAGATCGCGTTTTAAATTTATAAAAGTGATTTCTACAAAAACTAAACACAAACAAAATAAGCAAGTGTACCTATCGTATATGTAGAATAGTATTGGTAAGAACCAAGTATCGATCCGTGGACATAAATGTTTTTAATAATAATTCGTTGTTTTACGTTAATCGGAGGTTTTAATCATTTTGGGGTTAATTTTCTTCAAATTTCTTATAAAATATAAATACTTATATATAATATATAGGTGACCAAGATAAGAGATTCTAAACGAGTTTTTCAATTATGCGAAGGTTACCATCTAAGATCAAGAATCAACTCCATTTTAACATTGATAATTAATATTTGGACATGTGATAAACTTTCCATAGCAATATATGATAGATGGCTCCTTAAACCTTAAGTGAGCATCTTTGGCACTAAGGAGATAGCATGCGCATTTTAAAGTCCACCCTTTCCTATTGTCATACCATCTCAATGATGTCAATTTAAGTTGGCAAGTAGTTTCGTAAAGTAGAAAGATTAGGATTGACTTCGATTTCTCAAATACCAATTCTAACAACTTCGGGTGATTGTAGTTCATCACACAGCCTCCCCTTGGTTGATTTATGTAGGTTATAATTACACATTCCGTTAACATATGATTTCTTTAACTACTTTGATATCCTAGGCAAAGCCATTTTCGGATTACCAAGGTTTAGAAAAATACATCATAACTTATATCTCATCATTTCTAAGTACAATATACGGATCCATGTTTCGATAATGTATCAAAGTATTTCTATCTTTCAAGAACATGAATCGATCATGAACGATTGTCAATGGAATTGACAACCACCAACTTGAATTAGTGATTTAATATGGTGAAACATTTCTTATCAAAAGATAATTGTAATTAACCATGTACTTTACTAGACTACATCACATGTCTTGATTAATTATCACGTAAAACAAAGCTTCTTCATAGATTTTAGATGGTAAAAAGGAGTTTTGCTCATAATGAGTATGATGATAAACATTAAGATGATTGATAGTAACAAATACATGATTAAACTTAGAACAATCTAACCAAATGTAGATGAATCCTTCTTCTTAATGATGGTAATGATTGTTGATGATGATGATTGATGGTGATGATCTCCAAGCCTTCAAACTCTCCACTAAATCTCCAAAATGAGTGTTAGTGTGTGTTTTTATAAGAGAGAATTGGATAGAAATCTTTTCAAGGCACACCAAATGAGTGCAACATAAGCCACTAGTTATAGGCAATCTGGATAGTGAGGCACGGCCCCGTGATTGATGAGCACGCCCCAGTGCATTTTTATGGCATGTGCCAGATTTTTTTTGTCTTTTTTGTGAGGTGGCAACGGCCCCTTGGTTGGAAGGCACGGCCCCGTGATTTTTAGCGACATGTGCTCAATTCTTCTTTGTCTTTTCTGTATTCTCGTCCACGTCCCCGTGCATGATGAGCACCGCCCCGTGCTTTTCCTTCCAGATTTTATCTTTTCTTGTGTTAGAAGTATGGGGGCGTGTTTCTTTGTTTTCTTGTGTTTTCTTCTGTTTTTCTTCGTCTTTTTGCTTGTTTCTTCGTTTGGGGCTTGGTTTCACCTGGAATTATGTTTTATTATTATAAGTAGTCTTTTATGCTATGTTATTTGACAGAAATTGCAGTTTTTAGAGATTATTTGATGCCGTAAAGATGTATATTTTTATGTACATCATTTATAAAATATAGTATGGAAGTCTACAATACCGAATTTCTGATCCGATCCAGTGGTTTGACCCATACTCAGTTTTTTCTCCGCCTCGGTGAACATACCCCTTTGGCAATACTGGCAAAATTTCGAACGTACCTCGGGGTGGCGTCAAGGCATAATTATTGATCCGATTCTTTCGTATGTTTATAAAGTATTGTATGGAAGTCTCCAAGACCGAATTTCTGATCCGATTCAGGGGTTCGACCCATACTCAGTTTTTTCACCGACTCGGTGAACATTGGCAATACTGACAAAATTTCGAACGGGCCCCGGTGTGGCGTCAGGGCATAATTATTGATCCGAATCTTTCGTATGTTTATAAAATATCGTATTGAAATCTCCATGACCGAATTTCTGATCCGATTAAGTGGTTCGACCCATGCTCAGTTTTTTCTCCGGCTCGGTGAACATTCCCCTTGGCAATATTGGAAAAATTTTTAAACGGGCCCGGGATTGGCGTCAAGGCATAATTATTGATCCTATGCTTTCTTAGGGTAATAAAATATTGTATGGAAGTCTCCAATACCAAATATTTGATCCAATTTAGTGGTTCGACTCATACTCAGTTTTTTCTCCGGCTCGATAAACATAACCCTTTGGCAATACAGGCAAAATTTAGAACGGGCCCCGATGTGGCATCAAGGCATAATTATTGATTCGATTATTTCGTATGTTTAGAAAATATTGTATGGAAGTCTCCAAGATCGAATTTCTGATATGATTCAGTGGTTCGACCCATACACAGTATTTTCTCCGGCTCGGTGAACTTTGGCAATACTGGCAAAATTTTGAACGGGCGCCTGTGTGGCGTTAGGGCATAATTATTGATCCGAATCTTTCGTATGTTTATAAAATATTGTATTGAAGTCTCCAAGACCGAATTTCTGATCCGATTCAATGGTTCGACTCATGCTCAGTTTTTTCTCCGGCTCGGTGAACATTCCCCTTTGGCAATACTGGAAAAATTTAAAAACGGATCCGAGATTGGTGTCAGGGCATAATTATTGATCCGATTCTTTCTTAGGGTAATAAAATACTGTATGGAAGTCTCCAAGACCAAATATCTGATCCGATTTAGTGATTCGACTCATACTCAGTTTTTTTTCCGGCTCGGTGAACATACCCTTTTGGCAATATTGGCAAAAGTTAGAACGGGCACCGGGTGGCGTCAAGGCATAATTATTGATTCGATTCTTTCGTATGTTTATAAAATACTTTATGGAAGTCTCCAAGACCGAATTTCTTATCCGATTCACTGGTTCGACCCATACTTAGCTTTTTCTCCGGCTCGGTAAACATACCCCTTAGGCAATCCAGGCAAAATTTAGAACGGGCCCCAGGGTGGCATCAATGCATAATTATTGATCCGATTCTTTAGTATGTTTATAAAATATTGTATGGAAGTCTCCAAGACCTAATTTGTTATCCGATTCAGTGGTTCGACCCATACTTAGTCTTTTCTCCGGCTCGGTGAACATTCCCTTATGGCAATACAAGCAATATTTAGAACTGGCCCCGGGGTGGCATCAAGGCCTAATTATTGATCCGATTCTTTCTTATGTTTATAAAATAATGTATGGAAGTCTCCAAGACCGAATTTCTGATCCGATTCAGTGGTTCGACCCATACTCAGTTTCCATTCCGGCTCGGTGAACAATACCGCTTTGGCAATACTGTAAAATTTCGAACGGGACGCGGGCTGGCGTCATGGCACAATTATTGATCTAATTCTTTCTTAGGGTAATAAAATATTGTATGGAAGTCATCAAGACCAAATTTTTGATCATATTCAGTGGTTCGACCCATACTCAGTTTTTTCTCTGGCTCGGTGAACATACCCCTTCGGCAATCCGGGCAAAATTTGGCGCGAGCCCCGTGGTGGCGTCAGGGCATAATTATTGATCCGATTCTTTCGTATGTTTATAAAATATTGTATGGAAGTCTCCAAGACCTAATTTCTGATCCGATTCGGTGGTTCGACCTATACTCTGTTTTTGCTCCGACTCGGTGAACAAACCCCTTTGGCAATATTGGCAATTTTTCGAACAGGCCCCGGGGTGGCGTCAGGGCATAATTATTGATCTGATTCTTTCGTATGTTTATAAAATATTGTATGGAAGTCTCCAAGTCCTAATTTGTTATCCGATTCAGTGGTTCGACCCATACTCAGTCTTTTCTCCGGATCGGTGAACATACCCCTTTGGCAATACTAGCAATATTTAGAACTGGCCCCGGGGTGGTGTCCGGGCATAATTATTGATCTGATTCTTTCGTATGTTTATAAAATTTAATATGAAAGTCTGCAAGACCGAATTTCTGATCCGATTCAATGGTTTGACCCATACTCAGTTTTTTCTCCGCCTCGGTGAACATAACCCTTTGGCAATACTAGAAAATTTTCGAACGGGCCCAGGGTGGCGTCATGGCATATTTATTGATTCGATTCTTTCGTATGTTTATAAAATATTGTATGGAAGTCTCCAATAATGAATTTTTGATCCAATTCAATGGTTCGACCCATACTCAGTTTTTTCTCCGCCTCAATGAATATACCCCTTTGGCAATACTGGAAAATTTTCGAACGGCCCTGGGGTAGCGTCAGGGCATAATCATTGATCCGATTCTTTCGTATGTTTATAAAATATTGTATGGAAGTCTCCAATAATGAATTTTGGATCCAATTCAATGGTTCGACCCATACTCAGTTTTTTCTCCGCCTCAATGAATATACCCCTTTGGCAATACTGTAAAATTTTCGAACGGCCCCGGGGTAGCGTCAGGGCATAATCATTGATCCTATTCTTTCGTATGTTTATAAAATATAGTATGGAAGTCTCCAAGACCGAATTTATGATCCGATTCAGAGGTTCGACCCATACTAAGTTTTTTCACCGGCTCGGTGATCATACCACTTTGGCAATACTAGCAATATTTAAAACGGGCCTCATGGTGGCGTCAGGGCATAATTATCGATCCGATTCTTTCGTATGTTTATAAAATATTGTATTGAATTCTCCAAGACCGAATTTCTGATCCGATTCAGTGGTTCGACCCATGCTCAGCTTTTCTCCTGCTCGGCGAACAGTCCCTGTTGTCAATACTGAAAGAATTTAAAACGGGCACGGGATTGCCGTCAGGGCATGATTATTGATCCGATTATTTATTAGGGTAATAAAATATTTTATGGAAGTCTCCAAGACCAAATATCTGAACCGATTTAGTGGTTCGACTCATAATCAGTTTTTTCTCCGGCTCGGTGAACATACCCCTTTTGGAATACAAGCAAAATTTAGAAAGGGCCCCGGGGTGGCGTCAGGGCATAATTATTGATTCGATTCTTTCGTATGTTTATAAAATATTGTATGGAAGTCTTCAAGACCGAATATCTGATTCGATTCAGTGGTTCGACCCATACTCAGTTTTTTCTCTCCGCCTCGGTGAACATACCCCTTTGGCAATACTGGCAAAATTCCGAACGAGCCCCGGGGTGGCGTCAGGGCATAATCATTGATCCGATTCTTTCGTATGTTTATAAAATATTGTATGGAAGTCTTTAAGAACGAATTTTTGATCCGATTCAGTGGTTCGACCCATACTTAGTTTTTTCTCAGGCTCGGTGAACATACCCCTTTGGCAATACTGGTAAAATTTAGAACGGGCCCCGGGGTGGCGTCAGGGCATAATCATTGATCCGATTATTTCGTATGATTATAAAATATTGTAAGGAAATCTCCAAGACCGAATTTCTAATCCGATTCAGTGGTTCGACCCAAACTCAGTTTTTTCTCCGCCTCGGTGAACATACCCTTTTGCAATAAGGACAAAATTTAGAATTGGCCCCGGGGTGGCGTCTGGGAATAATTATTGATCTGCTTCTTTCGTATATTTATAAAATATTGTATGGAAGTCTTAATGACCGAATTTCTGATCCGATTTATTGGTTCGACCCATACTCATTTTTTTCTCCGGCTCGGTGAACATACTCTTTTGGCAATACTGGCAAAAATTCGAACGGGCCCCGGTGTGTGGTCAGGGCATAATTATTGATCCGAATCATTCGTATGTTTTTAAAATATTGTATTGAAATCATTAAGACCGAATTTCTGATCGGATTCAGTGGTTCGACCCATGCTTAGTTTTTTCTCCGACTCGGTGAACATTCCCCTTTGGCAATATTGGAAAAATTTTAAACGGGCCAGGGATTGGCGTCAGGGCATAATTATTGATCCGATTCTTTTTTATGGTAATAAAATATTGTATGGAATTCTCCAAAACCAAATATCTGATCCGATTTAGTGGTTCGACTCAAACTTAGTTTTTTCTCCGGCTCGATGAACATACCCCTTTAGCAATACAGGCAAAATTTAGAACGGGCCCCGTGGTGGCGTCAGGGCATAATTATTGATTCGATTCTTTCGTATGTTTATAAAATATTGTATAGAAGTCTCCAATAACGAATTTTTGATCCGATTCAGTGGTTCGTCCCATACTCAGTTTTTTCTCCGCCTCGATGAATATATCTCTTTGGCAATACTGGTAAAATTTCGAACGGGCCCCGAGGTAGCGTCAGGGCATAATCATTGATCCGATTCTTTCGTATGTTTATAAAATATTGTATGGAAGTCTCTAATACCGAATTTCTGATCTAATTCTGTGGTTCGACCCATACTAAGTTTTTTCACCGGCTCGGTGAACATACCCCTTTGGCAATACTAGCAATATATAAAACGCGCCCCGGGGTGGCGTCAGGGCATAATTATCGATCTGATTCTTTCGTATGTTTATAAAATATTGTATTGAATTCCCCAAGACCGAATTTCTGATCCGATTCAGTGGTTCGACCCATACTCAGTTTTTTCTCCGTCTCGGTGAACATACCCCTTTTGCAATACTGGCAAAATTTCGAACGAGCCCCAATGTGGCGTCAGGGCATAATCATTGATCCGATTCTTTCGTATGTTTATAAAATATTGTATGGAAGTCTCCAAGACCGAATTTCTGATCCGATTCAGTGGTTCGACTCATACTCAGTTTTTTCTCCGGCTCGGTGAACATACCCCTTTGGCAATTCAGGCAAAATTTAGAAAGGGCCCCGGGGTGGCGTCAGGGTATAATCATTGGTCCTATTCTTTCGTATGTTTATAAAATATTGTATGGAAGTCTCCACGACGGAATTTCTGATCCGATTCGGTGGTTCGACCCATACTTTATTTTTTCTCCGGCTAGTGAACAAACCCCTTTGGCAATATTGGCAAAATTTCGAACGGGCCCCGGGGTGGCGTCAGGGTATAATTATTGATCTGATCCTTTCATATGTTTATAAAATATTGTATGGAAGTCTCCAAGTTCTAATTTGTTATCCGATTCAGTGGTTCGAACCATACTCAGTCTTTTCTCCGGCTCGGTGAACATACCCCTTTGGCAATATTAGCAATATTTAGAACTAGCCCCGGGGTGGTATCAGGGCATATTTATTGATCCGATTCTTTCGTATGTTTATAAAATATAATATGGAATTCTGCAAGACCGAATTTCAGATCCGATTCAGTGGTTCGACCCATACTTAGTTTTTTTCTCAGGCTCGGTGAACATACCCCTTTAGCAATACTTGTAAAATTTAGAATGGGCCCCGGGGTTGCGTCAGGGCATAATCATTGATCCGATTTTTTCGTATGTTTATAAAATATTGTATGGAAGTCTCAAAGACCGAATTTTTAATCCGAATCAGTGGTTCGACCCAATCTCAGTTTTTTCTCCGGCTCGGTGAACATACCCTTTTTGGCAATAATGACAAATTTAGAACTGGCCCCTGGGTGGCGTCAAGGAATAATTATTGATCCGATTCTTTCGTATATTTATAAAATATTGTATGGAAGTGTTAATGACCGAATTTCTGATCCGATTTATTGGTTCGACCCATACTCAGTTTTTTCTCCGGCTCGGTGAACATACCCTTTTGGCAATACTGGCAAAAATTCGAACGGGCCCCGGTGTGACGTCAGGGCATAATTATTTATCCGAATCTTTCGTATGTTTATAAAATATTTTATTTATGTCTCCAAGACTGAATTTCTGATCCGATTCAGTGGTTCGACCCGTGCTCAGTTTTTTCTTCTGCTCGGTGAACATTCCCCGTTGGCAGTACTGAAAAAATTAAAACGGGCCCGGGATTGGCGTCAGTGCATAATTATTGATCGGATTCTTTCTTAGGGTAATAAAATATTGTATGGAAGTCTGCAAGACCAAATATCTGATCCGATTTAGTGGTTCGACTCATACTCAGTTTTTTCCCCGGCTCGGTGAATATATCCCTTTGGCTATATAGGCAAAATTTAGAAAGGGCCCTGGGTGGCGTCAGGGCATAATTATTGATCCGATTCTTTCGTTTGTTTATAAAATATTGTATGGAAGTCTCCACGACCGAATTTCTGCTCCTATTCGGTGGTTCGACCCATACTTTGTTTTTTCTCCGGCTAGTGAACATACCCCTTTGGCAATATTGGCAAAATTTCGAACGGGCCCTTGGGTGGCGTCAGGGTATATTTATTGATCGGATTCTTTCGTATGTTTATAAAATATTGTATGGAAGTCCCCAAGTTCTAATTTGTTATCCGATTCAGTGGTTCGAACAATACTCTGTCTTTTCTCCGGCTCGGTGAACATACCCCTTTGGCAATATTAGCAATATTTAGAACTAGCCCCGGGGTTGTATCAGGGCATAATTATTGATCCGATTCTTTCGTATGTTTATAAAATATAATATGGAATTCTGCAAGACCGAATTTCAGATCCGATTCAGTGGTTCGACCCATACTTAGTTTTTTCTCAGGCTCGGTAAACATACCCCTTTAGCAATACTTGTAAAATTTAGAATGGGCCCCGGGGTTGCGTTAGGGCATAATCATTGATCCGATTTTTTCGTATGTTTATAAAATATTGTATGGAAGTCTCCAAGACCGAATTTCTAATCCGAATCAGTGGTTCGATCCAATCTCAGTTTTTTCTCCGGCTCGGTGAACATCCCTTTTGGCAATAATAACAAATTTAGAAGTGGCCCCGGGGTGGCGTCAGGGAATAATTATTGATCCGATTCTTTCGTATATTTATAAAATATTGTATGGAAGTGATAATGACCGAATTTCTGATCCGATTTATTGGTTCGACCCATACTCAGTTTTTTCTCCGGCTCGGTGAACATACCCTTTTGGCAATACTGGAAAAAATTCGAACGGGCCCAGGTGTGACGTCAGGGCATAATTATTGATCCGAATCTTTCGTATGTTTATAAAATATTGTATTGAAGTCTCCAAGACCGAATTTCTGATCCGATTCAGTGGTTCGACCCATGCTCAGTTTTGTAAGGCCCCGAACCCGGTAGCCTTACTTTAGCGTCGGATTTACTCATAAACACAGTTCTTACAATTCAGAGTTCATTAAAACTTTCGCGAAACGTTTACTTGAAGCATTCGTTACAAAACATTAAATCTTTTCTTTGATACCATAACACAAAACTTTATATTTAAAACATCTTTTCCTCTTTCTTCATATGCCAGCCGTTCAATCCATGCCATGTGCCATCCTCATGCTAACTCTATAATCAGCTCACCTGCGTGCATACTAAAAGTCAGCTAAGCTGAGTGAGTTCTAGTTAATCATACACTATACAATACACATAAACTTATATTCTTTCAGTCATACTTTCATACTTTCTTTACATACATAATCATACGTTTTAAAGAGCCTTTCGCCCTATAATCTCACAGATATTATAAGGGTCTGGTCCCTAACATCACAGATATTATAAGGGTCTGGTCCCTAACATCACAGATATTATAAGGGTCTGGTCCCTAACATCACAGATATTATAAGGGTCTGGTCCCTAACATCACAGATATTATAAGGGTCTGGCCCCTAACATCACAGATATTATAAGGGTCTGGTCCCTAACATCACAGATATTATAAGGGTCTGGTCCATAACATCACAGATATTATAAGGGTCTGCTCCCTAACATCACAGATATTATAAGGGTCTGCTCCCTAGTTCTCGAATATTAGTAGGGTTCGATTCCCTCTTCGTTACCATACAACCATACATCATACTTCGAGAATTATTAGGGCTCGGTACCCTTTTCGTAACCATACAACCATCATTTCCTTCTTTTATTAACTTTATCATGTTCATACACATAAGCATACATATCATACTTACCTTATACATAGCGTTACAACGTGACAGTACGTGCAATATCCGAAGATCGTTCACTTACCATCAAGCAATCATTCATACATATCACATATATCACATATGGCATACACTTATCACTTAGGATAAATGTATTAACAACACATCGAGTATGCACACAGCCCCGAAAACATAACAAGGAATGGGGCTAGAAACTCACCTGAACTCTGCCTCTTTCTCCGATAGTTGTAAATCCCTTCTTTAACTGAGCTCGGCTGGCTGTATAAGTTACACGTATCAATACTCGCCTGATCTAACCTGGCGGCCTAGTATTAGCTTACTTTTACTTATCGTTTATAATTTATTTTCTAATCGAACTCGACTTTAGGCGAAGTTAAACCTTAGGCGAACTTAGCTTTAGGCGAAGTTACCCTTAGGCGAACTTAGCTTTAGGCGAAGTTATCATCAGGCGAACTTAGCTTTTAGGCGAAGTTGTCATCAGGCGAACTTAGCTTTTAGGCGAAGTTGTCATCAGGCGAACTTAGCTTTTAGGCGAAGTTGTCATCAGGCGAACTTAGCTTTTAGGCGAAGTTGTCATCAGGCGAACTTAGCTTGCAGGCGAAGTTCATCAGGCGAACTTAGCTTGCAGGCGAAGTTGTCGGCTGCAGCTACTGTTCGTCCTTAATCATCTTCATTTCTTAACCAAATAACTCAATTTAGGTATCCACGTAATCGTCTGACCAGCGCCTACAAACCCCAACCATCAAATCGGCCTAACATCGATGTTTAAGGGGTGCGATTTAGGCATATAGGTTACGGGTTCTTTTAGGTTAACAATTAACCTATCAAATGCTAATCAATTCCAGTAATATTTGCTTTTTTAGGTTCGTTTATAACAAACTAACACAGATCTATGATTTTCCAAATCAAACCGAACCTATACGAATGATTTCTAACTATAAACGTACCTTGAACGAGTCGAACTACGAACCCGGTTAAGCCTTGATGTTGTTTTGGTCCGTCACGACGTTCCAGAACTAACAAGCTCGGGTTTTCGCTTTCGGATCTTGGTTCGGGTCATGTGTGTTTTGGGTGTGTAGAGATTAGGATGGATAAATGGATGGAAATGAAAGGATTGGGGTTTAAGGGGGTATTTATACTCCCTTAAGCCCATGGACCGAATGCCCATATTTCCTTTTGGTCCCTATCTAATCCCATCTAATTATCCTACTAAGTCTTCATATTTTGCTATTATTATTATCGTTCCACTAACTCGTTTATTTCACCCGACAAAATAATATATTAAATATTACTTTAGAAATTTCGGGATGTTACAAGTCTTCCCTCCTTAAAGAGGTTTCGTCCCCGAAACCTAGCTTATTTCTATAAAAGGAAAACTTCTTATATTTACACACTTTATTGAATCGCCATTGCTTTCTGAGTTATCCTTCTTACTCCCGACTTTGCAGTCATCGAATGGTGGTCATGTGTTTTAGCTATTTAAGGTAGCTTGTCCATGAGACCCTCGATGTATACCAAGACTCATCTCATCCTTCCAAGGGCTTCGATTAGTACTTTTAACACTATTGTCTAAAACAACATTTCCTCGTAACATAATAATCATTCATAACCAAACTCAATATATTACACGTCACTGATAAACATAAGTTTTAAACCTTAACACAAAACAAGTTCTTAAGCAAATGTAATTTAATAAAACCATTGCATGAGCAATTATTCCTTCATCAAGTGTTCCTCTCTGCAGTTTCCCCAAGTCTTTATCCTTTCGCACCTCCCGCCCCTGATTCCTTGCAATCCCTAGCCATGTGGTCAGCTTTTCCGCATTTGAAGCACTTTGGACGATCAGGGCATTCTCGGGAGTAATGCCCACTCTTTCCACACCGATAGCACCTGTCTGTCCCAGTCCTGCATTCTCCCTGGTGCACTCGCCCACATGTCTTACATGCATCCTTGTTCCCAACCTTGGCCTTCCTCTCATCAGTTGTTGTCACCATCTCGCCAGACCGCTTATCAGAGGTAGCCCATTTCTTTTCCTTCTTTTCCTCCACCGTTATTGCTCCCCACAATCTCTAGCTAAGTGACCCGACTTACCACACCTATAACATTTCTGGTCCTCGGTGCAATCACGAGTTATGTGTCCCTTCTTCCCACATCGGTTGCACTGATTTGGACCTGCCTTGCATTCTCCTAGGTGCATCTTCCCGCACACTTTGCATGTTTCCCTCCCTGCAACCTTTGGTATCTTTTTCCCCGCATACTCCACGACATCTGCAGATCTTTTGGTTCCTTTCGCTCCTCCCTTATCATCATCACCCTTCTTACCGTCTTCTCCTGCCTTCTCAGTGGCCCTTGCATGGTTTTCGGCAGACTTGTCAGTACGAAATTTCTTCTCTGCAGCAGCTACAGCGTAAGAAATGGCAAATTGAACAACAGGATCCAGGTGATACCCTTCATTGCTGCTTGGTCCTTGCAAAGTTTCACTTTTCTCCTTTTTCGTGGTAGTAACTAGTTCTTCAGAAGGTTCTCGGACAACGCGTATTCCAAGAGGACGTCCAGTGTGACCTCCCTTACCAACAAACCTTCTTGCTCCAGCCATTGTATTCTAAAGGAAAACACAAACGTCATCACTCCGGGAATTATTTAGCACATGATTCGTAAGGTAAGTAGTTAATGATGTTGATCAAGTGTAATTAACTATTTGCATTACTCCTCAGGTCCTAAATACTTCCCTTTATGATTTCCCTTGTGCTAATTTCTACCGTAAAACAGTTAATCAATCAAACAATCAATTAATCCTATGCCTAAGCGAACATCCTTATACATTATTTAACATACTTTACCATTACTGAGCTTGCTTGAGTGACACATGGCTATCTTGAACTGGCATCTTCTTTCTTTCTCTTTTTAAACCTCATTCTATGTTCGAGTCTAAGCATGTAGGATGCTTAAATCTCTCGAACTTATGCTCTGATACCAACTTGTAAGGCCCCGAACCCGGTAGCCTTACTTTAGCGTCGGATTTACTCATAAACACACTTCTTACAATTCAGAGTTCATTAAAACTTTCGCGGAAACGTTTACTTGAAGCATTCGTTACAAAACATTAAATCTTTTCTTTGATACCATAACACAAAACTTTATATTTAAAACATCTTTTCCTCTTTCTTCAGATGCCAGCCGTTCAATCCATGCCATGTGCCATCCTCATGCTAACTCTATAATCAGCTCACCTGCGTGCATACTAAAAGTCAGCTACGCTGAGTGAGTTCTAGTTAATCATACACTATACAATACACATAAACTTATATTCTTTCAGTCATACTTTCATACTTTCTTTACATACATAATCATACGTTTTAAAGAGTCTTTCGCCCTATAACCTCACAGATATTATAAGGGTCTGGTCCCTAACATCACAGATATTATAAGGGTCTGGTCCCTAACATCACAGATATTATAAGGGTCTGCTCCCTAACATCACAGATATTATAAGGGTCTTGTCCCTAACATCACAGATATTATAAGGGTCTGGTCCCTAACATCACAGATATTATAAGGGTCTGCTCCCTAACATCACAAATTTTATAAGGGTCTGGTCCTAACATCACAGATATTATAAGGGTCTGGTCCCTAACATCACAGATATTATAAGGGTCTGCTCCCTAACATCAAAGATATTATAAGGGTCTGGTCCCTAACATCACAGATATTATAAGGGTCTGGTCCATAACATCACAGATATTATAAGGGTCTGCTCCCTAACATCACAGATATTATAAGGGTCTGCTCCCTAGTTCTCGAATATTAGTAGGGTTCGATTCCCTCTTCGTTACCATACAACCATACATCATACTTCGAGAATTATTAGGGCTCGGTACCCTTTTCGTAACCATACAACCATCATTTCCTTCTTTTATTAACTTTATCATGTTCATACACATAAGCATACATATCATACTTACCTTATACATAGCGTTACAACCTGACAGTACGTGCAATATCCGAAGTTCGTTCACGTACAATCAAGCAATCATTCTTACATATCACATATATCACATATGGCATACACTTATCACTTAGGATAAATGTATTAACAACACATCGAATATGCACACAGCCCCGAAAACATAACAAGGAATGGGGCTAGAAACTCACCTGAACTCTTCCTCTTCCTCCGATAGTTGTAAATCCCTTCTTTAACTGAGCTCGCCTGGCTGTATAAGTTACACGTATCAATACTCGCCTGATCTAACCTGGCGGCCTAGTATTAGCTTACTTTTACTTATCGTTTATAATTTATTTTCTAATCGAACTCGACTTTAGGCGAAGTTAAACCTTAGGCGAACTTAGCTTTAGGCGAAGTTACCCTTAGGCGAACTTAGCTTTAGGCGAAGTTAACCCTTAGGCGAACTTAGCTTTTAGGCGAAGTTGTCATCAGGCGAACTTAGCTTTTAGGCGAAGTTGTCATCAGGCGAACTTAGCTTTTAGGCGAAGTTGTCATCAGGCGAACTTAGCTTGCAGGCGAAGTTCATCAGGCGAACTTAGCTTGCAGGCGAAGTTGTCGGCTGCAGCTACTGTTCGTCCTTAATCATCTTCATTTCTTAACCAAATAACTCGATTTAGGTATCCACGTAATCGTCTGACCAGCGCCTACAAACCACAACCATCAAATCGGCCTAACATCGATGTTTAAGGGGTGCGATTTAGGCATATAGGTTACGGGTTCTTTTAGGTTAACAATTAACCTATCAAATGCTAATCAATTCCAGTAATATTTGCTGTTTTAGGTTCGTTTATAACAAACTAACACAGATCTATGATTTCCCAAATCAAACCGAACCTATACGAACGATTTCTAACTATAAACGTACCTTGAACGAGTCGAACAACGAACCCGGTTAAGCCTTGATGTTGTTTTGGTCCGTCACGACGTTCCAACACTAACAAGCTCGGGTTTTCGCCTTCGGATCTTGGTTCGGGTCGTGTGTGTTTTGGGTGTGTAGAGATTAGGATGGATAAATGGATGGAAATGAAAGGATTGGGGTTTAAGGGGGGTATTTATACTCCCTTAAGCCCATGGACCGAAGGCCCATATTTCCTTTTGGTCCCTATCTAATCCCATCTAATTATCCTACTAAGTATTCATATTTTGCTATTATTATTATCGTTCCACTAACTCGTTTATTTCACCCGACAAAATAATATATTAAATATTACTTTAGAAATTTCGGGATGTTACAAGTCTTCCCTCCTTAAAGAGGATTCGTCCCCGAAACCTAGCTTATTTCTATAAAAGGAAAACTTCTTATATTTACACACTTTATTGAATCGCCTTTGCTTTATGAGTTATCCTTCTTACTCCCGTCTTTGCAGTCATCGAATGGTGGTCATGTGTTTTAGCTATTTAAGGTAGCTTGTCCATGAGACCCTCGATGTATACCAAGACTCATCTCATTCTTCCAAGGGCTTCGATTAGTACTTTTAACACTATTGTCTAAAACAACATTTCCTCGAAACATAATAATCATTCATAACCAAACTCAATATATTACACGTCACTGATAAACATAAGTTTTAAACCTTAACACAAAACAAGTTCTTAAGCAAATGTAATTTAATAAAACCATTGCATGAGCAATTATTCCTTCATCAAGTGTTCCTCTCTGCAGTTTCCCCAAGTCTTTATCCTTTCGCACCTCCCGCCCCTGATTCCTTGCAATCCCTAGCCATGTTGTCAGCTTTTCCGCATTTGAAGCACTTTGGACGATCAGGGCATTCTCGGGAGTAATGCCCACTCTTTCCACACCGATAGCACCTGTCTGTCCCAGTCCTGCATTCTCCCTGGTGCACTCGCCCACATGTCTTACATGCATCCTTGTTCCTAACCTTGGCCTTCCTCTCATCAGTTGTTGCCACCATCTCGCCAGACCGCTTAGCAGAGGTAGCCCATTTCTTTTCCTTCTTTTCCTCCACCATTATTGCTCCCCCACAATCTCTAGCTAAGTGACCCGACTTACCACACCTAAAACATTTCTGGTCCTCGGTGCAATCACGAGTTATGTGTCCCTTCTTCCCACATCGGTTGCACTGATTTGGACCAGCCTTGCATTCTCCTAGGTGCATCTTCCCGCACACTTTGCATGTTTCCCTCCCCGCAACCTTTGGTATCTTTTTCCCCGCATACTCCACGATATCTACAGATCTTTTGGTTCCTTTCGCTCCTCCCTTATCATCATCACCCTTCTTACCGTCTTCTCCTGCCTTCTCAGTGGCCCTTGCATGGTTTTCGGCAGACTTGTCAGTACGAAATTTCTTCTCTGCAGCAGCTACAGTGTAAGAAATGGCAAATTGAACAACAGGATCCAGGTGATACCCTTCATTGCTGCTTGGTCCTTGCAAAGTTTCACTTTTCTCTTTTTTCGTGGTAGTAACTAGTTCTTCAGAAGGTTCTCGAACAACGCATATTCCAAGAGGACGTCCAGTGTGACCTCCCTTACCAACAAACCTTCCTGCTCCAGCCATTGTATTCTAAAGGAAAACACAAACGTCATCACTCCGGGAATTATTTAGCACATGATTCGTAAGGTAAGTAGTTAATGACGTTGATCAAGTGTAATTAACTATTTGCATTACTCCTCAGGTCCTACATACTTCCCTTTATGATTTCCCTTGTGCTAATTTCTACCGTAAAACAGTTAATCAATCAAACAATCAATTAATCCTATGCCTAAGTGAACATCCTTATACATTATTTAACATACTTTACCATTACTGAGCTTGCATGAGTGACACATGGCTATCTTGAACTGGCATCTTCTTTCATTCTCTTTTTAAACCTCAATCTATGTTCGAGTCTAAGCATGTAGGATGCTTAAATCTCACGAACTTATGCTCTGATACCAACTTGTAAGGCCCCGAACCCGGTAGCCTTACTTTAGCGTCGGATTTACTCATAAACACACTTCTTACAATTCAGAGTTCATTAAAACTTTCGCGGAAACGTTTACTTGAAGCATTCGTTACAAAACATTAAATCTTTTCTTTGATACCATAACACAAAACTTTATATTTAAAACATCTTTTCCTCTTTCTTCAGATGCCGGCCGTTCAATCCATGCCATGTGCCATCCTCATGCTAACTCTATAATCAGCTCACCTGCGTGCATACTAAAAGTCAGCTACGCTGAGTGAGTTCTAGTTAATTATACACTATACAATACACATAAACTTATATTCTTTCAGTCATACTTTCATACTTTCTTTACATACATAATCATACGTTTTAAAGAGCCTTTCGCCCTATAACCTCACAGATATTATAAGGGTCTGGTCCCTAACATCACAGATATTATAAGGGTCTGGTCCCTAACATCACAGATATTATAAGGGTCTACTCCCTAACATCACAGATATTATAAGGGTCAGGTCCCTAGTTCTCGAATATTAGTAGGGTTCGATTCCCTCTTTGTTACCATACAACCATACATCATACTTCGAGTATTATTAGGGCTCGGTACCCTTTTCGTAACCATACAACCATACAACCATCATTTCCTTCTTTTATTAACTTTATCATGTTCATACATATAAGCATACATATCATACTTACCTTATACATAGCGTTACAACCTGACAGTACGTGCAATATCCGAAGATCGTTCACGTACCATCAAGCAATCATTCATACATATCACATATGGCATACACTTATCACTTAGGATAAATGTATTAACAACACATTGAGTATGCACACAGCCCCGAAAACATAACAAGGAATGGGGCTAGAAACTCACCTGAACTCTTCCTCTTCCTTCGATAGTTGTAAATCCCTTCTTTAACTGAGCTCGCCTGGCTGTATAAGTTACACGTATCAATACTCGCATGATCTAACCTGGCGGCCTAGTATTAGCTTACTTTTACTTATCGTTTATAATTTATTTTCTAATCGAACTCGACTTTAGGCGAAGTTAAACCTTAGGCGAACTTAGCTTTAGGCGAAGTTACCCTTAGGCGAACTTAGCTTTAGGCGAAGTTAACCCTTAGGCGAACTTAGCTTTTAGGCGAAGTTGTCATCAGGCGAACTTAGCTTTTAGGCGAAGTTGTCATCAGGCGAACTTAGCTTTTAGGCGAAGTTGTCATCAGGCGAACTTAGCTTGCAGGCGAAGTTCATCAAGCGAACTTAGCTTGCAGGCGAAGTTGTCGGCTGCAGCTACTGTTCGTCCTTAATCATCTTCATTTCTTAACCAAATAACTCGATTTAGGATCCACGTAATCGTCTGACCAGCGCCTACAAACCCCAACCATCAAATCGGCCTAACATCGATGTTTAAGGGGTGCGATTTAGGCATATAGGTTACGGGTTCTTTTAGGTTAACAATTAACCTATCAAATGCTAATCAATTCCAGTAATATTTGCTGTTTTAGGTTCGTTTATAACAAACTAACACAGATCTATGATTTCCCAAATCAAACCGAACCTATACGAACGATTTCTAACTATAAACGTACCTTGAACGAGTCGAACTACGAACCCGGTTAAGCCTTGATGTTGTTTTGGTCCGTCACGACGTTCCAGCACTAACAAGCTCGGGTTTTCGCCTTCGGATCTTGGTTCGGGTCGTGTGTGTTTTGGGTGTGTAGAGATTAGGATGGATAAATGGATGGAAATGAAAGGATTGGGGTTTAAGGGGGTATTTATACTCCCTTAAGCCCATGGACCGAAGGCCCATATTTCCTTTTGGTCCCTATCTAATCCCATCTAATTATCTTACTAAGTCTTCATATTTTGCTATTATTATTATCGTTCCACTAACTCGTTTATTTCACCCGACAAAATAATATATTAAATATTACTTTAGAAATTTCGGGATGTTACAAGTTTTTTCTTCTGCTCGGTGAACATTCCCCATTGGCAATACAGGAAAAATTAAAACGGACCCGGGATTGGCGTTAGGGTATAATTATTGATCGGATTCTTTCTTAGGGTAATAAAATATTGTATGGAAGTCTCCAAGACCAAATATCTGATCCGATTTAGTGGTTCGACTCATACTCAGTTTTTTCTCCGGCTCGGTGAATATACCCCTTTGTCAATATAGGCAAAATTTAGAAAGGGCCCTGGGTGGCGTCAGGGCATAATTATTGATCCGATTATTTCGTTTGTTTATAAAATATTTTATGGAAGTCTCCAAGACCGAATTTCTGATCCGATTCGGTGGTTCGACCCATACTTTGTTTTTTCTCCGGCTAGTGAACATACCCCTTTGGCAATATTGGCAAAATTTCAACGGGCCCCGGGGTGGCGTCAGGGTATAATTATTGATCGGATTCTTTCGTATGTTTATAAAATATTGTATGGAAGTCTCCAAGTTCTAATTTGTTATCCGATTCAGTGGTTCGAACCATACTCAGTCTTTTCTCCGGCTCGGTGAACATACCCCTTTTAGCAATATTAGCAATATTTAGAACTAGCCCCGAGGTGGTATCAGGGCATAATTATTGATCCGATTCTTTCGTATGTTTATAAAATATAATATGGAATTCTGCAACACCGAATTTCAGATCCAATTCAGTCGTTCGACCCATACTTATAGTTTTCTCAGGCTCGGTGAACATACCCCTTTAGCAATACTTGTAAAATTTTGAATGGGCCCCGGGGTTGCGTCAGGGCATAATCATTGATCCGATTTTTTCGTATGTTTATAAAATATTGTATGGAAGTCTCCAAGACCGAATTTCTAATCCGAATCAGTGGTTCGACCCAATCTCAGTTTTTTCTCCGGCTCGGTGAACATACCCTTTTGGCAATAATGACAAATTTAGAACTGGCCCCGGGGTGGCGTCAGAGAATAATTATTGATCCGATTCTTTCGTATATTTATAAAATACTGTATGGAAGTGTTAATGTCCGAATTTCTGAACCGATTTATTGGTTCGACCCATACTCAGTTTTTTCTCCGGCTCGGTGAACAAACCCTTTTGGCAATACTGTCAAAAATTCGAACGGGCCCTGGTGTGACGTCAGGGAAAAATTATTGATCCGAATCTTTCGTATGTATATAAAATATTGTATTGAAGTCTCCAAGACCGAATTTCTGATCCGATTCAGTTGTTCGACCCATGCTCAGTTTTTTCTTCTGCTCGGTGAACATTCACTGTTGGCAATACTGGAAAAATTATAACGGGCCCGGGATTGGCGTCAGGGCATAATTATTGATCGGATTCTTTCTTAGAGTAATAAAATATTGTATGGAAGTCTCCAAGACCAAATATCTGATCCGATTTAGTTGTTCGACTCATACTCAGTTTTTTCTCCGGCTCGGTGAATATACCCCTTTGACAATATAGGCAAAATTTAGAAAGGGCCCTGGGTGGCGTCAGGGCATAATTATTGATCCGATCCTTTCGTTTGTTTATAAAATATTGTAAGGAAGTCTCCAAGACCGAATTTCTGATCCGATTCGGTGGTTCGACCCATACTTTGTTTTTTCTCCGGCTAGTGAACATACCCCTTTGGCAATATTGGCAAAATTTCGAACGGGCCCCGGGGTGGCGTCAGGGTATAATTATTGATCGGATTCTTTCGTATGTTTATAAAATATTGTATAGAAGTCTCCAAGTTCTAATTTGTTATCCGATTCAGTGGTTGAAACCATACTCAGTCTTTTCTCCGGCTCGGTGAATATACCCCTTTGGCAATATTAGCAATATTTAGAACTAGCCCCGGGGTGGTATCAGGGCGTAATTATTGATCCGATTCTTTCGTATGTTTATAAAATATAATATGGAATTCTGCAAGACCGAATTTCAGATCTGATTCAGTGGTTCGACCCATACTTAGTTTTTTCTCAGGCTCGGTGAACATACCCCTTTAGCAATACTTGTAAAATTTAGAATGGGCCCCGGGGTTGTGTTAGGGCATAATCATTGATCCGATTTTTTTGTATGTTTATAAAATATTGTATGGAAGTCTCCAAGACCGAATTTCTAATCCGATTCAGTGGTTCGACCCAAGCTCAGTTTTTCTCCGGCTCGGTGAACATACCCTTTTGGCAATAATGACAAATTTAGAACTGGCCCTGGGGTGGCGTCAGGGAATAATTATTGATCCGATTCTTTCGTATAATTATAAAATATTGTATGGAAGTGTTAATGACCGAATTTATGATCCGATTTATTGGTTCGACCCATACTCAGTTTTTTCTCCGGCTCGGTGAACATACCCTTTTGGCAATACTGGCAAAAATTCGAACTGGCCCCGGTGTGACGTTAGGGCATAATTATTGATCCGAATCTTTCGTATGTCTATAAAATATTGTATTGAAGTCTCCAAGACCAAATTTCTAATCCGATTCAGTGTTCGACCAAACTCAGTTTTTTCTTCGGCTCGGTGAACATACACTTTTGGGAATAATGACAAATTTAGAACTGGCCCCTGGGTGGCGTCAGGGAATAATTATTGATCCGATTCTTTCGTATATTTATAAAATATTGTATGGAAGTGTTAATGACCGAATTTCTGATCCGATTTATTGGTTCGACCCATACTCAGTTTTTTCTCCGTTTCGGTGAACAAACCCTTTTGGCAATATTGTCAAAAATTCGAACGAGCCCCGGTGTGACGTCAGGGCATAATTATTGATCCGAATCTTTCGTATGTTCATAAAATATTGTATTGAAGTCTCCAAGACCGAATTTCTGATCCGATTCAGTGGTTCGACCCATGCTCAATTTTTTTTTCTGCTCGGTGAACATTCCCCGTTGGCAATACTGGAAAAATTAAAATGGGCCCGGGATTGGCGTCAGGGCATAATTATTGATCGGATTTTTCTTAGAGTAATAAAATATTGTATGGAAGTCTCCAAGACCAAATATCTGATCCGATTTAGTGGTTCGACTCATACTCAGTTTTTTCTCCGACTCGGTGAATATACCCCTTTGGCAATATTGGCAAAATGTAGAAAGGGCCCTGGGTGGCGTCAGGGCATAATTATTGATCCGATTCTTTCGTTTGTTTATAAAATATTGTATGGAAGTCTCCAAGACCGAATTTCTGATCCGATTCGGTGGTTCGACCCATACTTTGTTTTTTCTCCGGCTAGTGAACATACCCCTATGGCAATATTGGAAAACTTTCGAACGGGCCCCGGGGTGGCGTCAAGGTATAATTATTGATCAGATTCTTTCGTATGTTTATAAAATATTGTATGGAAGTCTCCAAGTTCTAATTTGTTATCCGATTCAGTGGTTCGAACCATACTCAGTTTTTTCTCCGGCTCGGTGAACATACCCCTTTGGCAATATTAGCAATATTTAGAACTAGCCCCGGGGTGGTATCAGGGCATAATTATTGATCCGATTCTTTCGTATGTTTATAAAATATAATATGGAATTCTGCAAGACCGAATTTCAGATCCGATTCAGTGGTTCGACCGATACTTAGTTTTATCTCAGGCTCGGTGAACATACCCCTTTAGCAATACTTGTAAAATTTAGAATGGGCCCCGGGGTTGCGTCAGGGCATAATCGTTGATCCGATTCTTTCGTATGTTTATAAAATATAATATGGAATTCTGCAAGACCGAATTTCAGATCCGATTCAGTGGTTCGACCCATACTTAGTTTTTTCTCAGGCTCGGTGAACATACCCCTTTAGCAATACTTGTAAAATTTATAATGGGCCCCGGGGTTGTGTCAGGGAATAATCATTGATCCGATTTTTCGTATGTTTATAAAATATTATATGGAAGTCTCCAAGACCGAATTTCTAATCCGATTCAGTGGTTCGACCCAAACTCAGTTTTTCTCTTGCTCGGTGAACATACCCTTTTGGCAATACTGGCAAGAATTCGAACGGCCCCGGTGTGACGTCAGGGCATAATTATTGATCTGAATCTTTCGTATGTTTAAATTATTGTACTGAAGTCACCAATACTGAATTTCTGATCCGATTCAGTTGTTCGACCCATGCTTAGTTTTTCTCCGGCTCGGTGAACATTCCCCTTTGGCAATATTGGAAAAAATTAAAACGGGCCGGGGATTGGAGTCAGGGCATAATTATTGATCCGATTCTTTCTTAGGGCAATAAAATATTGTATGGAAGTCTCCAAGACCAAATATCTGATCCGATTTAGTGGTTCGAATCATACTTAGTTTTTTCTCCGGCTCGGTGAACATACCCCTTTGGCAATACAGGCAAAATTTGAACGGGCCCTGGGGTGGCGTTTGTAACATTCCGAAATTTCTACGTAATATTTAATATATTATTTTGTCGGGTGAAATAAACGAGTTAGTGGAACAGCATAATATGAAGACTTAGTAGGATAATTAGATGGGTTTGGATATGGACCAAAAGGAAATATGGGCCTTCGGTCCATGGGATTGAGGGAGTATAAATACACCCTTAAACCCCAATCCTTTCCATTCCATTCATTTATCCATATCTCTACACACACACCACATACACCGCCGGCGGCCGAGGAGAGGAACGAACAAGATCCGAGAGAGGGTGAGTGATTAGTTGTGATTAAACAAGTTAAACGAGATCCAAACAAGCTCAAAAAGGTATGATTCTTGATCTTTGAAGTTTAAAGATCCAAGCTTTATAGTGTATAAACGACCGAAAACGGTTGGGGAATGTAGTGGGTGATGTTGAACCATAACAAGGGTGTTAAAATCGCCAAAATGCTTGATAGAAACCAAACAGCGGCTGGACTGGGCAACTTCGCCGGGAACTGGGCAACTTCGCCTTCAAAGCGATAACTTCGCCTTCAACGCGATATGTAGGTTCCCTGGACGGATCACACGAGATATCCCGATATACACAGGTGCGGAATCCCTGTGTAGATCGTTACGGACGTAGAACACAAGCACATAAACACACGAGTACGATACGAACAAACACACGTTATATTAATAACTCAACACGTGATACTTACAGACTCTCGACCTCACGTCACTTGACTCACTGAATTACACATAACTTGAACAACTCCTAAACAGTTAATCCGTAACCTATATAAATACACGAGGCGAAGTTGTCCATAACTTCGCTTGTTCAACAAGTTCGCCTAGGCGAACTTGTCAACAACTTCGCTTGGTTAACAAGTTCGCCTAAGCGAACTTGTCAACAACTTCGCTTTAAACAAACAAATACATAAACAATATTACAGACTCGATTACAGACATTAGACATATGAACTACTGACATTTATGAACCAACAGACTCCCCCTTGGCAGTAGCTTCATATCTTGAAATTTCAGCTCTTGTCTCGTAATCCTGTATCTTCACGCGTGCACTCCTTCTCTAACACACACCGACACAACTCGTTGATACTTTCTTGCTTCGTCCTTCCAAGCTGGAATATAAAAGATCTTTTTCTCGTTAAGCACCTTCAGATCAGCTTGCGATAAGTTAACAAGATGCATCGGATCGTAAACTCTAAGAATCTCTTGTTCATCCTCATCTTCCATCACTGCCTCCGCTGTCTCACAATCAACGAACCACCACTTTAGGTCTTTGAGCACATCCTTGGGCATAGGCTTCATCGGTACTTCTTTAAGGCACCGGATTGGTTTATACTTCATAACCATCCAAGGCTTTCCATCAGCTCTCAAACCTCTATCCTTGTCTTCAACAAGTTTCCCTTTCTGTGGTTTCAACAGCTCAAACTTCTTTTCCTTTATGCTCTCTTTCCATACGATTTTCCCGATGACTCTAGCCATATTATCATCACTTCGATTGATCAACCCCAATCTGGCTAAGTCTTTAACCTCACATTCAGGCAGTGTGTTTAACGATCTCAACATTCTTCTAAGGTACTGAATTCCATCATATCGTTTAATCACGAAGAGCCGCAGCTGCTCATCATAAATCAAGCATATAATCCCTTTCTTTGCTTCAGCATAGCCCTTAATATTGTAACTCTTTTTGAACATGGTAGGGACTGCCGGTTTCTTCGTTTTGACGAACCATTGAGCGTATCCTTCCTTCCACCTCGGTTGCTCTTCCCATTCAGTATCTTCAACTGCCGTCTGATCACCCATATCGTCCTTCTCAACCTCTGGAATGTCATGTTCGACGTTTTCCTCTACTATCTCTCCTTCCTCAATCTCATTCTCAATCTCAATCTGCTCACCGATCTTCTCAATCACATCACTCGGCAGCACATCTTCATCAAACAACACATCATCGCTGAACATATCATCGTCAAGTTCCTTCAACGCATCAATCACGTCATCATCAACCAACACCACATCATCACCGCCAGAACCTCCAGCCGCGTCGGCAGACTCCCCCTCAGCTGTGGAAGTACCAAGAGCTTGAGAAGTTCTTGGCAGCTCACCACCTGCATCTTTCGATGCATTGGGATCATCGTCTCGGTCATTTCTTCTTTTCGTCCTTAGCTCGTCGCCCTTACAGCTCATCTCCCCCAGAGATGCCAAGAACTCCTTCAAGGCATCTATAATTTTCCCATGCTCAACCAGGAGGGATGACTGTAGTTGATTTGCTTCCACTAGGCGTTGAATAGTCTTCGATTGCTCTACCACGATCCGCTCTAGTGAAGCTATTCTCTCTGAGTCAGACATAGGCGTAGGCGAGACATCAGAAGCAGGCGTAACCGCAGGTGGTACCATACCTGATAACCCTGCAGTAGTGATGACCGTTGACTCTACAAATCGTGCAGCTACCACCGACTGAGTAAACGTTGGAGGTGGTAGAGACACAATCTCCGGAGTCGACGTCTGGATGGTAGTGGTGGATGGAATGCCAGCAGATGATGTAGCCACTACGGGAACATCCGCAGCGCTTGTACTTGTAACCTGTACAGAAGTAGGAACGATAGACATACCAGACAGTGAGGCCGGAGCAAAACGTACCATCCTTGAAGTCTCTCCAGCTCCCATGCCAGCACCTGTCCTTTCCCGTCTTGATCTTCTTATCAGCTTATGTATATCTTCTTCCTCTTCTGACTCATCATCATCCTCCGTTCTCTTTCTCTTCCCAAAAGTTCTCTCTCGAGACACCATCAACCGTCTCCCCTCATTCATGATCTCATCCAAATCGGAGTCAGCCATCGATGTAGCTGCTCTAGTAGCTCTCACACCCGAACCTTGTGCAGCCGAGACCTGCACCTCTTCAACTTGATCCATATCGAAATAACCTTGACCTCCAAAGACAGCATCAAGATCTATATCCTCTGCAGCCGACACAACAGGCACAGCAGGTGGAGCTTGAGTTGCTCTTGCCTGTCGCGGTTGAGGATCTCTGAACTCGTCCCCACCAGCAGGAACATACTCTGGGTTGATTAAAAACCCAAACAGTGGAGTATGCCTTGTACGACGTTCAGGGTTGCTCCTCGCACTTGAAGTGCGGCATTGAGCAAAGATACATTTGCTCACAGATTCCACGTATCTGATCGGGCGTCTCTGAGGTAGATTCAGAGCCACATGGTTCAATATCATCTGGATAAACGTGGGTACATAATGAACCGCTCCCGAGCCATCGCCCTTCTCTGTTTGTCAATCTCGTAAAAGACCATCTGACTAAAACTATAGCGTTTATTGTAAGTCAGTGCAGTCATTGCAGACTGCATGGTCGCACCCATACCATCAGTACCCGCCTTCCTTCCTGACGTGCAAACTATCATGACGTGCATAAGGAAGCGCCACTGATCAAGTAGAAAACCCTTCCGTCTCTGTTTATCGCCTAATGGACCAGAATAGCCCATTCGGAGAAACGCTCCATCACGAAACGGAGCCACAAACTCAGTTGGGTCGTCCCTCGTCTCTTCTCCAAACCGTAATGCCACCCGAATCTGTTCAGAATTGAACTGAACTTGTTGATTGTTCACAGTCGCTCGCATGACCGGGGGCTCAACACGACAGTCGTATTCTACCGTCTTCCAAAAGTCTTCGATATTTGGTAGGGAAATCGGCAGAGTGTTCGTGATGGCATGAAAAATCCTCGAGCGTAGGAGGAAAGTTATGATCTCGCGGTAATCGTCCACACCGCTCGCCTCCGGGTCTAAAGTGATGTACATATTGTGACCCGGGAAAAATTGTCTCTGATTGTCACCATCATCTCCTCCTGCACCTCCAGCACCAGCTACTGCAGCCATATCTGCAACAAACGAACCAAGTTAGAACAACATAAAGACATAGCACAAGTTCGCTTTGTTACCATGAGCGAAGTTGTGATAAACTCCGTATAGGCGAAGTTAAAGTTGGGGCGAAGTTGGGAACAACTTCGCTTCAGCTTTAAGTTCGTCTAATTAACACTAAGTAAAATTGATCTAGGCGAAGTTAACGTTAACTTCGCCTCATCACAACATCGCCTCAGGCGAATTTAAGTTTCAGGCGAAGTTACGGATAACTTCGCCTCAGGCGAACTTAAGCTTCAGGCGAAGTTACGGATAACTTCGCCTAAACCCTAACTTCGCCTGAATCTGAAACGGCGACAGTAAGGATAATTCAAAATTCAAAATCCGAGATTTTATGATAAGTTTGAAGTTTAAGGACTCCGAATAACATGGTTTTAAGGTTATCTAGACGATCAGAATAGTTCTTAACACGTAAAAACACAAGTTATGAAACTCGGTTTCAAACTCCGATGGTCCGAGGGTTCGAAACCAGTCGAAACAAACATTTAGAAGCTTGAATGAACATTGATTATGTGATATAATGGCATTTCGAACCTTGAATCGGTGTGAAAACTGGGAATAAATAACACGTAATCGGAATAAATAACAAGTTCGCCGGAAATCAGTAAGTTCGCTGTGAAAAACACTATGGATATAAGTTCGCTGAATAATGAACAATTTGACTCTAAGTATTCTTTATATAGGGGATCTGTTATACAGGCGAAGTTACGGATAACTTCGCCTAGGCGAAGTTATCCACAACTTCGCCCGTTCAACAACATCGCCTATATATTTACAAAATTTAACCTTATAAGTTTAACATTTTTCCAATTAAGTTATAAAACTTCCCTTTAAGAAATAAATGACATGATAATTTCTAAGTAACCAGTTAAAAAATCATAAAACTATCTAAGTACAAAAACTTTAAAGTTTAAAGTATAAGGGATCAAATTTCAGTCTAGTTAGGGACTACCACGTTTTAGAAAAGATCCGAACAGGAATCATACTAATTACATGACTGTCACATAGATCCGTGTTTAGCTGTATTATGACATATAGAGACAGGTTGTAAGCAGGTATAACTTAAAGTGGTTTTCATCGTTTCTGTGATACGAGTTAGGTTCGATTAAGCCTCAAAATTTAAGTGGGCAACAACTCAGAAATATTGATGCCTCCTATCTATCCTCAAAGCGTATTTGGCTTTCCCCAAGTCACCCCGAATTGACTTCGACCCATAGTGTCTGATTAAGTTGTAAGTATTCTTGATCTGCTTCCCGTTCTTCTCTCTTACTCAATGATTGTGAAGTCTTGATTTTGTCATCTCTAATTTGTTTCAATAACTCCAAATATTTTTTTTTTTTTAAACATAGACTTCAAAGTAGAAATTAACTGCAAGTCCCGAATCTGGATCACTGCAGTATCTTGAGACGCTATCTTCACGGGAATCAGAACACATATGGGCTCTGATACCAATTGTAGGTTCCCTGGACGGATCACACGAGATATCCCGATATACACAGGTGCGGAATCCCTGTGTAGATCGTTACGGACGTAGAACACAAGCACACAAACACACAAGTACGATACGAACAAACACACGTTATATTAATAACTCAACACGTGATACTTACAGACTCTCGACCTCACGTCACTTGACTCACTGAATTACACGTAACTTGAACAACTCCTAAACAGTTAATCCGTAACCTATATAAATACACGACAACTTCGCCTCAGGCGAAGTTGTCCATAACTTCGCTTGTTCAACAAGTTCGCCTAGGCGAACTTGTCAACAACTTCACTTGGTTAACAAGTTCGCCTAAGCGAACTTGTCAACAACTTCGCTTTAAACAAACAAATACATAAACAATATTACAGACTCGATTACAGACATTAGACATATGAACTACTGACATTTATGCACCAACACGATAACTTCGCCTTCAAAGCGATAACTTCGCCTGAGGCCAAGTTCGCCTAATTGATAACTTCGCTTACGGCCAAGTTCGCCTAACTGATAACTTCGCCTAAAGCTAAGTTCGCCTGATGACAACTTCGCCTAAAGCTAAGTTCGCCTGATGGCAACTTCGCCTAAAGCTAAGTTCGCCTGATGACAACTTCGCCTAAAGCTAAGTTCGCCTGATGACAACTTCGCCTAAAGCCAAGTTCGCCTAAGGTTTAACTACGCCTAAAGTCAAGTTCGATTAGAAAATAGATTAAAAACGATAAGTAAAAGTAAGCTAATACTAGGCCACCAGATTAAATCAGGCGAGTATTGATATGTGTAACTTATACAGTCAGCGGAGCTCAGTTAAAGAAGGGATTTACAACTATTGGAGGAAGAAGCAGAGTTCAGGTGAGTTTCTAGCCCCATTCCTTGTTATGTTTTCGGGGCTGTGTGCATACTAGATGTGAAGTGTGAATACACTTACCTTAAGTGGTAAGTGTATGCTATAAATGTTATACGAGGTTTATGTTTTATAATGCTTGTCGATACGTGAACGATCTTCGGATATTGCACGTATCGCCAAGGATAGTAAATTCCAAGTGGTTGATAGCGTGTATGAATGTTATGATGTGACTTGTTCATTACGTAAATACTGAACTGATATGAAGTGTGATATAGGCAGGTAGAGGTAGAGTGTGTTAGAAGTGGCAAGAGTCAAAGAGTGTTAGTGGCATAACGTGACCGCGTGATAGGGAAAGCCTGTACGTGCCATCGTTATTACGTGGGTATGAATGCTATGATGTGACTTGCTTATTATGTAAATGATATGAAGCATGTTGTAGACAAGTAGAGGTAGAGCGTGTTAGAAGTGGCAAGAGTGTAGTAAGAGTGTTAGTGGCATGACGATAGTACGTGGTAGGGTAAGCCTATACGTGACTACGTCATTAAAGTGGCAAAGTGGCTTAACGTTATACGTTATTAAAGTGGCAAAGTGGCATAACGTTTTACGTTATTAAAGTGGCAAAGTGGCATAACGTTTTACGTTATTAAAGTAGCAAAGTGGCATAACGTTATACGTTATTAAAGTTGCAAAGTGGCAAAGTGGCATAACGTTATACGTTATTAAAGTGGCAAAGTGGCATAACGTTTTACGTTATTAAAGTGGCAAAGTGGCATAACGTTATACGTTATTAAAGTGGCAAAGTGGCAAGGTGGTAGGTGTAAATAAGAGGCTAAGTGGTAAGGTAAGAAGGTTAGATGTGAAAGTGTGAATACACTTACCTTAAGTGGTAAGTGTATAGATGTTATACAAGTAGCTATTATGTAATGCTTGTCGGTACGTGAACGATCTTCGGATATTGCACGTATCGCCAAGGATAGTGATTGTCAAGTGGTTGTTAGTGTGTATGTATTCTATGATGTGACTTGCTTATTATGTAAATATTGTATTGATATAAAGTGTGCTGTAGACAAGTAGGGGTAGATTGTGATAGAAGTGGCAGAGTCTAGTAAGAGTGTTAGTGGTATGAGGATAGTACGTGATAGGGTAAGCCTATACGTGACTTCGTTATTAAAGTGGCAAAGTGGCATAACGATATTCATTATTAAAGTGGCATCAAGTGGCATAAAGTGGCATAAGTGGCTAAGCTGTAGGGGTAATTAAGAGGCTAAGCTATAGGGGTAATTAAGTGGTTAAGCAGTGGCATGTTAGACTGTGGACTATGTGTCTTCGGATACGTATATATTGTATGTAGTGGTTGTATGATAAGTTGCTTGATTAACTAGAACACACTCAGCGTAGCTGACTTTTAGTATGCACGCAGGTGAGTAGAATGAGACAGCTAGCTTGAGCGGGCACATGGTGGGCGAATAGGAGACTGGCATCTGAAGACTCAAAATGTTTTAATGTAATTGACGTTTATTTTGAAAGACAAGAATGTTTAATTAAGGCAAGTTTTGGATTGCTGTAACGTTTCATGAAAGTTTTTATATTCCGCGAAAGTTTTAATGAACTCTGATTTGTAGGAACTGTGTTTATGAGTAAATCCGACGCGAAAGTAGGGCTACCGGGTTCGGGGCCTTACAAGTTGGCATCAGAGCATAAGTTCGAGAGATTTAAGCATCCTACATGCTTAGACTCGAACAGAGAATGAGATTTAAAATGAGAAAGAAAGAAGATGCCAGTTCAAGATAGCCATGTGTCACTCAAGCAAGCTCAGTAAAGGTAAAGTGTATGGTAAATGGTGTATGTTAATGTTGGCTTATTTGCTAAATGAAGAATGAGTGCAGGTTAGGGATAGGATTAATTGATCTTAACTGATTAACTGTTTAAGAGTATAAACAAGCACAAGTGAAATCATGAAGGGAAGTATGTAGAACCTGAGGAGTAACGCAAATAGTTAATTACACTTGATCAACGTCATTAACTACTTACTTTACAAATCATGTGCTAAATAATTCCTAGAGTGATGACGTTTGTGTTTTCCCTTTTAGATTACTAATGGCTGGAGCTGGAGGAATTGTTGGAACTGGGGGTCGCACTGGACGTCGTGGCAGGCCTCGTCTTGTCCGGCAACCCTCGGTAGAAGAAGCTTCCAACACCGGAGACGAAGGAGGCGCAGCTGGAGGAAACTCGAGCAAAAACGAAGAGGTTCAACTTAGCCCTGCAGTTCAAGCAGCCATCGTTCAAGCTGTAGTTGATGCTGTGAAGAACCTGAATCCCAAAAGATCTGCTGGAAGCCGCGAACGAACTGCTGAAGGGGCGGGTGGTGATGGTAGGAAGGATGGGGAAGGAGAAAGAGAGGCCTCGAGTGAGGATAAGTCTGTGAAGGTCGATGACAGGAAAAGAGGCCAAGATGGGTGCAACTATAAGTCCTTCAAAGGATGTGACCCGCCAAAGCTGACTGGGCTAGGAGACGCAATCGCTACTCTCCAGTGGATAACCACAATGGATAAGAAAATCCGAATTAGCGAATGCCGTCCCGACCAAGCAGTGGGTTATGCCACTCAGTCATTTGAAGATGAGGCCATGTACTGGTGGGAAACTATGGAACAAAGGAAGACCCGAGAGGAGATTAAGGCCATGAGGTGGGATGACCTTAAGGAGTTAGTGATGAAAAGGTTCTGTGCTGATGCTGAGGTTGAGAGGGCCGAGATGAAATTTCTGAATCTGAAGGCGGAAAAGATGACACATCGTGAGTACACCACTGAATTCAATCGCATGTCTAGGCTGGTTCCTGACATGGTGAACACCGAGGCGAAACGGATCAAGTGCTACGTTAGAGGACTTCCCCAGAAGGTCCGCATGTTAGTCAGGGCCAACAAACCTGTTACCTTTGAGTCTGCGGCCGAGTTGGCGGAGATGGTCTATGTTGATCTGGCGGCGGATGATGTGGAAGTGGAAGATGAGGAAGAAGGGAAAGGAACTAAAAGAGCTAGGGATGTCGTGGAGCGTGCAGGGAGAAAGACACCGAAGATGGCAGGAAAGGAAGCATGTAAGGTGTGCGGGAAGATGCACTTGGGGGAATGCAAGGCTGGTCCAAATCAGTGCTACCGATGTGGGATGAAGGGGCACATCTCCCGTGAATGCACCGAGGACCAGAAGTGTTACAAGTGTGGTAAGTCAGGTCACATAGCTAGGGAGTGTGGAAAAGCCGTGGCAGTGGGGGAAGGAAGAGGAGACGCGTGAAAGGATGGTCTATTAGCTGCTGAGGAGGTTGTAGGAGAATAAGTGGCATGTCACAGTTGTTTTATGTTAATAGTTAAAGAGTGTTTTATGTTACAGTTGAACCCATGTTTGTTTAGCAAGCTTGAATGATTTCCTTTTATGTTATGAAGTACTTGTGACTTCTTGTGATTTTGTATGAACGACCTATGAATTTATCTTGAATGCGTGTTGGTTATGATAAATAGTTGTGTGAGGGTAAAGCGTCGCCTTAGGAGTTAGCGTTGTTATATAAAACAAGGTTCCTCGGGAAGGTGAGATGAGACTTGGCACATTGAGGGCCTCATGGACAAGCTACCTTAACAACTAAAACACATGATCACCGCTCGATGACTACAAGTCAGGAGTAAGAAGGATAACCCTGAAAGCAAAGGTGATTCAATAAAGTGTGCGATTATAAAGAAAAAGGTATTCCTTTTACGAAGGTATTCCTTTTGGAGAAATAAGCTAGGTTTCGGGGACGAAACCTCTTTAAGAAGGGGAGACTTGTAACATCCCGAAATTTCTAAGTAATATTTAATATATTATTTTGTCGGGTGAAATAAACGAGTTAGTGGAACAGCATAATATGAAGACTTAGTAGGATAATTAGATGGGTTTGGATATGGACCAAAAGGAAATATGGGCCTTCGGTCCATGGGCTTGAGGGAGTATAAATACCCCCTTAAACCCCAATCCTTTCCATTCCATCCATTTATCCATATCTCTACACACACCCAAAACACACACACCACATACATCGCCGGCGGCCGAGGAGAGGAACGAACAAGATCCGAGAGAGGGTGAGCGATTAGTTGTGATTAAACAAGTTAAATGAGATCCAAACAGGCTCAAAAAGGTATGATTCTTGATCTTTGAAGTTTAAAGATCCAAGCTTTATAGTGTATAAATGACCGAAAACGGTTGGGGAACGTAGTGGGTGATGTTGAACCATAACAAGGGTGTTAAAATCGCCAAAATGCTTGATAGAAACCAAACAGCAGCTGGACTGGGCAACTTCGCCGCGAACTGGGCAACTTCTCCTTCAAAGCGATAACTTCGCCTTCAAAGCGATAACTTCGCCTTCAAAGCGATAACTTCGCCTGATGCCAAGTTCGCCTAATTGATAACTTCGCTTACGGCCAAGTTCGCCTAACTGATAACTCGCCTAAAGCTAAGTTCGCTTGATGACAACTTCGCCTAAAGCTAAGTTCGCCTGATGGCAACTTCGCCTAAAGCTAAGTTCTCCTGATGACAACTTCGCCTAAAGCTAAGTTCACCTGATGACAACTTCGCCTAAAGCTAAGTTCGCCTGATGACAACTTCGCCTAAAGCCAAGTTCGCCTAAGGTTTAACTTCGCCTAAAGTCAAGTTCGATTATAAAATAGATTAAAAACGATAAGTAAAAGTAAGCTACTACTAGGCCACCAGATTAAATCAGGCGAGTATTGATACGTGTAACTTATACAGTCAGCCGAGCTCAGTTAAAGAAGGGATTTACAACTATCGGAGGAAGAAGCAGAGTTCAGGTGAGTTTCTAGCCCCATTCTTTGTTATGTTTTCGGGGCTGTGTGCATACTCAATGTGAAGTGTGAATACACTTACCTTAAGTGGTAGGTGTATGCTATAGATGTTATACGAGGTATATGTTAAATAATGCTTGTCGGTACGTGAACGATCTTCGGATATTGCACGTATCGCCAAGGATAGTAAATTCCAAGTGGTTGATAGCGTGTATGAATGTTATGATGTGACTTGTTCATTACGTAAATACTGAACTGATATGAAGTGTGATATAGGCAGGTAGAGGTAGAGTGTGTTAGAAGTGGCAAGAGTCTAAGGGTGTTAGTGGCATAACGTGAGCGCGTGATAGGGAAAGCCTGTACGTGCCATCGTTATTACGTGGGTATGAATGCTATGATGTGACTTGCTTATTATGTAAATGATATGAAGCATGTTGTAGACAAGTAGAGGTAGAGCGTGTTAGAAGTTGCAAGAGTGTAGTAAGAGTGTTAGTGGCATGACGATAGTACGTGGTAGGGTAAGCCTATACGTGACTACGTCATTAAAGTGGCAAAGTGGCAAAGTGGCATAACGTTATACGTTATTAAAGTGGCAAAGTGGCATAACGTTTTACGTTATTAAAGTGGCAAAGTGGCATAACGTTTTACGTTATTAAAGTAGCAAAGTGGCATAACGTTATACGTTATTAAAGTGGCAAAATGGCAAAGTGGCATAACGTTATACGTTATTAAAGTGGCAAAGTGGCATAATGTTTTATGTTATTAAAGTGGCAAAGTGGCATAACGTTATACGTTTTTAAAGTGGCAAAGTGGCATAACGTTATACGTTATTAAAGTGGCAAAGTGGCAAGGTGGTAGGTGTAAATAAGAGGCTAAGTGGTAAGGTAAGCAGGTTAGATGTGAAAGTGTGAATACACTTACCTTAAGTGGTAAGTGTATAGATGTTATACAAGTAGCTATTATGTAATGCTTGTCGGTACGTGAACGATCTTCGGATATTGCACGTATCGCCAAGGATAGTGATTGTCAAGTGGTTGTTAGTTTGTATGTATTCTATGATGTGACTTGCTTATTATGTAAATATTGTATTGATATAAAGTTTGCTGTAGACAAGTAGGGGTAGATTGTGATAGAAGTGGCAGAGTCTAGTAAGAGTGTTAGTGGCATGACGATAGTACGTGGTAGGGTAAGCCTATACGTGACTTCGTTATTAAAGTGGCAAAGTGGCATAAAAATATTCGTTATTAAAGTGGCATGTTAGACTGTGGACTATGTGTCTTCGAATACGTATATATTGTATGTAGTGGTTGTATGATAAGTTGCTTGATTAACTAGAACTCACTCAGCGTAGCTGACTTTTAGTATGCACGCAGGTGAGTAGAATGAGACAGCTAGCTTGAGCGGGCACATGGTGGGCGAATAGGAGACTGGCATCTGAAGACTCAAAATGTTTTAATGTAATTGACGTTTATTTTGAAAGACAAGAATGTTTAATTAAGTCAAGTTTTGGATTGCTGTAACGTTTCATGAATGTTTTTATATTCCGCGAAAGTTTTAATGAACTCTGATTTGTAGGAACTGTGTTTATGAGTAAATCCGACGCGAAAGTAGGGCTACCGGGTTCGGGGCCTTACAGCGTTAGGGCATAATTATTGATTCGATTTTTTCGTATGTTTATAAAATATTGTATGGTAGTCTCCAATAACGAATTTTTGATCCGAATCAGTGGTTCGACCCATACTTAGTTTTTTATCCGCTTCGATGAACATACCCCTTTGGCAATACTGGCAAAATTTCGAACGGGCCCTGGGGTAGCGTCAGGGCATAATCATTGATTCGATTGATTCGTATGTTTATAAAATATTGTATGGAAGTCTCCAAGACCGAATTTCTGATCCGATTCAGTGGTTCGACCCATAATAAGTTTTTTCACCGGCTCGGTGAACATAACCCTTTGGCAATACTAGCAATATTTAAAACGAGCCCCGGGGCGGCGTCACGGCATAATTATCGGTCCGATTCTTTCGTATGTTTATAAAATATTGTATTGAATTTTCCAAGACCGAATTTCTGATTCGATTCAGTGGTTCGACCCATACTCAGTTTCTCCGACTCAGTGAACATACCCCTTTAGCAATACTGACAAAATTTAGAACAGGCTCGGGGTTCGCGTAAGGGCATAATTATTGATCGGATTCTTTGGTATGTTTATAAAATATTGTATGGAAGTCTCCAAGACCGAATTTCTCATCCGAATCAGTGGTTCGACCCATACTAAGTGTTTTCACCGGCTCGGTGAACATACCCCTTTGGCAATACTAGCGATATTTAAAACGGGCCCCGGGGCTGCGTCACAGCATAATTATCGGTCCGATTCTTTCGTATGTTTATAAAATATTGTATTGAAATTTCCAAGACCGAATTTCTGATCCGATTCAGTGGTTCGACCCATACTTAGTTTTTTCTTCGACTCAGTGAACATACCCCTTTGGCAATACTGACAAAATTTAGAACGGGCTCGGGGTTCGCGTAGGGGCATAATTGTTGATCGGATTCTTTGGTATGTTTATAAAATATTTTATGGAAGTCTCCAAGACCGAATTTCTGATCGGATTCAGTGGTTCGACCCATGCTTAGTTTTTTCTCCGGATCGATGAACATTCCGCTTTGGCAATATTAGAAAAATTTAAAACGGGCCGGGGATTGGAGTCAGGGCATAATTATTGATCCGATTCTTTCTTAGGGCAATAAAATATTGTATGGAAGTCTCCAAGACCAAATATCTGATTCGATTTAGTGGTTCGAATTATACTTAGTTTTTTCTCCGGCTCGGTGAACATACCCCTTTGGCAAAACAGGCAAAATTTAGAACGGGCCCTGGGGTGGCATTAGGGCATAATTATTGATTCGATTCTTTCGTATGTTTATAATATATTGTATGGAAGTCTCTAGTAATGAATTTTTGATCCGATTCAGTGGTTCGACCCATACTTAGTTTTTTCTCCGCCTCGATGAACATACCCCTTTGGGAATACTTGAAAAATTTCGAACGGGCCCTGGGGTAGCGTCAGGGCATAATCATTGATCCTATTCTTTTGTAGGTTTATAAAAAATTGTATGGAAGTCTCCAAGACCGAATTTATAATCCGATTAAGTGGTTCGACCCAAACTAAGTTTTTTTTCCGGCTCGGTGAACATATCCTTTTGGCAATAATGACAAAATTTAGAACTGGCCCCGGGGTGGCGTCTGGGCATAATTATTGATCCGATTCTTTCGTATGTTTATAAAATATTGTATGGAAGTCTCCAAGACCGAATTTCTGATCCGATTCAGTGGTTCGACCCATACTAAGTTTTTTCACAAGCTCGGTGAACATACCCCTTTGGCAACACTAGCAATATTTAAAACGGGCCCTAGGGCGGCGTCACGGCAAAATTATCGGTCCGATTCATTCGTATGTTTATAAAATATTGTATTGAATTTTCAAAGACCGAATTTTTGATCCGATTCAGTGGTTCGACCCATACTCAGTTTTTTCTTCCACTCAGTGAACATACCCCTTTGGCAATACTGACAAAATTTAGAACAGGCTCGGGGTTCGCGTAAGGGCATAATTATTGATCGGATTCTTTGGAATGTTTATAAAATATTGTATGAAAGTCTCCAAGACCGAATTTCTGATCGGATTCAGTGGTTCGACCCATGCTTAGTTTTTTCTCCGCCTCGATGAACATACCCTTTTGGCAATACTTGCAAAATTTCGAACGGGCCCCGTGGTAGCGTCAGGGTAAAATCATTGATCCGATTCTTTCATATGTTTATAAAATATTGTATGGAAGTCTCCTAGACCGAATTTCTGATCTGATTCTGTGGTTCGACCCATACTAAGTTTTTTCACCGGCTCGTTAAACATACCCCTTTGGCAATAATGACAAATTTAGAACTGGCCCCGGAGTGGAGTCAGGGAATAATTATTGATCCAATTCTTTCGTATATTTATAAAATATTGTATGGAAGTGTTAATGACCGAATTTCTGATCCAATTTATTGGTTCGACCCATACTAAGTTTTTTCTCTGGCTCGGTGAACATACCCTTTTGGCAATACAGCCAAAAATTCGAACGGCCCCGATGTGACGTTAAGGCATAATTATTGATCCGAATTTTTCGTATGTTTATAAAATATTGTACTGAAGTCACCAAGACTTAATTTCTGATCCGATTCAGTGGTTCTACCCATGCTTAGTATTTTCTCCGGCTCGGTGAACATTCCCCTTTGGCAATATTGGAAAAATTTAAAACGGGTCGGGGATTAGAGTCAGGGCATAATTATTAATCCGATTCTTTCTTAGGGTAATAAAATATTATATGGAAGTCTCCAAAACCAAATATCGGATCCGATTTAGTGGTTCGAATCATACTTAGTTTTTCTCCGGCTCGGTGCAAAATTTAGAACGGGCCCTAGGGTGGCGTTAGGGCATAATTATTGATTCGATTCTTTCGTATGTTTATAAAATATTGTATGGAAGTCTCCAATAACGAATTTTTGATCCGATTCAGTGGTTCGACCCATACTTAAGTTTTTTTTTCCGCCTCGATGAACATACCCCTTTGGCAATACTGGCAAAATTTCGAACGGGCCCTGGGGTAGCGTCAGGGCATGATTATTGATCAGATTCTTTGGTATGTTTATAAAATATTGTATCGATGTATCCAAGACCGAATTTCTGATCTGATTAAGTGGTTCGACCCATGCTTAGTTTTTTCTCCGGATCGGTGAACATTCCCCTTTGGCAATATTGGAAAAATTTAAAACGGGCCCGGGAATGGCGTCAGTGCAAAATTATTGATCCGATTCTTTCTTAAGAAAAAAAATATTGTATGGAAGTCTCCAAGACTGAAATTCTTATCCGATTTAATGGTTCGACTCATACTTAGTTTTTTCTCCGGCTCGGTGAACATACCCTTTTGGCATTACAGGCAAAATTTAGAACGGGCCCCGTGGTGGCATCAGGGCATAATTATTGATTCGATTCTTTCGTATGTTTATAAAATAATGTATGAAAGTCTCCAAGACCGAATTTCGGATTCGATTCAATGGTTCGACTCTTACTCAGTTTTTTCTCCGGCTCGGTGAACATACCCCTTTGGCAATACAGGCAAAATTTAGAACGGGTCCCCGGGTGGCGTCATGGCATAATTATTGATTCGATTATTTCGTATGTTTATAAAATAATGTATGGAAGTCTCCAAGACCGAATTTCTGATCCGATTCGGTGGTTCGACCCATACTCTGTTTTTTCTCCTGCTCAGTGAACAAAGCCTTTTGGCAATACTGTCAAAAATTCGAACGAGCCCCGGTGTTACGTCAGGGCATAATTATTGATCCGAATCTTTCGTATATTTATAAAATATTGTATTGAAGTCTCCTAGACCGAATTTCTGATCCGATTCAGTGGTTCGACCCATGCTCAGTTTTTCTTCTGCTCGGTGAACATTCCTTGTTGGCAATACTGGAAAAATTAAAACGGGCCCTGGATTGGCGTCAGGGCATAATTATTGATCGGATTCTTTCTTAGAGTAATAAAATATTGTATGGAAGTCTCCAAGACCAAATATCTGATCCGATTTAGTGGTTCGACTCATACTCAGTTTTTTCTCCGGCTCGGTGAATATACCCCTTTGGCAATAGAGGCAAATTTTTGAAAGGGCCCTGGGTGGCGTCAGGGCATAATTATTGATCCGATTCTTTCGTTTGTTTATAAAATATAGTATGGAAGTCTCCAATACCGAATTTCTGATCCGATTCGGTGGTTCGACCCATACTTTGTTTTTTCTCCGGCTAGTGAACATACCCCTTTGGCAATATTGACAAAATTTCGAACGAGCCCCGGGTGGCGTCAGGTTATAATTAATGATCGGATTCTTTCGTATGTTTATAAAATATTGTAAGGAAGTCTCCAAATTCTAATTTGTTATCCGATTCAGTGGTTCGAACCATACTCAGTCTTTTCTCCGGCTCGGTGAACATACCCCTTTGGCAATATTAGCAATATTTAGAACTAGCCCCGGGGTGGTATCAGGGCATAATTATTGATCCGATTCTTTCGTGTGTTTATAAAATATAATATGGAATTCTGCAAAACCGAATTTCGGATCCGATTCAGTGGTTCGAACCATACTTAGTTTTTTCTCAGGCTCGGTGAACATACCCCTTTACCAATACTTGTAAAATTTAGAATGGGCCCCGGGGTTGCGTCAGGGCATAATCATTGATCCGATTTTTTCGTATGTTTATAAAATATTGTATGGAAGTCTCCAAGATTGAATTTCTAATCCGATTCAGTGGTTCGACCCAAACGCAGTTTTTCTCCGGCTCGGTGAACATACCCTTTTGGCAATAATGACAAATTTAGAACTGGCCCCTGGGTGGTGTCAGGGAATAATTATTGATCCGATTCTTTCGTATAATTATAAAATATTGTATGGAAGTGTTAAGACCGAATTTCTAATCCGATTTGTTGGTTCGACCCATACTCAGTTTTTTCTCCGGCTCGGTGAACATACCCTTTTGGCAATACTGGCAAAACTTCGAACGGCCCCGGTGTGACGTCAGGGCATAATTATTGATCCGAATCTTACGTATGTTTAAAAAATATTGTACTAAAGTCACCAAGACTGAATTTCTGATCCGATTCAGTGGTTTGACCCATGCTTAGTTTTTTCTCCAGCTCGGTGAACATTCCCCTTTGGCAATATTGGAAAAATTTAAAACGGGCCGGGGATAGGAGTCAGGGCATAATTATTGATCCGATTCTTTCTTAGGGCAATAAAATATTGTTTGGAAGTCTCTAAGACCAAATATCTGATCCGATTTAGTGGTTCGAATCGTACTTAGTTTTTTCTCCGGCTCGGTGAACATACCCTTTTGGCAATACAGGAAAAATTTAGAACGGGCCCTAGGGTGGCGTTAGGGCATAATTATTGATTCGATTCTTTCGTATGTTTATAAAATATTGTATGGAAGTCTCCAATAACGAGTTTTTGATCCGATTCAGTGGTTCGACCCATACTTAGTTTTTTCTCAGCCTCGATGAACATACCCCTTTGGCAATACTGGCAAAATTTCGAACGGTCCCAGGGGTAGCGTCAGGGCATAATCATTGATTCGATTGATTCGTATGTTTCTAAAATATTGTATGGAAGTCTCCAAGACCGAATTTCTGATCCGATTCAGTGGTTCGACCCATACTAAGTGTTTTCACCGGCTCGGTGAACATACCCCCTTGGCAATACTAGCAATACTTAAAACGGGCCCCGGGGCGGCGTCACGGCATAATTATCGGTCTGATTCTTTCGTATGTTTATAAAATATTGTATTGAAATTTCCAAGACCGAATTTCTGATCCGATTCAGTGGTTCGACCCATACTTAGTTTTTTCTCCGACTTAGTGAACATACCCCTTTGGCAATACTGACAAAATTTAGAACGGGCTCGGGGTTCGCGTAAGGGCATAATTATTGATCGGATTCTTTGGTATGTTTATAAAATATTGTATGGAAGTCTCCAAGACCGAATTTCTGATCGGATTCAGTGGTTCGACACATTCTTAGTTTTTTCTCCGGATCGGTGAACCTTCCCCTTTTGCAATATTAGAAAAATTTAAAACGGGTCGGGGATTTGAGTTAGGGCATAATTGTTGATCCGATTCTTTCTTAGGGCAATAAATTATTGTATGGAAGTCTCCAAGACCAAATATCTTGTAAGGCCCCGAACCCGGTAGCCCTACTTTAGCGTCGGATTTACTCATAAACACAGTCCTTCAAATCAGAGTTTATTAAAAACTTTACGCGGAATATAAAACTTTCATAAAACATTACATATCAATTCATAATCATGTCTTAAAACATTCCTCTTGTCTTTCAAAATCAAAACATAACTTATAAAACATATCAGATCTTCAGATGCCAGGCTTTAGTCTTCTGCCATGTGTCCTCCACTCAAGCCAGCTGTCTCATCCTACTCACCTGCGTGCATACTAAAAGTCAGCTACGCTGAGTGAGTTCTAGTTAATCATACAATACCATACAATACCTTATTACATACATACGTACTTAACCTCATAACTTTCTTTCATACACACATAAGTACTCGTACCTTCATTCTTACTTACATACTTCCTTTCTTACTTACATACTTCCTTTCTTACTTACATACTTTCTTTACATTCATAATCATACGTTTTAAAGAGCCTTTCGCCCTATAACCTCACAGATATTATAAGGGTCTGGTCCCTAGTTTTCGAATATTAGAAGGGTTCGATTCCCTAACATCACAGATATTATAAGGGTCTGGTCCCTATCCTAACAGATATTATAAGGGTCTGGTCCCTAACATCACAGATATTATGAGGGTCTGGTCCCTAACATCACAGATATTATAAGGGTCTGGTCCCTAACATCACAGATATTGTAAGGGTCTGGTCCCTAACATCACAGATATTGTAAGGGTCTGGTCCCTAACATCACAGATATTATAAGGGTCTGGTCCCTTGTTTTCGAATATTAGTAGGGTTCGATTCCCTCTTCTTGACCATACAACCATATATCATACCTCGAGTATTATTAGGGCTCGGTACCCTTTTCATAACCATACAACCATACAACCGTCATTTCCTTCTTTTATTAACTTTATTACGTTCATACACATAAACATACATAACATACTTACCATATTTATAACGTTACAACCTGACAGTACGTGCAATATCCGAAGATCGTTCACGTACAATCAAGCAATCATTCATACATAACACATATATCACATATGGCATACACTTATCACTTAGGATAAATGTATTAACAACACATCAAGTATGCACACAGCCCCGAAAACATAACAAGGAATGAGGCTAGAAACTCACCTGGACTCTGCTTCTTTTTCTGATAGCTGTAAATCCGTTCTCTATTTGAGCTCGGCTGACTGTACAAGTTACACGTATCAATACTCGCCTGATCTAATCTGGTGGCCTAGTATTAGCTTACTTTAACTTATCGCTTTATAATTTATTTTCTAATCAAACTTGGCTTTAGGCGAAGTTAACCCTCGGGCGAACTTAGCTTCAGGCGAAGTTAAACCTTAGGCGAACTTGGCTTCAGGCGAAGTTAAACCTTAGGCGAACTTGGCTTCAGGCGAAGTTAAACCTTAGGCGAACTTGGCTTCAGGCGAAGTTAAACCTTAGGCGAACTTGGCTTCAGGCGAAGTTATCCTTAGGCGAACTTGGCTTCAGGCGAAGTTATCCTTAGGCGAACTTGGCCGTAGGCGAAGTTATCCTTAGGCGAAGTTACGCTTGAAGGCGAAGTTACGCTTGAAGGCGAAGTTCATCAGGCGAACTTAATCTTGCAGGCGAAGTTATCGCGCTGCAAATCTGTTTGCCCATAACTCCTTCGTTTCTTGGCCAAATAACTCGATTTTGGTACCCACGGAATCGTATGGTCGGCGCCTACAAATCCCAACCATCAAATCGGCCTAAAATCGACGTTTTAGGGGTCCGATTTGGGCATTTTGGGTTTCGGGTCCGGTTAACCCATCCAATCCTAACCATTTTCAGTAATATTAGCTTTGTTGGATTTGTTCTTACCTTACCAACTCAGATCTATCAACAAAATCTCGGGTCTCGGCTTCGAATCTTGATCGGTTAGAATGTGTGTGTTTTGAGTGTGTGAAGAAAGAAGGTGGAAATGAAAGATATTTTGGGTTTAGGGGATATTTATATCCCTCTAAGCCCACGGAACCGAGGCCCATTCTCATTTAACCCATCTCAATTAATCCAACACTAGCCCGACTCATACCAACTCCTACTATATTATTTAGTAATATAATTAATATTATCTTGAAATTTCGGGATGTTACATATCTGATCCGATTTAGTGGTTCGAATCATACTTAGTTTTTTCTCCGGCTCGGTGAACATACCCCTTTGGCAATACAGGCAAAATTTAGAACGGGCCCTGGGCTGGCGTTAGGGCATAATTATTGATTCGATTCTTTCGTATGTTTATAACTATTGTATGGAAGTCTCCAATAACGAATTTTTGATCCGATTCAGTGGTTCGACCCATACTTAGTTTTTTCTCCGCCTCGATGAACATACCCCTTTGGGAATACTGGAAAAATTTCGAACGGGCCCTGGGGCAGCGTCAGGGCATAATCATTGATCCTATTCTTTCATAGGTTTATAAATAGTTGTATGGAAGTCTCCAAGACCGAATTTATAATCCGATTAACTGGTTCGACCCAAACTAAGTTTTTTTCCTGCTCGGTGAACATATCCTATTGGCATTAATGACAAAATTTAGAACTGGCCCTGAGGTGGCGTCTGGGCATAATTATTGATCCGATTCTTTCGTATGTTTATAAAATAGTGTATGGAAGTCTCCAAGACCGAATTTCTGATCCGATTCAGTGGTTCGACCCATACTAAGTTTTTTCACCAACTCGGTGAACATACCCCATTGGCAATACTAGCAATATTTAAAACGGGCCCCGGGGCGGCGTAACGGCATATTTATCGGTCCGATTCTTTCGTATGTTTATAAAATATTGTATTGAATTTTCCAAAACCGAATTTCTGATCCGATTCAGTGGTTCGACCCATACTCAGTTTTTTCTCCGACTCAATGAACATACCCCTTTGGCAATACTGACAAAATTTAGAACAGGCTCGGGGTTCGCGTAAGGGCATAATTATTAATCGGATTCTTTGGTATGTTTATAAAATATTGTATGGAAGTCTCCAAGACCGAATTTCTGATCGGATTCAGTGGTTCGACCCATGCTTAGTTTTTTCTCCGCCTCTATGAACATACCCCATTGGCAATACTTGCAAAATTTCGAACGGGCCCCGGGGTAGCGTCAGGGTAAAATCATTGATTCGATTCTTTCATATGTTTATAAAATATTGTATGGAAGTCTCAAAGACCGAATTTCTGATCTGATTCTGTGGTTCGACCCATACTAAGTTTTTTCACCGGCTCGGTGAACATACCCTTTGGCAATACTAGCAATATTTAAAACGGGCGTCAGGGCATAATTATCGATCTGATTCTTTCATATGTTTATAAAATATTGTATTGAATTCTCCAAGACCGAATTTCTGATCCGAATCAGTGGTTCGACCCATACTCAGTTTTTTCTCCGCCTCGGTTAACATACCACTTTGGCAATACTGGCAAAATTTCGAACGAGCCCCGGGGTGGCGTCAGGGCATAATCATTGATCTGGTTCTTTTCGTATGTTTATAAAATTTTGTATGGAAGTCTCCAAGACCGAAATTCTGATCCGATTCAGTGGTTCGACTCATACTCAGTTTTTTCTCCGGCTCGATGAACATACCCCTTTGGCAATACAGGCAAACTTTAGAACGGGCCCCGTGGTGGCGTCATGGCATAATTATTGATTCGATTCTTTCATATGTTTATAAATTAATTTATGGAAGTTCCAAGACCGAACTTCTGATCCGATTCATTTCTTCGACCCATACTCAGTTTTTTCTGGCTCGGTAAACATACCTCTTTAGAAATACTTGTAAAATTTAGAAAGGGCCCCGGGTGGCGTCAGGGTATAATCATTGATCCTATTCTTTCATATGTGCATAAAGTATTTTATGGAAGTTCCAAGACCGAACTTCTGATCTGATTCATTTGTTCGACCCATACTCGGTTTTTTTCCGGCTCGGTAAACATACCCCTTTAGCAATACTTGTAAAATTTAGAAAGGCCCCCGGGGTGGCGTCACGGTATAATCATTGATCCTATTCTTTCGTGTATTTATAAAATATTGTATGGAAGTCTCCAAGACCGAATTTATAATCCGATTAAGTGGTTCGACCCAAACTAAGTTTTTTTCCGGCTCGGTGAACATATCCTTTTGGCAATAATGACAAAATTTAGAACTGGCCCCGGGGTGGCGTCTGGGCATAATTATTGATCCGATTTTTCGTATATTTTATGGAAGTCTTAATGACCGAACTTCTGATCCGATTCATTTGTTCGACCCATACTCAGTTTTTTTCCGGCTAGGTAAACATACCTCTTTAGCAATACTTGTAAAATTTAGAAAGGGCCCCGGGTGGCGTCAGGGTATAACCATTGATCCTGTTCTTTCATATGTGCATAAAGTATTTTATGGAAGTCTCCAAGACCGAATTTCTGTTCCGATTCAGTGGTTCGACCCATACTTAGTTTTTTCTCCGCCTCGATGAACATACCCTTTTGGCAATAATGGAAAAATTTCGAACGGGCCCTGGGGTAGCGTCAGGGCATAATCATTGATCCTATTCTTTCGTATGTTTATAAAATATTGTATGGAAGTCTCCAGGACCGAATTTATAATCCGATTATGTGGTTCGACCCAAACTAAGTTTTTTTCAGGCTCTGTGAACATATCCGTTTGGCAATAATGACAAAATTTAGAACTGGCCCCGGGGTGGCGTCTGGGCATAATTATTGATCCGATTCTTTCGTATGTCTAGAAAATATTGTATGGAAGTCTCCAAGACCAAATTTCGGATCCGATTCAGTGGTTCGACCCATACTAAGTTTTTTCACCGGCTCGGTGAACACACCCCTTTGGCAATACTAGCAATATTTAAAACGGGCCCCGGGTTGGCGTCAGGGCATAATTATCGATCTGATTCTTTCATATGTTTATAAAATATTGTATTGAATTCTCCAAGACCGAATTTCTGATCCGAATCAGTGGTTCGACCCATACTCAGTTTTTTCTCCGCCTCGGTTAACATACCAATTTGGCAATACTGGCAAAATTTCGAACGAGCCCCGGGGTGGCGTCAGGGCATAATCATTGATCTGGTTCTTTCGTATGTTTATAAAATTTTGTATGGAAGTCTCCAAGACCGAAATTCTGATCCGATTCAGTGGTTCGACCCATACTCGGTTTTTTCTCCACCTCGGTGAACATACTACTTTGGCAATACTGGCAAAATTTCGAACGAGCCCCAAGGTGGCGTCAGGGCATAATCATTGTTCCGATTCTTTCGTATGTTTATAAAATATTGTATGGAAGTCTCCAAGACTGAAATTCTTATCCGATTCAGTGGTTCGACTCATACTCAGTTTTTTCTCCGGCTCGGTGAAATACCCCTTTGGCAATACAGGCAAACTTTAGAACGGGTCCCGGGCGTCATGGCATAATTATTGATTCGATTCTTTCATATGTTTATAAATTAATTTATGGAAGTTCCAAGACCGAACTTCTGATCCGATTCATTTGTTCGACCCATACTCAGTTTTTTTCCGGCTCGGTAAACATACCTCTTTAGCAATACTTGTTAAATTTAGAAAGGGCCCCGGGTGGCGTCAGGGTATAATCATTGATCCTATTCTTTCATATGTGCATAAAGTATTTTATGGAAGTCTCCAAGACCGAATTTCTGATCCGATTCAGTGGTTCGACCCATACTTTGTTTTTTCTCCGCCTCGATGAACATACCCTTTTGGCAATAATGGAAAATTTTCGAACGGGCCCTGGGGTAGCGTCAGGGCATAATCATTGATCCTATTCTTTCGTATGTTTATAAAATATTGTATGGAAGTCTCCAGGACCGAATTTATAATCCGATTATGTGGTTCGACCCAAACTAAGTTTTTTTTCAGGCTCGGTGAACATATCCTTTTGGCAATAATGACAAAATTTAGAACTGGCCCCGGGGTGGCGTCTGGGCATAATTATTGATCCGATTCTTTCGTATGTTTAGAAAATATTGTATGGAAGTCTCCAAGACCAAATTTCTGATCCGATTCAGTGGTTCGACCCATACTAAGTTTTTTCACCGGCTCGGTGAACACACCCTTTGGCAATACTAGCAATATTTAAAACGGGCCCCGGGTTGGCGTCAGGGCATAATTATCGATCTGATTCTTTCATATGTTTATAAAATATTGTATTCAATTCTCCAAGACCGAATTTCTGATCCGATTCAGTGGTTCGACCCATACTCGGTTTTTTCTCCGCCTCGGTGAACATACCACTTTGGCAATACTGACAAAATTTTGAACGAGCCCCAGGGTGGCGTCAGGGCATAATCATTGATCCGATTCTTTCGTATGTTTATAAAATATTGTATGGAAGTCTCAAGACTGAAATTCTTATCCGATTCAGTGGTTCGACTCATATTCAGTTTTTTCTCCGGCTCGGTGAAATTCCCCTTTGGCAATACAGGCAAACTTTAGAACGGGTCCCGGGCGTCATGGCATAATTATTGATTCGATTCTTTCATATGTTTATAAATTAATTTATGGAAGTTCCAAGACCGAACTTCTGATCCGATTCATTTCTTAGACCCATACTCAGTTTTTTCTGGCTCGGTAAACATACCTCTTTAGCAATACTTGTAAAATTTAGAAAGGGCCCCGGGTGGCGTCAGGGTATAATCATTGATCCTATTCTTTCATATGTGCATAAAGTATTTTATGGAAGTCTCCAAGAACGAATTTCTGATCCGATTCAGTGGTTCGACCCATACTTTGTTTTTTCTCCGCCTCGATGAACATACCCTTTTGGCAATAATGGAAAATTTTCGAACGGGCCCTGGGGTAGCGTCAGGGCATAATCATTGATCCTATTCTTTCGTATGTTTATAAAATATTTTATGGAAGTCTCCAAGACCGAATTTATAATCCGATTATGTGGTTCGACCCAAACTAAGTTTTTTTTCAGGCTCGGTGAACATATCCTTTTGGCAATAATGACAAAATTTAGAACAGGCCCCGGGGTGGCGTCTGGGCATAATTATTGATCCGATTCTTTCGTATGTTTAGAAAATATTGTATGGAAGTCTCCAAGACCAAATTTCTGATCCGATTCAGTGGTTCGACCCATACTAAGTTTTTTCACCACCTCGGTGAACATACCCCTTTGGCAATACTAGCAATATTTAAAACGGACCCCGGGTTGGCGTCAGGGCATAATTATCGATCTGATTCTTTTATATGTTTATAAAATATTGTATTGAATTCTCCAAGACCGAATATCTGATCCGATTCAGTGGTTCGACCCATACTCGGTTTTTTCTCCGCCTCGGTGAACATACCACTTTGGCAATACTGGCAAAATTTTGAACGAGCCCCAGGGTGGCGTCAGGGCATAATCATTGATACGATTCTTTCGTATGTTTATAAAATATTGTATGGAAGTCTCAAGACTGAAATTCTTATCCGATTCAGTGGTTCGACTCATATTCAGTTTTTTCTCCGGCTCGGTGAAATACCCCTTTGGCAATACAGGCAAACTTTAGAACGGGTCCCGGGCGTCATGGCATAATTATTGATTCGATTCTTTCATATGTTTATAAATTAATTTATGGAAGTTCCAAGACCGAACTTCTGATCCGATTCATTTGTTCGACCCATACTCAGTTTTTTTCCGGCTCGGTAAACATACCTCTTTAGCAATACTTGTAAAATTTAGAAAGGGCCCCGGGTGGCGTCAGGGTATAATCATTGATCCTATTCTTTCATATGCGCATAAAGTATTTTATGGAAGTCTCCAAGACCGAATTTCTGATCCGATTCAATGGTTCGACCCATACTTTGTTTTTTCTCCGCCTCGATGAACATACCCTTTTGGCAATAATGGAAAATTTTCGAACGGGCCCTGGGGTAGCGTCAGGGCATAATCATTGATCCTATTCTTTCGTATGTTTATAAAATATTGTATGGAAGTCTCCAAGACAGAATTTATAATCCGATTATGTGGTTCGACCCAAACTAAGTTTTTTTTCAGGCTCGGTGAACATATCCTTTTGGCAATAATGACAAAATTTAGAACTGGCCCCGGGGTGGCGTCTGGGCATAATTATTGATCCGACTCTTTCGTATGTTTAGAAAATATTGTAAGGAAGTCTTCAAGACCAAATTTCTGATCCGATTTAGTGGTTCGACCCTAACTAAGTTTTTTCACCGGCTCGGTGAACATACCCCTTTGGCAATACTAGCAATATTTAAAACGGGCCCCGGGTTGGCGTCAGGGCATAATTATCGATCTGATACTTTCATATGTTTATAAAATATTGTATTGAATTCTCCAAGACCGAATTTCTGATCCGATTTCGTGGTTCGACCCATACTCGGTTTTTTTCTCCGCCTCGGTGAACATACCACTTTGGCAATACTGGCAAAATTTCGAATGAGCCCTAGGGTGGCGTCAGGGCATAATCATTGATCCGATTCTTTCGTATGTTTATAAAATATTGTATGGAAGTCTCCAAGACTGAAATTCTTATCCGATTCAGTAGTTCGACTCATACTCAGTTTTTTCTCCGGCTCGGTGAAATACCCCTTTGGCAATACAGGCAAACTTTAGAACGGGTCCCGGGCGTCATGGCATAATTATTGATTCGATTCTTTCATATGTTTATAAATTAATTTTTGGAAGTTCCAAGACCGAACTTCTGATACGATTCATTTGTTCGACCAATACTCAGTTTTTTTCCGGCTCGGTAAACATACCTCTTTAGCAATACTTGTAAAATTTAGAAAGGGCCCCGGGTGGCGTCAGGGTATAATCATTGATCCTATTCTTTCATATGTGCATAAAGTATTTTATGGAAGTCTCCAAGACCGAATTTCTGATCCAATTCAGTGGTTCGACCCATATTTAGTTTTTTCTCCGCCTCGATGAACATACCCCTTTAGCAATACTTGTAAAATTTAGAAAGGGCCCCGGGGTGGCGTCAGGGTATAATTATTGATCCTATTCTTTCGTATGTTTATAAAATATTGTATGGAAGTCTCCAAGATCGAATTTATAATCCGATTATGTGGTTCGACCCAAACTAAGTTTTTTTTCAGGCTCGGTGAACATATCCTTTTGGCAATAATGACAAAATTTAGAACTGGCCCCGGGGTGGCGTCTGGGCATAATTATTGATCCAATTCTTTCGTATGTTTAGAAAATATTGTATTGAAGTCTCCAAGACCAAATTTCTGATCCGATTCAGTGGTTCGACCCATACTAAGTTTTTTCACCGGCTCGATGAACATACCCCTTTGGCAATACTAGCAATATTTAAAACGGGCCCCGAGTTGGCGTTAGGGCATAATTATCGATCTGATTCTTTCATATGTTTATAAAATATTGTATTGAATTCTCCAAGACCGAATTTCTGATCCGATTCAGTGGTTCGACCCATACTCGGTTTTTTCTCCGCCTCGGTGAACATACCACTTTGGCAATACTGGCAAAATTTCGAACGAGCCCCAGGGTGGCGTCAGGGCATAATCATTGATCCGATTCATTCGTATGTTTATAAAATATTGTATGGAAGTCTCCAAGACTGAAATTCTTATCCGATTCAGCGGTTCGACTCATACTCAGTTTTTTCTCCGGCTCGGTGAACATACCCCTTTGGCAATACAGGCAAACTTTAGAACGGGTCCCGGGCGTCATGGCATAATTATTGATTCGATTCTTTCATATGTTTATAAATTAATTTATGGAAGTTCCAAGACCGAACTTCTGATCCGTTTCATTTGTTCGACCCATACTCAGTTTTTTTCCGGCTCGGTAAACATACCTCTTTAGCAATACTTGTAAAATTTAGAAAGGGCCCCGGGGTGGCGTCAGGGTATAATCATTGATCCTATTCTTTCGTATGTTTATAAAATATTGTATGGAAGTCTCCAAGACCGAAATTCTGATCCGATTCAGTGGTTCGACTCAGTGAACATAACCCTTTGGCAATACTGACAAAATTTAGAACGGGCTCGGGGTTCGCGTAAGGGCATAATTATTGATCGGATTTTTTCATATGTTTATAAAATATTTTATGGAAGTCTTATTGACCGAATTTCTGATCGGATTCAGTGGTTCGACCCATGCTTAGTTTTTTCTCCGGATCAGTGAACATTCCCCTTTGGCAAAATTTGAAAAATTTAAAACGGGCCCGGGATAGGCGTCAGGGCATAATTTTTTAACCGATTCTTTCTTAGAGTAATAAAATATTGTATGGAAGTCTCCAAGACCAAATATCTGATCCGATTTAGTGGTTCGACTCATACTTAGTTTTTTCTCCGGCTCGGTGAACATACCCCTTTGGCAATACAGGCAAAATTTAGAACGGGCCCCGTGGTTTGCGTCAGGGCATAATTATTGATTCGATTCTTTTGTATGTTTATAAAATATTGTATGGAAGTCTCCAATAACGAATTTTTGATCCAATTCAGTGGTTCGACCCATACTCTGTTTTTTCTCCGCCTCGATGAACATACCCCTTTGGCAATACTTGCAAAATTTCGAACGCGCCCCGGGGTAGCGTCAGGGTAAAATCATTGATCCGATTATTTCATATGTTTATAAAATATTGTATGGAAGTCTCCAATACCGAATTTCTGATTTGATTCTGTGTTTCGACCCATACTAAGTATTTTCACCGGCTCGGTGAACATACCCCTTTGGAAATACTAGAAATATTTAAAACGAGCCCCGGGTTGGCGTCAGGGCATAATTATCGATCTGATTCTTTCATATGTTTATAAAATATTGTATTGAATTCTCCAAGACCGAATTTCTAATTCGATTCAGTGGTTCGACCCATACTCTGTTTTTTCTCCGCCTCGGTGAACATACCCCTTTGGCAATACAGGAAAAATTTCGAACGAGCCCCGGGGTGGCGTCAGGGCATAATCATTGATCCGATTCTTTCGTATGTTTATAAAATATTGTATGGAAGTCTCCAAGACCGAAATTCTGATCCGATTCAATGGTTCGACTCATACTCAGTTTTTTCTCCGGCTCGAACGAGCCCCGGGGTGGCGTCATGGCATAATTATTGATTCGATTCTTTCATATGTTTATAAATTAATTTGTGGAAGTTCCAAGACCGAACTTCTGATCCGATTCATTTGTTCGACCCATACTCAGTTTTTTTCCGGCTCGGTAAACATACCTCTTTAGCAATACTTGTAAAATTTAGAAAGGGCCCCGGGTGGCGTGAGGGTATAATCATTGATCCTATTCTTTCATATGTGCATAAATTATTTTATGGAAGTCTCCAATACCGAATTTCTGATCCGATTCAGTGGTTCGACCCATACTTAGTTTTTTCTCCGCCTCGATGAACATACCCTTTTGGCAATAATGAAAAAATTTCGATCGGGCCCTGGGGTAACGTCAGGGCATAATCATTGATCCTATTCTTTCGTATGTTTATAAAATATTGTATAGAAGACTCCAAGACCGAATTTATAATCCGATTATGTGGTTCTACCCAAACTAAGTTTTTTTTCCAGCTCGGTGAACATATATTTTTGGCAATAATGACAAAATTTAGAACTGGCCCCAGGGTGGCATCTGGGCATAATTATTGATCCGATTTTTTCGTATGTTTATAAAATATTTCATGGAAATCTTAATGGCCGAATTTTTGATCCGAATTATTGGTTCGAACCATATTCAGTTTTTTCTCTGGCTCGGTGAACATACCCCTTTGGCAATACTGGTAAAATTTCGAACGGGCCCCGGGGTGGCGTTAACACATAATTATTGATCCGATTCTTTCATATGTGTATAAAGTATTTTATGGAAGTCTCCAAGACCGAATTTCTGATCCGATTCAGTGGTTCGACTCATGCTCAGTTTTTTCTTATGCTCGGTGAACATTCCCCGTTGGCAATACTGGAAAAATTAAAACGGGCCCGGGATTGGCGTCAGGGCATAATTATTGATCGGATTTTTCTTAGAGTAATAAAATATTGTATGGAAGTCTCCAAGACCAAATATCTGATCCGATTTAGTGGTTCGACTCATACTCAGTTTTTTCTCCGACTCGGTGAATATACCCCTTTGGCAATATTGGCAAAATGTAGAAAGGGCCCTGGGTGGCGTCAGGGCATAATTATTGATCCGATTCTTTCGTTTGTTTATAAAATATTGTATGGAAGTCTCCAAGACCGAATTTCTGATCCGATTCGGTGGTTCGACCCATACTTTGTTTTTTCTCCGGCTAGTGAACATACCCCTATGGCAATATTGGAAAACTTTCGAACGGGCCCCGGGGTGGCGTCAAGGTATAATTATTGATCAGATTCTTTCGTATGTTTATAAAATATTGTATGGAAGTCTCCAAGTTCTAATTTGTTATCCGATTCATTGGTTCGAACCATACTCAGTTTTTTCTCCGGCTCGGTGAACATACCCCTTTGGCAATATTAGCAATATTTAGAACTAGCCCCGGGGTGGTATCAGGGCATAATTATTGATCCGATTCTTTCGTATGTTTATAAAATATAATATGGAATTCTGCAAGACCGAATTTCAGATCCGATTCAGTGGTTCGACCGATACTTAGTTTTATCTCAGGCTCGGTGAACATACCCCTTTAGCAATACTTGTAAAATTTAGAATGGGCCCCGGGGTTGCGTCAGGGCATAATCGATGATCCGATTCTTTCGTATGTTTATAAAATATAATATGGAATTCTGCAAGACCGAATTTCAGATCCGATTCAGTGGTTCGACCCATACTTAGTTTTTTCTCAGGCTCGGTGAACATACCCCTTTAGCAATACTTGTAAAATTTATAATGGGCCCCGGGGTTGTGTCAGGGAATAATCATTGATCCGATTTTTCGTATGTTTATAAAATATTATATGGAAGTCTCCAAGACCGAATTTCTAATCCGATTCAGTGGTTCGACCCAAACTCAGTTTTTCTCTTGCTCGGTGAACATACCCTTTTGGCAATAATGACAAATTTATAACTGGCCCCGGGGTGGCGTCATGGAATAATTATTGATCTGATTCTTTCGTATAATTATAAAATATTGTATGGAAGTGTTAATGACCAAATATCTGATCCGATTTAGTGGTTCGACTCATACTCAGTTTTTTCTCCGGCTCGGTGAATATACCCTTTTGGCAATATAGGCAAACTTTAGAAAGGGCCCTGGGTGGCGTCAGGGCATAATTATTGATCCGATTCTTTCGTTTGTTTATAAAATATTGTATGGAAGTCTCCAAGACCGAACTTCAGATCCGATTCTGTGGTTCGACCCATACTTTGTTTTTTCTCCGGCTAGTGAACATACCCCTTTGGCAATATTGGCAAAATTTCGAACGGGCCCCGGGGGTGGCGTCAGGGTATAACTAATGATTGGATTCTTTCGTATGTTTATAAAATATTGTATGAAAGTCTCCAAGTTCTAATTTGTTATCCGATTCAGTGGTTCGAAACATACTCAGTCTTTTCCCTGGCTCGGTGAACATACCCCTTTGGCAATATTAGCAATATTTAGAACTAGCCCCGGGGTAGTATCAGGGCATAATTATTGATCCAATTCTTTCGTATGTTTATAAAATATAATATGGAATTCTGCAAGACCGAATTTCAGATCCGAGTCAGTGGTTCGACCCATACTTAGTTTTTTCTTAGGCTCGGTGAACATACCCCTTTAGCAATACTTGTAAAATTTAGAATGGCCCCGGGGTTGCGTCAGGACATAATCATTAATCCGATTTTTTCGTATGTTTATAATATATTGTATGGAAGTCTCCAAGATTGAATTTCTAATCCGATTCAGTGGTTCGACCCAAACTCAGTTTTTTCTCCGGCTCGGTGAACATACCCTTTTGGCAATACTGGCAAAAATTTGAACGGCCCCGGAGTGACGTAAGGGCATAATTATTGATCCGAATCTTTCGTATGTTTATAAAATATTGTATTGAAGTCACCAAGACTGAATTTCTGATCCGATTCATTGGTTCGACCCATGCTTAGTTTTTCTCCGGCTCAGTGAACATTCCCCTTTGGCAATATTGGAAAAATTTAAAACGGACCGGGGATTGGAGTCAGGGCATAATTATTGATCCGATTCTTTCTTAGGGCAATAAAATAGTGTATGGAAGTCTCCAAGACCAAATATCTGACCCGATTTAGTGGTTCGAATCATACTTAGTTTTTTCTCCGGCTCGGTGAACATACCCCTTTGGCAATACAGGCAAAATTTAGAACGGGCCCTGGGGTGGCGTTAGGGCATAATTATTGATTCGATTCTTTAAAAGGTTTATAAAATATTGTATGGAAGTCTCCAATAAGGAATTTTTGATCCGATTTAGTGGTTCGACCCATACTTAGTTTTTTCTCCGCCTCGATGAACATACCTCTTTGGCAATACTGGCAAAATTTCGAACGGGCCCTGGGGTAGCGTCAGGGCATAATTATTGATCAGATTCTTTGATATGTTTATAAAATATTGTATGGATGTCTCCAAGACCGAATTTCTGATCGGATTCAGTGGTTCGACCCATGCTTAGTTTTTTCTCCGGATCGGTGAACATTCCCCTTTGGCAATATTTGAAAAATTTAAAACGGGCCCGAGATTGGCGTCAGGGCAAAATTATTGATCCGATTCTTTCTTAGGTAATAAAATATTGTATGGAAGTCTCCAAGACCAAATATCTGATCCGATTTAGTGGTTCGACTCATACTTAGATTTCTCTCCGGCTCGGTGAACATGCCCCTTTGGCAATACAGGCAAAATTTAGAATGGGCCCCGTGGTGGCATCAGGGCATAATTATTGAATCGATTCTTTCGTATGTTTATAAAATATTGTATGGAAGTCTCCAAGACCGAATTTCTGATTCGATTCAGTGGTTCAACTCATACTCTGTTTTTTTTCCGGCTCGGTGAACATACCCCTTTGGCAATACAGGCAAAATTTAGAACGGGTCCCGGGGTGGCGTCATGGCATAATTATTGATTCGATTATTTCGTATGTTTATAAATTAATTTATGGAAGTTCCAAGACCGAATTTTTTATCCGATTTATTGGTTCGAACCATACTCATTTTTTTCTCCGGCTCGGTGAACATACCCTTTTGGCAATAATGGAAAAAATTCGAACGGGCCCCGGTGTGACGTCAGGGCATAATCATTGATCCGAATCTTTCGTATGTTTATAAAATATTGTATTGAAGTCACTAAGACTGAATTTCTGATCCGATTCATTGGTTCGACCCATGCTTAGTTTTTTCTCCGGCTCAGTGAACATTCCCCTTTGGCAATATTGGAAAAATTTAAAACGGACCGGGGATTGGAGTCAGGGCATAATTATTGATCCGATTCTTTCTTAGGGCAATAAAATAGTGTATGGAAGTCTCCAAGACCAAATATCTGACCCGATTTAGTGTTTCGAATCATACTTAGTTTTTTCTCCGGCTCGGTGAACATACCCCTTTGGCAATACAGGCAAAATTTAGAACGGGCCCTAGGGGTGGCGTTAGGGCATAATTATTGATTCGATTCTTTCAAAGGTTTATAAAATATTGTATGGAAGTCTCCAATAACGAATTTTTGATCCGATTCAGTTGTTCGACCCATACTTAGTTTTTTCTCCGCCTCGATGAACATACCTCTTTGGCAATACTGACAAAATTTCGAACGGGCCCTGGGGGTAGCGTCAGAGCATAATTATTGATCAGATTCTTTGATATGTTTATAAAATATTGTATGGATGTCTCCAAGACCGAATTTCTAATCGGATTCAGTGGTTCGACCCATGCTTAGTTTTTTCTCCGGATCGGTGAATATTCCCATTTGGCAATATTGGAAATATTTAAAACGGGCCCGGGATTGGCGTCAGGGCATAATTATTGATCCGATTCTTTCTTAGGTAATAAAATGTTGTATGGAAGTCTCCAAGACCAAATATCTGATCTGATTTAGTGGTTCGACTCATACTTAGATTTTTCTCCGGCTCGGTGAACATACCCCTTTGGCAATACAGGAAAAATTTAGAACGTGCCCCGTGGTGGCATCAGGGCATAATTATTGAATCGATTCTTTAGTATGTTTATAAAATAATGTATGGAAGTCTCCAAGACCGAATTTCTGATTCGATTCAGTGGTTCGACTCATACACTGTTTTTTCTCTGGCTCGGTGAACATACCCCTTTGGCAATACAGGCAAAATTTAGAACGGGTCCCGGGGTGGCGTCATGGCATAATTATTGATTCGATTATTTAGTATGTTTATAAATTAATTTATGGAAGTTCCAAGACCAAATTTTATATCCGATTTATTGTTTCGACCCATACTCAGTTTTTTCTCCGGCTCGGTGAACATACCCTTTTGGCAATAATTGAAAAAATTCGAACGGGCCCCGGTGTGACGTCAGGGCATAATTATTGATCCGAATCTTTCGTATGTTTATAAAATATTGTATTGAAGTCACCAAGACTGAATTTCTGATCTGATTCAGTGGTTCGACCCATGCTTAGTTTTTTCTGCGGCTCGGTGAACATTCCCCTTTGGCAATATTGGAAAAATATAAACGGGCTGGGGATTAGAGTCAGGGCATAATTATTGATCCGATTCTTTCTTAGGGCAATAAAATATTGTATGGAAGTCTCCAAGACCAAATATCGGATTAGATTTAGTGGTTCAAATCATACTTAGTTTTTCTCCGGCTCGGTGAACATACCCCTTTTGCAATAGAGACAAAATTTAGAACGGGCCCTGGGGTGGCGTTAGGGCATAATTATTGATTCGATTCTTTCGTATGTTTATTAAATATTGTATGGAAGTCTCCAATAACGAATTTTTGATCCGATTCAGTGGTTCGACCCATACTTATGTTTTTTCTCCGCCTCGATGAACATACCCCTTTGGCAATACTGGCAAAATTTCCAACGGGCCCTGGTGTAGTGTCAGGGCATAATTATTGATCAGATTCTTTGGTATGTTTATAAAATATTGTATAGATGTCTCCAAGACCGAATTTCTGATCGGTTTCAGAGGTTCGACCCATGCTTAGTTTTTTCTCCGGATCGGTGAACATTCCCCATTGGCAATATTGGAAAAATTTAAAACGAGCCCGGGATTGGCGTCAGGGCATAATTATTGATCCGATTCTTTCTTAGGTAATAAAATATTGTATGGAAGTCTCCAAGACCAAATATCTGATCCGATTTAGTGGTTCGACTCATACTTAGTTTTTTCTCCGGCTCGGTGAACATACCCTTTTGGCAATACAGGCAAAATTTAGAACGGGCCCCGTGGTGGCATCAGGGCATAATTATTGAATCGTTTCTTTCGTATGTTTATAAAATAATGTATGGAAGTCTCCAAGACCGAATTTCTGATTCGATTCAATGGTTCGACTCATACTCAGTTTTTTCTCCGGCTCGGTGAACATACCCCTTTGGCAATACAGACAAAATTTAGAACGGGTCCCGGGGTGGCGTCATCGCATAATTATTGATTCGATTATTTCGTATGTTTATAAAATAATGTATGGAAGTCTCCAAGACCGAATTTCTGATCCGATTCGGTGGTTCGACCCATACTCTGTTTTTTCTCATGCTCGGTGAACAAAGCCTTTTGGTAATACTGTCAAAAATTCGAACGAGCCCCGGTGTGACGTCAGGGCATAATTATTGATCCGAATCTTTCGTATGTTTATAAAATATTGTATTGAAGTCTCCAAGACCGAATTTCTGATCCGATTCAGTGGTTCGACCTATGTACAGTTTTTTCTTCTGCTCGGTGAACATTCCCCGTTGGCAATACTGGAAAAATTAAAACGGGCCCGGGATTGGCTTCAGGGCATAATTATTGAACGGATTCTTTCTTAGAGTAATAAAATATCGTATGGAAGTCTCCAAGACCAAATATCTGATCCGATTTAGTGGTTCGACTCATACTCAGTTTTTTCTCTGGCTCGGTGAATATACCCCTTTGGCAATAGAGGCAAATTTTAGAAAGGGCCCTGGGTGGCGTCAGGGCACAATTATTGATCCGATTCTTTCGTTTGTTTATAAAATATTGTATGGAAGTCTCCAAGACTGAATTTCTGATCCGATTCGGTGGTTCGACCCATACTTTGTTTTTTCTCCGGCTAGTGAACATACCCCTTTGGCAAAATTGACAAAATTTCGAACGGGCCCCGGGGTGGCGTCAGGGTATAGTTATTGATCGGATTCTTTCTTATGTTTATAAAATATTGTATGGAAGTCTCTAAGTTCTAATTTGTAATTTGATTCAGTGGTTCGAACCATACTCAGTCTTTTCTCCGGCTCGGTGAACATACCTCTTTGGCAATATTAGCAATATTTAGAACTAGCCCCGGGGTGGTATCAGGGCATAAGTATTGATCCGATTCTTTCGTATGTTTATAAAATATAATATGGAATTCTGCAAAACCGAATTTCGGATCCAATTCAGTGGTTCGAACCATACTTAGTTTTTTCTCAGGCTCGGTGAACATACCCCTTTAGCAATACTTGTAAAATTTAGAACGGGCCCCGGGGTTGCGTCAGGGCATAATCATTGATCCGATTTTTTCGTATGTTTATAAAATATTGTATGGAAGTCTCCAAGACCGAATTTCTAATCCGATTCAGTGGTTCGACCCAAACTCAGTTTTTCTCCGGCTCGGTGAACATACCCTTTTGGCAATAATGACAAATTTAGAACTGGCCCTGGGGTGGCGTCAGGGAATAATTATTGATCCGATTCTTTCGTATAATTATAAAATATTGTATGGAAGTGTTAATGACCGAATTTCTAATCCGATTTATTGGTTCGACCCATACTCAGTTTTTTCTCCGGCTCGGTGAACATACACTTTTGGCAATACTGGCAAAAATTCGAACGGCCCCGGTGTGACGTCAGGGCATAATTATTGATCCGAATCTTTCGTATGTGTATAAAATATTGTACTGAAGTCACCAAGACTGAATTTCTGATCCGATTCAGTGGTTCGACCCATGCTTAGTTTTTCTCCGGCTCGGTGAACATTCCCCTTTGGCAATATTGGAAAAATTTAAAACAGGCCGGGATAGGAGTAGGGCATAATTATTGATCCGATTCTTTCTTAGGGCAATAAAATATTGTTTGGAACTCTCCAAGACCAAATATCTGATCCGATTTAGTGGTTCGAATCGTACTTAGTTTTTTCTCCGGCTCGGCGAACATACCCCTTTGGCAATACAGGCAAAATTTAGAACTGGCCCTGGGGTGGCGTTAGGGCATAATTATTGATTCGATTCTTTCGTATGTTTATAACATATTGTATGGAAGTCTCCAATAACGAGTTTTTGATCCGATTCAGTGGTTCGACACATACTTAGTTTTTTCTCCGCTTCGATGAACATACCCCGTTGGCAATACTGGCAAAATTTCGAACGGGCCCAGGGGTAGCGTCAGGGCATAATCATTGATTCGATTGATTCGTATGTTTATAAAATATTGTATGGAAGTCTCCAAAGACCGAATTTCTGATCCGATTCAGTGGTTCGACCCATAATAAGTTTTTTCCCCGGCTCGGTGAACATACCCCTTTGGCAATACTAGCAATATTTAAAACGAACCCCGGGGCGGCGTCACGGCATAATTATCGGTCCGATTCTTTCGTATGTTTATAAAATATTGTATTGAATTTTCCAAGACCGAATTTCTGATTCGATTCAGTGGTTCGACCCATACTCAGTTTTTCTCCGACTCAGTGAACATACCCCTTTGGCAATACTGACAAAATTTAGAACATGCTCGGGGTTCGCGTAAGGGCATAATTATTGATCGGATTCTTTGGTATGTTTATAAAATATTGTATGGAAGTCTCCAATACCGAATTTCTGATCGGATTCAGTGGTTCGACCCATGCTTAGTTTTTTCTCCGCCTCTATGAACATTCCTCTTTGGCAATACTTGCAAAATTTCGAACGGGCCCCGGGGTAGCGTCAGGGTAAAATCATTGATTCGATTCTTTCATATGTTTATAAAATATTGTATGGAAGTCTCCAAGACCGAATTTCCGATCTGATTCTGTGGTTCGACCCATACTAAGTTTTTTCACCGGCTCGGTGAACATACCCCTTTGGAAATACTAGCAATATTTAAAACGGGCGTCAGGGCATAATTATCGATCTGATTCTTTCATATGTTTATAAAATATTGTATTGAATTCTCCAGGACCGAATTTCTGATCCGATTCAGTTGTTCGACCCATACTCAGTTTTTTCTCCGCCTCGGTGAACATACCACTTTGGCAATACTGGCAAAATTTCGAACGAGCCCCGGGGTGGCGTCAAGGCATAATCATTGATCCGGTTCTTTCGTATGTTTATAAAATTTTGTATGGAAGTCTCCAAGACCGAAATTCTGATTCGATTCAGTGGTTCGACTCATACTCAGTTTTTTCTCCGGCTCGATGAACATACCCCTTTGGCAATACAGGCAAACTTTAGAACGGGCACCGGGGTGGCGTCATGGCATAATTATTGATTCGATTCGTTCATATATTTATAAATTAACTTATGGAAGTTCCAAGACCGAACTTCTGATCCGATTCATTAGTTCGACCCATACTCAGTTTTTTTCTGGCTCGGTAAACATACCCCTTTAGCAATACTTGTAAAATTTAGAAATGGCCCCGGGGTGGCGTCAGGGTATAATCATTGATCCTATTCATTCGTATGTTTATAAAATATTGTATGGAAGTCTCCAAGACCGAATTTATAATCCGATTAAGTGGTTCGACCCAAACTAAGTTTTTTTCCGGCTCGGTGAACATATCCTTTTGGCAATAATGACAAAATTTAGAACTGGCCCCGGGGTGGCGTCTGGGCATAATTATTGATCTGATTTTTCGTATATTTTATGGAAGTCTTAATGACCGAATTTCTGATCCGAATTATTGGTTCGAACCATACTCATTTTTTTCTTTGGCTCGGTGAACATACCCCTTTGGCAATACTGGCAAAATTTCAAACGGGCTCCGGGGTGGCGTTAACACATAATTATTGCTCCGATTCTTTCATATGTGTATAAAGTATTTTATGGAAGTCTCCTAGACCGAATTTCTGATTCGATTCAGTGGTTCGACCCATACTTAGTTTTTTCTCCGCCTCGATGAACATACCCCTTTGGCAATACAGGAAAAATTTCGAACGAGCCCTGGGGTAGCGTCAGGGCATAATCATTGATCATATTCTTTCGTAGGTTTATAAAATGTATGGAAGTCTCCAAGACCGAATTTATAATCCGATTATGTGGTTCGACCCAAACTAAGTTTTTTTTCAGGCAAGGTGAACATATCCTTTTGGCAATAATGATAAAATTTAGAACTGGCCCCGGGGTGGCGTCTGGGCATAATTATTGATCTGATTCTTTCGTATATTTAGAAAATACTGTATGGAAGTCTCCAAGACCGAATTTCTGATCCGATTCAGTGGTTCGACCCATACTAAGTTTTTTCACCGGCTCGGTGAACATACCCCTTTGGCAATACTAGCAATATTTAAAACGGGCCCCGGGGCGTCGTCACGGCATAATTATCGGTCCGATTCTTTCGTATGTTTATAAAATTTTGTATTGAAATTTCCAAGACCGAATTTCTTATCCGATTCAGTGGCTCGACCCATACTTATTGTTTTCTCCGACTCAGTGAACATAACCCTTTGGCAATACTGACAAAATTTAGAACGGGCTCGGGGTTCGCGTAAGGGCTTAATTATTGATCGGATTTTTTCATATGTTTATAAAATATTTTATGAAAGTCTTACTGACCGAATTTCTGATCGGATTCAGTGATTCGACCCATGCTTAGTTTTTTCTCCAGATCGGTGAACATTCCCCTTTGGCAAAATTGGAAAAATTTAAAACGGGGCCGGGATAGGCGTCAGGGCATAATTTTTTAACCGATTCTTTCTTAGGGTAATAAAATATTGTATGGAAGTCTCCAAGAACAAATATCTGATCCAATTTAGTGGTTCGACTCATACTTAGTTTTTTCTCCGGCTCGGTGAACATATCCTTTTGGCAATAATGATAAAATTTAGAACTGGCCCCGGGGTGGCGTCTGGGCATAATTATTGATCTGATTCTTTCGTATATTTAGAAAATACTGTATGGAAGTCTCCAAGACCGAATTTCTGATCCGATTCAGTGGTTCGACCCATACTAAGTTTTTTCACCGGCTCGGTGAACATACCCCTTTGGCAATACTAGCAATATTTAAAACGGGCCCCGGGGCGTCGTCACGGCATAATTATCGGGCCGATTCTTTCGTATGTTTATAAAATTTTGTATTGAAATTTCCAAGACCGAATTTCTTATCCGATTCAGTGGCTCGACCCATACTTATTGTTTTCTCCGACTCAGTGAACATAACCCTTTGGCAATACTGACAAAATTTAGAACGGGCTCGGGGTTCGCGTAAGGGCTTAATTATTGATCGGATTTTTTCATACGTTTATAAAATATTTTATGAAAGTCTTACTGACCGAATTTCTGATCGGATTCAGTGGTTCGACCCATGCTTAGTTTTTTCTCCGGATCGGTGAACATTCCCCTTTGGAAAAATTGGAAAAATTTAAAACGGGGCCGGGATAGGCGTCAGGGCATAATTTTTTAACCGATTCTTTCTTAGGGTAATAAAATATTGTATGGAAGTCTCCAAGAACAAATATCTGATCCGATTTAGTGGTTCGACTCATACTTAGTTTTTTCTCCGGCTCGGTGAACATACCCCTTTGGCAATACAGGCAAAATTTAGAACGGGCCCCGTGGTGGCGTCAGGGCATAATTATTGATTCGATTCTTTCATATGTTTATAAAATATTGTATGGAAGTCTCCAATAACGAATTTTTGATCCGATTCAGTGGTTCGACCCATACTCAGTTTTTTCTCCGCCTCGATGAACATACCCCTTTGGCAATACTTGCAAAATTTCGAACGCGCCCCGGGGGTAGCGTCAGGGTAAAATCATTGATCCGATTCTTTCATATGTTTATAAAATATTGTATGGAAGTCTCCAAGAACGAATTTCTGATCTGATTCTGTGGTTCGACCCATACTAAGTTTTTTCACCGGCTCGATGAACATACCCCTTTGGAAATACTAGCAATATTTAAAACGGGCCCCGGGTTGGCGTCAGGGCATAATTATCAATCTGATTCTTTCATATGTTTATAAAATATTGTATTGAATTCTCCAAGACCGAATTTCTGATCTGATTCAGTGGTTCGACCCATACTTAGTTTTTTCTCCGCCTCAGTGAACATACCACTTTGGCAATACAGGTAAAATTTCGAACGAGCCCCGGGGGTGGCGTCAGGGCATAATCATTGATCTGATTCTTTCGTATGTTTATAAAATATCGTATGGAAGTCTCGAAGACCGAAATTCTGATCCGATTCAGTGGTTCGACTCATACTCAGTTTTTTCTCCGGCTCGGTGAACATACCCCTTTGGCAATACAGGCAAAATTTAGAACGGGCCCCGGGGTGGCGTCATGGCATAATTATTGATTCGATTCTTTCATATGTTTATAAATTAATTTATGGAAGTTCCAAGACCGAACTTCTGATCCGTTTCATTTGTTCGACCCATACTCAGTTTTTTTCTGGCTCGGTAAACATACCCCTTTAGCAATACTTGTAAAATTTAGAAAGGGCCCCGGGGTGGCGTCAGGGTATAATTATTGATCCTATTCTTTGGTATGTTTATAAAATATTGTATGGAAGTCTCCAAGGTCGAATTTATAATCGGATTAAGTGGTTCTACCCAAACTAAGTTTTTTTTCCGGCTCGGTGAACATATCCTTTTGGCAATAATGACAAAATTTAGAACTGGCCCCAGGGTGGCGTCTGGGCATAATTATTGATCCGATTTTTTCGTATGTTTATAAATTTCATGGAAGTCTTAATGACCGAATTTTTGATCCGAATTATTGGTTCGAACCATACTCAGTTTTTTCTCTGGCTCGGTGAACATACCCCTTTGGCAATACTGGTAAAATTTCGAACGGGCCCTGGGGTGGCGTTAACACATAATTATTGATCCGATTCTTTCATATGTGTATAAAGTATTTTATGGAAGTGTCCAAGACCGAATTTCTGATCCGATTCAGTTGTTCGACCCATGCTCAGTTTTTTCTTATGCTCGGTGAACATTCCCCGTTGGCAATACTGGAAAAATTAAAACGGGCCCGGGATTGGCGTCAAGGCATAATTATTGATCGGATTCTTTTTTAGGGTAATAAAATATTGTATGGAAGTCTCTAAAACCAAATATCTAATCAGATTTAGTGGTTCGACATATACTCAGTTTTTTCTCCGGCTCGGTGAATATACCCTTTTGGCAATATAGGCAAACTTTAGAAAGGGCCCTGGGTGGCGTCAGGGCATAATTATTGATCCGATTCTTTCGTTTGTTTATAAAATATTGTATGGAAGTCTCCAAGACCGAACTTCAGATCCGATTCTGTGGTTCGACCCATACTTTGTTTTTTCTCCGGCTAGTGAACATACCCCTTTGGCAATATTGGCAAAATTTCGAACGGGCCCCGGGGTGGCGTCAGGGTATAACTAATGATTGGATTCTTTCGTATGTTTATAAAATATTGTATGAAAGTCTCCAAGTTCTAATTTGTTATCCGATTCAGTGGTTCGAACCATACTCAGTCTTTTCTCCAGCTCGGTGAGCATACCCCTTTGGCAATATTAGCAATATTTAGAACTAGCCCCGGGGTGGTATCAAGGCATAATTATTGATCCGATTCTTTCGTATGTTTATAAAATATAAAATGGAATTCTGCAAGACCGAATTTCAGATCCGATTCAGTGGTTCGACCCATACTTAGTTTTTTCACAGGCTCGGTGAACATACCTCTTTAGCAATACTTGTAAAATTTAGAACGGGCCCCGGGGTTGCGTCAGGGCATAATCATTGATCCGATTTTTTCGTATGTTTATAAAATATTGTATGGAAGTCTCCAAGACCGAATTTCTAATCCGATTAAGTGGTTCGACCCAAACTCAGTTTTTTCTCCGGCTCGGTGAACATACCCTTTTAGCAATACTGGCAAAAATTCGAACGGCCCCGGTGTGACGTCAGGGCATAATTATTGATCCGAATCTTTCGTATGTTTATAAAATATTGTACTGAAGTCACCAAGACTGAATTTCTGATCCGATTCAGTGGTTCGACCCATGCTTAGTTTTTTCTCCGGCTCGGTGAACATTCCTCTTTGGCAATATTGGAAAAATTTAAAACGGGCCGTGGATTAGAGTCAGGGCATAATTATTGATCCGATTCTTTCTTAGGGCAATAAAATATTGTATGGAAGTCTCCAAGACCAAATATCGGATCCGATTTAGTGGTTCGAATCATACTTAGTTTTTCTCCGGCTCGGTGAACATACCCCTTTTGCAATACAGGCAAAATTTAGAACGGGCCCTGGGGTGGCGTTAGGGCATAATTATTGATTCGATTCTTTCGTATGTTTATAAAATATTGTATGGAAGTCTCCAATAATGAATTTTTGATCCGATTCAGTGGTTCGACCCATACTTAGTTTTTTCTCCGCTTCGATGAACATACCCCTTTGGCAATACCGGCAAAATTTCGAACGGGCCCTGGGGTAGCGTCAGGGCATAATTATTGATCCGATTATTTGGTATGTTTATAAAATATTGTATGGATGTCTCCAAGACCGAATTTCTGATCGGATTCAGTGGTTCGACCCATGTTTAGTTTTTTCTACGGATTGGTGAACATTCCCCTTTGGCAATATTGGAAAAATTTTAAACGGGCCCAGGATTGGCGTCAGGGCATAATTATTGATCCGATTCTTTCTTAGGGTAATAAAATATTGTATGGAAGTCTCCAAGACCAAATATTTGATCCGATTTAGTGGTTCGACTCATACATAGTTTTTTCTCCGGCTCGTTGAACATACCCCTTTGGCAATACAGGCAAAATTTAGAACGGGCCGCGTGGTGGCATCAGGGCATAATTATTGATTCGATTCTTTCGTATGTTAATAAAATATTGTATGGAAGTCTCCAAGACCGAATTTCTGATTCGATTCAGTGGTTCGACTCATACTCAGTTTTTTCTCCGGCTCGGTGAACATACCCCTTTGGCAATACAGGCAAAATTTAGAAACGGGTCCCGGGGTGGCGTCATGGCATAATTATTGATTCGATTATTTCGTATGTTTATAAATTAATTTATGGAAGTTCCAAGACCGAATTTCTGATCCGATTTATTGGTTCGACCCATACTCAGTTTTTTCTCCGCCTCGGTGAACATACACTTTTGGCAATAATGGAAAAAATTCGAACGGGCCCGTGTGTGACGTCAGGGCATAATTATTGATCCGAATCTTTCGTATGTTTATAAAATATTGTGTTGAAGTCACCAAGACTGAATTTTGATCCGATTCAGTGGTTCGACCTATGCTTAGTTTTTTCTCCGGCTCAGTGAACATTCCCCTTTGGCAATATTGGAAAAATTTAAAACGGGCCGGGGATTGGAGTCAGGGCATAATTATTGATCCGATTCTTTCTTAGGGCAATAAAATATTGTATGGATGTCTCCAAGACCAAATATCTGATCCGATTTAGTGGTTCGAATCATACTTAGTTTTTTCTCCGGCTCGGTGAACATACCCCTTTGGCAATACAGGCAAAATTTAGAACGGGCCTTGGGGTGGCGTTAGGGCATAATTATTGATTCGATTCTTTCAAATGTTTAAAAAATATTGTATGTAAGTCTCCAATAACGAATTTTTGATCCGATTCAGTGGTTCGACCCATACTCAGTTTTTTCTCCGACTCAGTGAATACTGACAAAATTAAGAATGCGCTCGGGGTTCGCGTAAGGGCAGATTCTTTGGTATGTTTATAAAATATTGTATGGAAGTCTCTAAGACCGAATTTCTGATCCGATTCAGTGGTTCGACAAATACTCAGCTTTTACTCTTGCTCGGTGAACATACCCCTTTGGCAATACTGGCAAAATTTCGAACGAGCCCTATGGTAGCGTCAGGGCATAATCATTGATCCGATTCTTTCGTATGTTTATAGAATATTGTATGGAAGTCTCTAAGACCGAATTTCTGATCCGATTCAGTGGTTCGACCCATACTAAGTTTTTTCACCGGCTCGGTGAACATACCCCTTTGGCAATACTCGCAATATTTAAAACGGGCCCCGAGGCGGCGTCACGGCATAATTATCAGTCCGATTCTTTCGTATGTTTATAAAATATTGTATTGAATTTTCCAAGACCAAATTTCTGATCCGATTCAGTGGTTCGACCCATACTTAGTTTTTTCTCCGACTCAGTGAACTTACCCCTTTGGCAATACTGACAAAATTTAGAACAGTCTCGGGGTTCGCGTAAGGGCATATTTATTGATCGAATTCTTTGGTATGTTTATAAAATATTGTATGGAAGTCTCCAAGACCGAATTTCTGATCGGATTCAGTGGTTCGACCCATGCTTAGTTTTTTCTCCGGATCGGTGAACATTCCCCTTTGGCAATATTGGAAAAATTTAAAACGGGCCCGGGATTGGCGTCAGGGCATAATTATTGATCCGATTCTTTATTACGGTAATAAAATATTGTATGGAAGTCTCCAAGACCAAATATATGATCCGATTTAGTGGGTCGACTCATGCTAGGTTTTTTCTCCGGCTCGGTGATCATACCCTTTTGGCAATACTTGTAAAATTTAGAAAGGGCCCCGGGATGGCGTTAGGGTATAATCATTGATCCTATTCTTTCGTATGTTTATAAAATATTGTATGGAAGTCTCCAAGACCGAATTTATAATCCGATTAAGTGGTTCGACCCAAACTAAGTTTTTTTCCGGCTCGGTGAACATATCCTTTTGGCAATAATGACAAAATTTAGAACTGGCCCCGGGGGTGGCGTCTGGGCATAATTATTGATCCGATTCCTTCGTATGTTTATAAAATATTGTATGGAAGTCTCCAAGATCGAATTTCTGATCCGATTTAGTTGTTCGACCCATACTCAGTTTTTTTTCCGGCTCAGTAAACATACCACTTTGGCAATACTTGTAAAATTTAGAAAGGGCCCCGGGGGTGGCGTCAGGGTATAATCATTGATCCTATTCTTTCTTATGTTTATAAAATATTGTATAGTGTAGGTTCCCAGCCGGATCTACACGAGATATATCGTTCTACGTAGGTGCGGAATCCCTACGTAAGACGTTACGAGCGTAGAAGACGATACGAGTTAACACAATCGAACACACGTTACAATAAACAAATACTCGTTATATTGCAACCTTAAACACGTGATATCAATCACTGATTATAGGACTCTCTGACTCGTAAACTCGAATAATAAAACTTCTTATTGATTAAGCCGTAACCTAATCAATATATATCACGACAACTTCGCCTGGCATGTTCAGGCGAAGTTGTCCCTAACTTCGCTTGTCTAACAAGTTCGCCTATATCAGCGAACTTGTTAGCTAACTTCGATTACATCAAATACAAAACATTACAAACTCGATTACAGACACTAGACACTGAACTACTGACATCATGCACCAACAGACTCCCCCTTGGCAGTAGCTTCATCTCTTTATCTTCAAACACGTGTCTTGTAATCTTCAACAATCTTGAATCTTCATCTTTAAGCATTCACTCCTTCTCGTACACATACCGAAACAACTCTTTGATATTTCCTCGCTTCGTCTTTCCAAGCAGGAATATAAAAGATTTTCTTCTCATTCAGCACCTGCAGATCAGCTAGAGACAGGTTCACTAGATGCATCGGATCATAGACTCTCAGCAGCTCTTGTTCATCTTCGTCTTCCATCACTGCTTCAGCTGTCTCACAATCTACATACCACCACTTCAACTCTTTGAGCACATCCTTGGGCATTTGTTTCATCGGCACTTCTTTCAAACACCAGATCGGTTTATACTTCATAATCATTCAAGGCTTGCCATCTGCTCTCAACCCTCTATCTTTATCTTTGATAAGTTTACCCTTCTGGGGTTTCAGCAGCTCGAACTTCTTTTCCTTTATACTCTCCTTCCATACTATCTTCCCGATGACCCTAGCCATATTATCATCACTTCGATTTATCAATCCCAATCTGGCTAAGTCTTTCACTTCACATTCTGGCAGTGTGTTCAACGATCTCAACATTCTTTTGAAGTACTGAATACCATCATATCTCTTAATCACGAAGAGCCTCAACTGCTCATCGTATATCCAGCAAATAATCCCTTTTATCGCTTCAGCATAGCCTCTAATGTTGTAAGTCTTCTTAAACATAGTAGGGACCGCTGGTTTCTTCGTTTTGACGAACCACTGAGCATAGCCTTCTTTCCATCTAGGCTGCTCTTCCCATTCAGTCTCATCATTTCCCATCTCTTTACTCATATCTGCGTTATCGACTTCTGGAATCTCATGCTCTACATTCTCTTCTACTATCTCTCCCTCTTCTATCTCATCATCAATCACAATCTGTTCACCAATCTTCTCTATCTCATCACTCGGTAATACATCATCATCACACATAAAGTCATCATCCATCTCCTCAACCTCCACTACCACCACATCATCACCACCAGCTGCAGTTGTCGACTCCCCCTGAGTTGTGGAAGTCCCAAGAGCTTGTACAGTTCTTGGCAACTCACCACCTGCACCTTTCGATGCATTGGGATCATCGTCTCGATCATTTCTCCTCTTAATCCTCAACTCATCGCCTTTACAGCTCGTCTCCCCCTGAGATGCCAAGAACTCCTTCAGAGCATCTATGATTTTTCCATGTTCTACCAGCAGGGACGACTGCATCTGATTCTCTGCAACTAGGCGTTGAATAGCCTAGGTCTGGATAAGATTAATCCTTGACTGTTCTGCCACGACCCGTTCAAGTGCTGCTATTCGTTCTGAGTCTGATAAGGTTGCATCGAAATCAAACCTCAGATGTGATATATCTTGAGTGTACTGAGGAGGGATTTCCGATGTAACCGGGACCTCAGAAGTAGGCAAAGACGTAACCGCAGGTGGTATCGTCACCGATAACCCTGCAGTGGCCACAACCATCGACTCAATAAAATGTGCCACGAACTCCGTTGGAGTAAGAGTTGGAGGTGGCAACGATACGATTTCCGGAGCCGAAAGTTAGAAAGTAGTTGGTGGGAGGCCAAAGGCAGATGAGGTAGCCACCACTAGAACATCCGTGGCGCTTGGCCTCGTAACTTGTAATGTTGAGGGAACCATTGTCATACCGGACAGTGCGGGTGGGGTGAAACGTACCACCCTCGAGCTCTCACCAGCTCCCGATCCTGCACCTGCCCGTTCCCTTCTTGATCTGCGAATCAACTGTTGAACTTCTTCTTCATAGTCTGACTCGATATCATCATCAGTTCTCTTCCTTTTCCCTTGAGTCCGTTCATGTGTTACCAAAATCCGTCTTGCTTCGGCCACTTCATCATCAGAATCTGAGCCAGCCACCGTTGCAGCTGCCCTAGTAACATTCACACCCGAAACATGTGTAACAGAGACTTGCACAATCTCCTCTGGATCAACCCTCTCCATGTCAAAAAATTCTTGACCGCTAAACTCTGCGTCAAGGTCAACGTTCTCCTCCGGTGACACAACAGGAGCAGCAGGTATAGCTTGAGGTGCTCCTGCCTGTTGTGGTGCCGGGTCCCGAAACTCGTCCCCACGAGCAGGCACATACCCCGGGTTGATTAAGTACCCGAATAGTGGAGTATGTCGAGGACGGAGCTCAGGTTTGCTCTTCGCACTGGAGGATCTGCATTGGGCAAAGATCCTTTTGCTCACACTTTCTACGTATCGGATTGGGCGGCCCTGAGGTAGCGTTGGAGCAACATGATCCAAGATCATTTGGAGAAATCTTGGATACATGATAAATCTCTCACGCGCCACCGCTCTTCGTTGTCGATCGATCTCGTAGAAGACCATCTGACTAAAGCTGTAACGCTTATTATAAGTCAGAGCAGTCATTGCCGACTGCATGGTGGCGCCCATGCCATCACTGCCCGCCTTTCTCCCTGACATGCAAACAATCATGACATGCATGAGAAAGCGCCACTGGTCAAGCAAAAATCCCTTCCTTCTCTGGGTATCTCCCAAGGGACCTGAGTATCCCATCCTCAAAAACGCTCCATCACGGAAAGGAGCTACAAAATCTGTCGGGTCATCTCTTGTCTCATCTCCAAAACGTAAAGCCGCCCGGATTTGTTCAGATGAGAACTGAACAATGTGATTGTTGACTGTTTCTCGCATCACCGGGGGCTCGACCCTACAATCATATTCCACGGTATGCCAAATGTTTGGCAAGGATATTGGCAGTGTTGTCGTAATCGCGTGGAATATACGCGAGCGTAATAGGAACGTGATGATTTCACGGAAATCATCAACTCAGCTCGCCTCCGGGTCAAATGTTATATACATGTTGTGACCCGGGAAGAACTGTCTCTGGTTATCACCACCGTCATCACCGCCTGCACCACCTATAGCAGCCATATCTGCACCAAACAGACTAAGTTAGATAAGCGACAAAGCAAATCACAAGTTCGCCTGTTACCATGAGCGAAGTTGTGATCTTTTCAGTATAGGCGAAGTTAAAGATGGGGCGAAGTTGGGAAACAACTTCGCTTCAACTTTAACTTCGTCTGTTAACTGTTAAGTAAAAACGTCCAGGCGAAGTTAATGGTAACTTCACCTAACCACTACATCGCCTCATAAACTGTTTCAAAAATAATTATCAGGCGAAGTTAAATCTCAGGCGAAGTTACGGACAACTTCGCCTAAACTGTAACTTCGCCGAATATGAAACGGCATCAGTTACGTTTATCGAACGACGTGATTTGGTCAATTTTGAGCTTGCGGATCTCGTAAAACTTGATTTAATGACGATTTAGACGATTAGATTGATTATGAACACGTAAAGATACGTTTGAAAATCGGTTGTTAAGGGTTCGAAAAACGAGAACGTGAATCGGGTCGAATCGACTGATGATAAACGTTAATGAACATGATTAATCGATTCGATTACCCTACACACCTTTAAACACGGATTAGAATCGAAGGAAGAGAGAACACAGAAAGATCGATAAGTTCGCTGTAGGATTAGAGGTTAAGTTCGCTGGTTAAGTTCGCTGGGTTTTGATAATAATGGACCAGTTTGACCTATGAATTCCTTTATATAGGGTCAGAGTTGTTTCGCCGAAGTTATGGATAACTTCGCCTATAAATGGCGAAGTTATGCTCAACTTCGCTGGAATTAAAAAAAAACAAATTTCAAAACAAACCCCATAATTTTGAACAATTTGCAATTAAGTTTTAAAACAACCTTTAATATGTTAAATGATACGATCAAGACCAAGTAACCAGATATAAAATCATACAACTACATAAGTAGAAAAATTTTAAAATTTAAAGTACACAGGATCAAATTTCAGTCTCGATAGGGACTACAATGTTTTAGGAAAGATCCGAACAGGAATCATACTAACTACGTGACTGTCACACATATCCGTGTTCAGCTTTATTATGACATAAAGAAACAGGTTGTAAGCAGGTAATTAACTTAAAATGGTTTTCATCGTTTCTGTGATACGGGTTGGGTTCAATTAAGCTCAAAACTTAAGTGGGCAACAACTCAGAGATTATGATGTCTCCTATCTATTTTCAAAGCGTATTTGGCTTTCCCCAAGTCACCCCGAGTTGACCTCGACCCGTAGTGTCTGATTAAATAGTAGGAATTCTTCGATCTTTGGACTCTTAATCCCGTTCTCTATCTTGCATCTTGATTGAGAAGTCTTATCATTATGAACTCTATAATGTCTCAATAACTAAATTTATTTTTTTTTATTATTTTTATTTTTTTTAAGTATTTACACAAACTTCAGATAAACTACTACAAGTCCCGAATCTGGATCACTGCAGTTTCTTGACACGCTATCTTCACGGGAATCAGAACACTCACGGGCTCGTGTATGACTGGGTAATCGCTTTTCTGCCAATCATTCGGAAAGATATATATGGAGACATGCACAATTGTTAAGAAGTTTCCACGTAAAATCGAGTAGATTTAGTTAGTATAACTTCTACTTTTACGCACCATAAAAATCTACCATGACATACAATGACTGTTCTAAAGTCTTTTAGGCCTAATAACTTCACTAGTTAAGCACACAGAATCAGTATATCTATCACTTTCCAAGGTTGGATCAATTTTCTGTTAAACATAGTAAAGGAACTTCTTACGAAGTAGTAGACTTGAAAAATAATTTCATCTCCCGTAAAAATTTTAACTTCAATCGCCCCGATCAAATTGAAGTTTTCAGGTAAACGGCTATCCCGAAGATCCAATGGACCAGCTGGACCGACCACATACAAGTATGTGTCCTTCTAACTAAGTATGATCCACTAATTTTCAGCGAAAGAATAAAAACACATCATAAACCTCCCGGTCACTTTCAGTCATCTGGTTAATGGCTATCCTTATATTCAACAAGTAGAAATGAGGACCAAACATATCCGAAGATATGTCCTTCAAACTGAGGCGACCGACATAATTCTAAGCGATAGTGACCCTTTTTTTTATTAATAAAGATAAAAACAAGGTTACTCGGGATTGATCATCCCATTCAGTTCAACAAGGTTTTGAAATCTAGTTTTGTCAAACGCTTTCGTAAACATGTCAGCGAAATTATCTAGCGTACCAACCTTTTCAAGCACAATCAGTTTCTTCTCAGCACAATCCCGTATAAAATGATGACGGATGTCAATATGTTTAGTTTTACTGTGTTTTACGGGATTGTTAGTTACTGAGATAGCAGCAGTATTATCAATGCAAATAGGAGTATGAGTGAAATTCAGACCGTAATCGCGCAACTGTTGTTGAATCCAAAGAACCTGGGAGCAGCAGTTAGATGCTGCCATGTATTCTGCTTCACAGGTTGAAATCGCGACTGAGGTCTGCTTCTTGCATTGCCATGACACTAATCTGCCACCAAGAAACTGACATCCACCTGTAGTTGACTTCCGACTCTGATTGCACCCTCCATAATCAGAATCTGTGTAGGCGACCAACTCCAAGTCTCCTCCTCTCGTGTACCACAACCCCAGCTTAGGCTTGCCATTGAGATACCGTAGAATCCTCTTCGCACCCTTCAAGTGAGATTCCTTTGGGTTTGCCAGAAAGCGAGCACAAAGACAAACAGCAAACATTATATCAGGCCTAGAAGCAGTTAAGTACATTAAAGAACCTATTATTGCCCGATATTGAGTTGGGTCCACGTCTGCATCGTTGTCTGAATCAGCACCCAATTTGTGGTTGACGCAGACTGGAGTATCGTATGGAGTGCTGTCCTCCATCTTGAAGCGTTTGAGAACATCATGGACATACTTAGTCTGATGAATGAACATCCCATCTTTCTTCTGATCAACCTGCAGTCCTAAAAAGAATGTTAGTTCACCCATAGCACTCATTTCAAATCTCTTCTTCATGACGGCCTCAAACTCCTGACACATGGCGACTTTTGATGCAGCAAAGATGATGTCGTCCACGTAGACTTGCACCAGTAGAAAGTCGCTCCCTTTTCTCTTAAAGAACAAAGTGCTATCAATCTTTCCCCGTTCAAAACCATTCTCAAGCAAGTAGTCGGATAACGTTGAGTACCAGGCACGAGGTGCCTGATGTAGTCCATACAGTGCTTTACTTAGCTTGTATACGTGATCGGGAAAGTCTGGGTCAGGAAAACCCGGAGGTTGCTCAACGTACACAACCTCATCGACTTTACCGTTAAGGAAAGCACTCTTCACATCCAACTGAAAAACCTTCATCTCCTTATGTGCAGCAAATGCCAAAAACAAACGAATGGCCTCCAATCTTGCCACAGGAGCAAACACCTTATTGTAATCAATCCCCTCTTGCTGATTAAAACCTTTTACAACCAGCCTCGCCTTATTCCTGATAATAATCCCTTTCTCATCTCTCTTGCATTTGAAGACCCATTTTGTGCCAATCGCATGCACATTCTTTGGTTTTGCAACCAAGTTCCATATCTCCATCTTCTTAAACTGGGCTAATTCTTCTTGCATGGCTTCGACCCACGAGTTGTCCTTGAGAGCCATATGATAGTTCTTTGGTTCAATCTGGCTGATGAAGCAGGTGTACAAGCACTCGTTGATTATGCCTGAATCTTTAATGCTTGTATAAACACATGTGTGCTCATTCAAGCTTTGTCTTGTTTGTACACCGTCGGACAGATCACCTATCACATTCTCCAATGGGTGATTTTTGTGAACTCTCGTAGTCGGAACCGCACTGACATCTAGATTGTCTTCCAGGTTCGAAGGTAGCTCATCAGTGGGTGATTGTTGTTGAGAGTGAAACGGATTGATAAATTCCTTTTCAGTAGAGGCAGCAGAGGTATTGACAGCATTTGATGAGGAAGGCTGACATTCATCATACTTCGGTCTTTGCACATAATTGTCTTTCTCATCAAAAATCATCTTCGAAGCAATTCTTTCATCTACTTCTGCACAATCCAAATAAGGTATATTAAAAGATTTGAAAAGTCTATCATAGTCGAAAACCCCAGCGGGTCCCGTGCTTGGTTTTGGTGATTTGTAACTTGTGATATCAGTGTTACAGACCACCTCAACCTTGCTGGTCGATGTATTAAAGACTCGTCTGTTGGGAGTCCCAACAACGTATCCGACTAAGATTCCTTCGTCGGCTACTTCACCAAATTTAGAATTTGTCTTTAATATCGAACACGGGGACCCGAATGGTTCAAGACCACTCAAGTTGGGCTTTCTCCCATGCATAAGTTCATAACATGTTTTATTTAATCTTTTAACGGTTAACACTCGATTAAGGATATAACAGGCTGTTGCAACAGCTTCAGCCCAGAACACCACAGGAAGTTTCGAATCAGCCAGCATGGTTCTGGCTCCTTCAATTAACGTTCTGTTCTTCCTCTCAGCCACTCCATTTTGTTGCGGAGTATACGGAGCGCTGAACTGATGTTCGATTCCTTTCTGTAAGCAGAAGAGCTCCATCTGATAGTTCTTGAACTCAGTCCCATTGTCACTCCTGATGAATTTAACTCTTTTTCCCATAATGTTCTCAACTTTGGTAATCAAATTTATTACCATCTGAACCGTTTCATCCTTTGACTTCAGGAAATATACCCAAGAGTATCGAGAGAAATCATCAGTGATCACCAAGCAGTAAGATGTTCCTCCTAGGCTTTTTGCATTCACGGGACCAAAGAGATCCATGTGAAGTAAGTCTAGGGTACTGACAATTGAGTTAACCTTCTTGGTGCGATGGGATTTCTTGTGTTGCTTTCCCTTTTTGCACGATAAGCATTGGTCTTCAAAGTTGAAATTCTTCAAGGGAACACCCAGCACAAGCCCATTCTTAACAAGGTAGTTCATTTTTCGAAGATGAATATGCCCATTCTCCTATGCCATAATTCGGACTCCGATTCAGTTGCTTTCGACAGAAGACACGATTCTTCTGTGGTCATCTCAGTCGACCTCATGTCCATTATATACGTATTCTTTTCTCTTGGAGCCTTCATAACAATCCAATCCTCTGGTATCTTGAAACCAGGATATAGCACGATCGCTTCATTCTTGGTGAAATGCACGGTGTAGTCTTTGTCACAAATCTGCGAAACACTCAGCAGATTGTGCTTCAGTTCTTCAACAAAATTTACTTTCTCTAACGTCATCTTTCCGTTAGTCACCGTCCCAATTCCTGTAATCCTTCCACCGCTTTCTCCAGCGAAACTCACTCTTCCTCCCTGAACAGGTTTCCAATCGTGTAACAATTTCTTGTTACCCGTCATGTGCCGGGAACAGCCGCTATCCACAACCCATTGATTGTTTGCAACCCTGTTCAACTGTTCCTGCACGATTAAAGCTATGATTAAAATCTGGGGACCCAAGACCTATTGGTCTTGGGTCGATACATCCCGTACCTTGGCTGTCCAAAGTTAGTATCAGAATAGTTTCTGTAAGTCCTAAAAGGATACCTTCTTGGAGATTGACTATGTGGCCATCCAAACCTTCTAGAATTAAATGAATTATTTCTCATGATTTGGTTGTTAACGGGGAAAAACTGAGGTTGATTTCTTTGAAAACCTGGATTAGTCCAATTTCTGAACTTTGAAGAGTTTTCATTTTTACCATTATAGTGATTAGTTCTATTCTCAGTTTTTGAAGGTCTCACACCTCTGAATCTCCGCTTCAGAGGGCAATCAGCAATTAGGTGTCCTAATTGATTACATCTGAAACAACTCCTGTGTTCAACTTTCTTTTCAACAGTTGTTTTAGATGATGAGGCTGCATTACTGCCCGTTTGTCTCACATATGGTGGAACATATGGGTTTAGTGGAGATTTCTTTCCAGTTGTTTTATTTTTCTCTCCACTTTTTGGTAATACTGCCTTTTCTTTTGTCTCACTCGACTTTGATGACTTGTCCGAGTCTGATGAGACAGGACTAGTAGTAGAAATTTTAACACTTGAAACAGGCTTACTTGTTTCGCCTTTACTAACTACTGGTTCTTTTCTAGTTACCTTAACCGGAACTGTCTGACTATAATCAACATCAACAGATTTCTGATTACTAGGATCATAAGTGTAATTATAATTGTACGGTGGCGGAACTTCATGATATCCAATTCCTCCCCTTTTAATTGGGGAACCTTGATCACTAACGAGGTGATCAAGTATAGCGGTGGAATTTCTAAATTTCTCAAGTTTCCTGTTAAGTTCCACCACTTTCACCTGGTGATCAGCTATCTGTTTATCCCTTTCAGCTATTAGTTTGGTTTTTTCTTCTAACACTTCATAGCTCAGATCAATTACTTTAATTTTTTCAGCTAGATTTGCTTTAAGACTTCTAATATCTTTTTCACTAGCCTTTGTTTTTACTTTATAACTATTTTCTCTAGATTTAGTGAAATGATGTTCTTCTTTTAAGGTTTTAAATTGAGCATCCAAACTAACATACTGATCAGTTATAGTTGTCAATTGTTCAGACAGATTTTCACACTTAGTGCAAGGGAGTTTAGTACTTACCTCGGTGAGCTGATCTTTCACATCTGCCATACAAGCTTCATTTTGAGCCTCTGCCATGTAAGCTTCACTTTCACCAGTCACTTCCTCAGTATCTGCAGTTTCGATGTTCGCCATATTGGCCTGTTCGAACACTTCTTCAACATGCAGATTCCAGTTATATTCCCCATTCTGTCTGGAAATCATGGCCCTATTATCATTACCACCCCCATTCTGGTGTGTCGACCTGTTCTGACTACGTTCAACTCTTTCATTCGTGCACTCCTTCGCAAAGTGGGCATTCTGTTGACAGTTGTAACAGCGCACCTTTGACTTGTCAAAACCCTGTCTCTCACCAACAAACTTCCTTCCTGTCATCTTCATAAACCTCTTAACCCTTCTCACAATCATCGCCATCTGCCACTGTAGATCCATCTCTTCCAGATCATCAGCATCGATCTGATCATAATCTTCATCCAAAGTTGCAGGATCAACAATCTTACCCTGAATGTAATTTTCATATGAAGCAATGAAAGACGCATAGAGAGCAAACTGCTGTTCAGCAGATTTAACACTCATGGGCATCTTTGAGTAGTTGTTGTTCGAAACACTTGGGGAAAAACTACTCTGGGTTGCTTGAGGTTTAGAAGCATTTGATCCTCCAGCTACAAAGCATACATCTCCATTCATGTTGAGAGATACATGACCTTCATGTGTTGAGTTAGCGCCCGACTCTCCCTTTGAGTAGTAAGCAGACGAATCAGACTTCGAACTTGAACTTGTATTAACCTTTGCACCATACATTCCTGGATCTTGCACCTGATCAGTAGGTGTCTCTTTTCGAACCATGTTTAGTTCAAAAGTTCGTAGCTTGTTAACTGCTGTTTCCAGGTCATAGTCAGCAAAGTCTTTGTCTTCTCTCATCAACACAGTGTACATCTCCCATTTCGGTGGGAGAGCATCAAGAAGCTTTTCAACAATTTCATCTTCTTTGAAAGCAATTGAATAATTGTTGAGTTCGGTCATCCGATGATAATATCTAGTGATGATATCATCAAGTGATTCATTCTTCAAGTACTTGAAGACCGAGAATTGGGTTTTAAGTAGTTTAATCTTTGAAGCACGAATTCCCACATTACCTTCAAAACGGTTTTCAAGAGCTTCCCAAAGCTCTCTAGAAGTCTTATACTTTCTGAAGGTGTGTAGAATCTCTTGTGGAAGAGCCATAGTAATCGCAGCATGAGCTTTGCTTTCAGCCTCATACATTTTCTTCTCTTCTTCTTCCATCTCTTTGTATTTCTTTATCTGATCACGACCCTCATACTCAGCAGTAGGTGGAATGTAACCATCTTGTATGCATACCCACATCTTAGCATCTTGGTACTTGACATATTGTTCAAAACGATCTTTCCACGCTACATAATCGGTTTTCTTAAGCATCTTCGGTGCCTTTGTAGCCGAACCCGCTTCCACTTCCATCTTAACTAGTTCCGTAATGTTGATTGAAGACATCTTTCACGAAACACACAGAAACCCGAAAAATAAAAATTTTATTTTTAACAGTACTGTAGGCGAAGTTGTGGATAACTTCGTTTAAGTCTGAACTTCGCTGATTCTGAACTTCGCTTTCTTTTTAAATTCGCCTGATTTGGCGAAGTTGTAGATAACTTCGCTTAAGGTAAGCGAACTTGTGAAGTAGGCGAAGTTGTGGGTAACTTCGCTGGTAAAGGCGAACTTGAGAAGGTAGGCGAAGTTGTGGATAACTTCGCTTAACCTTATATCTTCGCTGAAACCCTACGAACAGTGACGGCAACTTCGCCTGATGAACACGATGAATATGCAGGTTAGATTTCTGGATTTTACGAGGTTTGTGAAGGTGTTATGGGTTGTTTATGATTGTAGGAGGTGAGTATAACACAAAAACTCAGAAAACTCGTCCCGCGAATAGTCGAACGGAACGATTTCTACACCCGCATGATAATCCCGAACCACACAATCGAGCAAAAGCCCTGATACCAATTGTAGGTTCCCAGCCGGATCTACACGAGATACTCGTTCTACGTAGGTGCGGAATCCCTATGTAAGACGTTACGAGCGTAGAAGACGATACGAGTTAACACAATCGAACACACGTTACAATAAACAAATACTCGTTATATTGCAACCTTAAACACGTGATATCAATCACTGATTACAGGACTCTCTGACTCATAAACTCGAATAATAAAACTTCTTATTGATTAAGCCGTAACCTAATCAATATATATCACGACAACTTCGCCTGGCATGTTCCGGCGAAGTTGTCCCTAACTTCGCTTGTCTAACAAGTTCGCCTATATCAGCGAACTTGTTAGCTAACTTCGCTTACATCAAATACAAAACAAAACGACTCGATTACAGACACTAAACACAAAACCAAACGACTCGATTACAGACACTCGATCTCGTAGAAGACCATCTGACTAAAGCTGTAACGCTTATTATAAGTCAGAGCAGTCATTGCCGACTGCATGGTCGCGCCCATGCCAACAGTGCCCGCCTTTCTCCCTGACATGCAAACAATCATGACATGCATAACAATGCGCCACTGGTCAAGCAAAAATCCCTTCCTTCTCTGGGTATCTCCCAAGGGACCTGAGTATCCCATCCTCAAAAACGCTCCATCACGGAAAAGAGCTACAAAATCTGTCGGGTCATCTCTTGTCTCATCTCCAAAACGTAAAGCCGCCCAGATTTGTTCAGATGAGAACTGAACAATGTGATTGTTGACTGTTGCTCGCATCACCGGGGGCTCGACCCTACAATCATATTCCACGGTCTGCCAAAAATCCTCAATGTTTGGCAAGGATATTGGCAGTGTTGTCGTAATCGAGTGGAATATACCTACAATTATTGAGAAGTCTTATCATTATGAACTCTATAATGTCTCAATAACTAATTATCCCATTCTCTATTATTTTTTAAGCCTAGGAGGAACATCTTACTGCTTGGTGATCACTGATGATTTCTCTCGATACTCTTGGGTATATTTCCTGAAGTCAAACGATGAAACGGTTCAGATGGTGATATATTTGATTACCAAAGTTGAGAACATTATGGGAAAAAGAGTTAAATACATCAGGAGTGACAATGGGACTGAGTTCAAGAACTGAAAAACCTTCATCTCCTTTGGCAATACTGGCAAAATTTAGAACCGGCCCCGGGGTGACGTCAGGGCATAATTATTTATCCGATTCTTTAGTATGTTTGTAAAATATTGTATGGACGTCTCCAAGACCGAATTTCTGATCCGATTCAGTGGTTCGACCCATAATCAGTTTTTTCTCCGGCTCGGCGAACATACTTCTTTGGCAATATTGGCAAAATTTCGAACAGGCCGCGGGGTGGCGTCATGGCATAATTATTGATCTGATTCTTTCGTATGATCATAAGATATTGTATGGAAGTCTACAATACTGAATTTCTTAACTGATTCAGTGGTTCGACCCATACTTAGTTTTTTCTCCAGCTCGGTGAACATACCCCTTTGGCAGTACTGGAAGTATTTAGAACGGGTCACGGGGTAGCGTCTGGACATAATTATTGATCTCATTCTTTCGTATGTTTATAAAATATTATATGGAAGTCTCCAAGAACGCATTTCTGATCCGATTCTGTGGTTCGAACCATACTCAATTTTTTCTCCAGCTCGGTGAACATATCACTTTGGCAATACTGATAAAATTTAGAACGGGCCCCGGGGTGGCGTCAGTGCATAATCATTGTTCCGATTCTTTCGTATTTTTATAAAATATTGTATGGAAATCTCCAAGAACGAATTTCTGATCCGATTCGGTAGTTCGACACATTCTCAGTTTTTCTCCGGCCCGGTGAACATATCCCTTTGGCAATACTGGCAAAATTTCGAACGGGCGCTAAGGTGGCGTCAGGGCATAATTATTGATTCGAATATTTGGTATTTTTATTAAATATTGTACGGAAGTCTACAAGACAGAATTTCTAATCCGATTCAGTGGTTCGACCAATACTCAGGTTTTTCTCCGGCTAGGTGAACGTACACCTTTGGCAATAGTGGCAAAATTTCGAACAGGCCCCGAGGTGGATTCAGGGCATAATTTTTGATCCGATACTTTCGTATGTATATAAAATATTGTATTGAAGTCTCCAAGACCTAATTTCTCATCCGATTCAGTGGTTCGACCCATACTTAATTTTTTTTCTCCGGCTCGGTGAACATACCCCTTTGGCAATACTGGCAAAATTTCGAACGGGCCCCTGGGTGGCGTCAGGGCATCCTTATTGATCCGATTTTTTCGTATGATTATAAAATATTGTATGGAAATCTCCAAAACTGAATTTCTGATCTGATTCAGTGGTTCGACCAATACTCAGTTTTTTCTCCGACTTGGTGAACATACCCTTTTGGCAATACTGGAAAAAATTTCGAACGGGCCCCGGGGTGGTGTTAGGGCATAATTATTGATCCGATTCTTTCGTATGTTTATAAAATGTTGAATGGAAGTCTACAAGACTGAATTTCTGATCCGATTTATTGGTTCGACCCATACTCAGTTTTTTCTCTGGCTCGGTGAACATACCATTTTGGCAATAATGGCAAAAATTCGAACGGGCCCCGGTGTGACGTCAGGGCATAATTATTGATCCGAATCTTTCGTATGTTTACAAAATATTGTATTGAAGTCACCAAGACTGAATTTCTGATCCGATTCAATAGTTCGACCCATGCTTAGTTTTTTCTCCGGCTCAGTGAACATTCCCCTTTGGCAATATTGGAAAAACTTAAAACGGGCCGGGGATTGGAGTCAGAGCATAATTATTGATCCGATTCTTTCTTAGGGCAATAAAATATTGTATGGATGTCTCCAAGACCAAATATCTGATCCGATTTAGTGGTTCGAATCATACTTAGTTTTTTCTCCGGCTCGGTGAACATACCCCTTTGGCAATACAGACAAAATTTAGAACGGGCCCTGGGGTGGCGTTAAGGCATAATTATTGATTCGATTTTTTCAAACGTTTATAAAATATTGTATGGAAGTCTCAAATAACGAATTTTTGATCCGATTCAGTGGTTCGACCCATACTCAGTTTTTTCTCCGACTCAGTGAATACTGACAAAATTAAGAATGGGCTCGGGGTTCGCGTAAGGGCATAATTATTGATCGGATTCTTTGGTATGTTTATAAAATATTGTATGGAAGTCTCCAAGACCGAATTTTTGATCCGTTTTCAGTGGTTCGACAAATACTCAGTTTTTACTCTTGCTCGCTGAACATACCCCTTTGGCAATACTGACAAAATTTCGAACGGGCCCTATGGTAGCGTCAGGGCATAATCATTGATCCGATTCTTTCGTATGTTTATAAAATATTGTATGGAAGTCTCCAAGACCGAATTTCTGATCCGATTCAGTGGTTCGACCCATACTAAGTTTTTTCACCGGCTCGGTGAACATACCCCTTTGGCAATACTCGCAATATTTAAAACGGGCCCCTGGGCGGCGTCACGGCATAATTATCGGTCCGATTCTTTCGTATGTTTATAAAAATATTGTATTGAATTTTCCAAGACCAAATTTCTGATCCGATTCAGTGGTTCGACCCATACTCAGTGTTTTCTCCGACTCAGTGAACTTACCCCTTTGGCAATACTGACAAAATTTAGAACAGGCTCGGGGTTCGCGTAAGCGCATATTTATTGATCGGATTCTTCGGTATGTTTATAAAATATTGTATGGAAGTCTCCAAGACTGAATTTCTGATCGGATTCAGTGGTTCGAACCATGCTTAGTTTTTTCTCCGGATCGGTGAAAATTCCCCTTTGGCAATATTGGAAAAATTTAAAACGGGCCCGGGATTGGCGTCAGGGCATAATTATTGATCCGATTCTTTCATAAGATAATAAAATATTGTATGGAAGTCACCAAGACCAAATATATGATCCGATTTAGTGGTTCGACTCATACTAAGTTTTTTCTCCGGCTCGGTGATCATACCCTTTTGGCAATACTTGTAAAATTTAGAAAGGGCCCCGGGATGGCGTCAGGTATAATCATTGATCCTATTCTTTCGTATGTTTATAAAATATTGTATGGAAGTCTCCAAGACCGAATTTATAATCCGATTAAGTGGTTCGACCCAAACTAAGTTTTTTCCGACTCGGTGAACATATCCTTTTGGCAATAATGACAAAATTTAGAACTGGCCCCGGGGTGGCGTCTGGGCATAATTATTGATCCGATTCCTTCGTATGTTTATAAAATATTGTATGGAAGTCTCCAAGACCGAATTTCTGATCCGATTCAGTTGTTCGACCCATACTCAGTTTTTTTTCCGGCTCAGTAAACATACCACTTTGGCAATACTTGTAAAATTTAGAAAGGGCCCCGGGGTGGCGTCAGGGTATAATCATTGATCCTATTCTTTCTTATGTTTATAAAATATTGTATGGAAGTCTCCACGACCGAATTTATAATCCGATTAAGTGGTTCGACCCAAACTAAGTTTTTTTTCAGGCTCGGTTGAACATATCATTTTGGCAATAATGACAAAATTTAGAACTGGCCCCGGGGTGGCGTCAGGGCATAATTATTGATACGATTCTTTCTTATGTTTATAAAATATTGTATGGAAGTCTCCAAGACCGAATTTCTGATCTGATTCTGTGGTTCGACCCATAATCAGTTTTTTCTCCGGCTTGCAAACTACTTCTTTGGCAATATTGGCAAAATTTCGAACAGGCTCGGGGTGACGTCAGGGCATAATTATTGATCCGATTCTTTTGTATGTTTATAAAATATTGTATGGAAGTCTCCATGACCGAATTTCTTATCCGATTCAGTGGTTCGACCCGTACTCAGCTTTTTCTCCGACTCGGTGAACATACTCTTTTGGCAACACTGACAAAATTTAGAACGGGCTCGGGGTTCGCGTAAGGGCATAAATATTGATCGGATTCTTTGGTATGTTTATAAAATATTGTATGGAAGTCTCCAAGACCGAATTTCTCATCCGATTTAGTGGTTCGACAAATTCTCAGTTTTTACTCTTGCTCGCTGAACATACCCCTTTGGCAATACTGGCAAAATTTAGAACCGGCACCGGGGTGGCGTCAGGGCATAATTATTTATCCGATTCTTTAGTATGTTTGTAAAATATTGTATGGACGTCTCCAAGACCGAATTTCTGATCCGATTCAGTGGTTCGACCCATAATCAGTTTTTTCTCCGGCTCGGCGAACATACTTCTTTGGCAATATTGGCAAAATTTCGAACAGGCCGCGGGGTGGTGTCAAGGCATAATTATTGATCTGATTCTTTCGTAAGATCATAAGATATTGTATGGAAGTGTCCAATACAGAATTTCTTAACTGATTCAGTGGTTCGACCCATACTTAGTTTTTTCTCCAGCTCGGTGAACATACCCCTTTGGCAGTACTGGAAGTATTTAGAACGGGTCACGGGGTAGCGTCTGGACATAATTATTGATCTCATTCTTTCGTATGTTTATAAAATATTATATGGAAGTCTCCAAGAACGCATTTCTGATCCGATTCTGTGGTTCGAACCATACTCAGTTTTTTTCCAGCTCGGTGAACATATCACTTTGGCAATACTGATAAAATTTAGAACGGGCCCCGGGATGGCGTCAGTGCATAATCATTGATCCGATTCTTTCGTATTTTTATAAAATATTGTATGGAAATCTCCAAGAACGAATTTCTGATCCGATTCGGTAGTTCGACTCATTCTCAGTTTTTCTCCGGCTCGGTGAACATATCCCTTTGGCAATACTGGCAAAATTTCGAACGGGCCCTAGGGTGGCGTCAGGGCATAATTATTTATTCGATTCTTTCTTAGGGTTATAAAATATTGTATGGAAATTACCAAGACCAAATTTCTGATCCGATTCTGTGGTTCGAACTATACTCAGTTTTTTCTCCGGCTCGGTGAACATACCCCTTTGGCAAACTGGAAAAATTTACAAGGGCCCCGGGTTGGCGTCAGGGGATAATTATTGATTCGAATATTTGGTATTTTTATTAAATATTGTATGGAAGTCTACAAGATAGAATTTCTGATCCGATTCAGTGGTTCGACTAATACTCAGGTTTTTCTCCGGCTCGGTGAACGTACACCTTTGGCAATAGTGGCAAAATTTCGAACAGGCCCCGAGGTGGCTTCAGGGCATAATTTTTGATCCGATACTTTCGTATGTATATAAAATATTGTATTGAAGTCTCCAAGAACTAATTTCTCATCCGATTCAGTGGTTCGACCCATACTTAGTTTTTTCTCTGGCTCGGTGAACATACCCCTTTGGCAATACTGGAAAAATTTCGAACGGGCCCCTGGGTGGCGTCAGGGTATCCTTATTGATCCGATTATTTTCGTATGATTATTAAATATTGTATGGAAGTCTCCAAAACTGAATTTCTGATCTGATTCAGTGGTTCGACCAATACTCAGTTTTTTCTCCGACTTGGTGAACATACCCTTTTGGCAATGCTGGAAAAAATTTCGAACGGGCCCGGGGTGGTGTTAGGGCATAATTATTGATCCGATTCTTTCGTATGTTTATAAATTGTTGAATGCAAGTCTACAAGACCGAATTTCTGATCCGATTTAGTGGTTCGACCCATACTCATTTTTTCCTCCAGCTCGGTGAACATATCACTTTGGCAATACTGATAAAATTTAGAACGGGCCCCGGGGTGGTGTCAGTGTATAATCATTGATCCGATTATTTTCTATTTTTATAAAATATTGTATGGAAATCTCCAAGAACGAATTTCTGATCCGATTCCGTAGTTCGACTCATACTCAGTTTTTTCTCCGGCTCGGTGAACATACCCCTTTGGCAATACTGGCAAAATTTCGAACGGGCCCAGGGTGGCGTCTGAGCATAATTATTGATCTGATTTTTCGTATGTTTATAAAATATTGTATGGAAGTCTCCAAGACCGAATTTCTGATCCGATTCGGTAGTTCGACTCATACTCAGTTTTTTCTCCGGCTCAGTGAACATACCCCTTTGGCAATACTGGCAAAATTTAGAACGGGCCCAGGGTTGCGTCTGAGCATAATTATTGATCCGATCTTTCGTATGTTTATAAAATATTGTATGGAAGTCTCCAAGACAGAATTTCTGATCCGATTCAGTGGTTCGACAAATACTCAGTTTTTACTTTTGCTCGCTGAAATATCCCTTTGGTAATACTGATCCGATTCATGTTTTGAACCATGGAACAGTTAACTGCGCAAGGTAGAAACATAAAGATAGAAAGATGAGCTGAACTAGGGGTTCTCGGCCAGGACTAAGGGTTCTCGGCCAACCCATGTTTCCGATCGGAGTGAGTTCTCGTTCAACGAGAGTTCTCGGTCAATGAGAGTTCTCGGTGTCAAAGGGTTCTCAGTCAGTTAAGATATCTTGGTAACCATGAGTTCTCAGCCAGAACAGGTTCTTGGTCAACATAGTTCTCTGTTGACTTTGGGCCTGGTCAGTTGAGCCCAGAGGCTATGATAAACAGTGGGCCTGATTTACCTGATTGGCCCATATGTAACAGTTAGGCAAACAAGCCCAACTTAGAAAAGTGTTAGCTACTAAAATACCAACTTAAAATAATATTACGGTTAATTAACAAATATATATTTAACAGTTAGCCGGGCTCAGTTAAAGAAAGGAATAACAATTAACGGAGAGCGTAACAGGATCCATGTGAGTTTCTAGCCCCACTTTTGTTATGTTTTCGGGGCTGTGTGCATACTCGATGTGAATTGTTAATACACTTAACATAATTGGTAAGTGTATGTCTTATATGATTACGTATGAATGAATACTTGACGATGCATGAACGATCATCGGATATTGCATGTACCATCAAGTGATAGTTTAGAGACATGATTTATATATATATATATATATATATATATATATATATGAAATGTAAACGACGTATGTACGTATGGAAGTTATAATTACAAATGTATAAACAAGCATGGAAGGTATGGTTTGAAAGGGAACGGACCCTAATAATATCCGTGAATGTAAGGAAAGGACCCTAATAATATCCGCGAACGTAGGGAACGGACCCTAATAATATCCGCAAATGTAGGGAACGGACCCTAATAATACCCGCGAATGTAGGGAATGGACCCTAATAATATATGCGAACGTTTTAGGACGAAGTATATGTATATGTGTATGCTTAAAAGGGAAGAAGGAAAGTATGATAGTATGAACGTACGAAGAAAGATATAGAACTATGTATGTATATGTACCTTCGGGTGCGTATATAAGAATGTGTATGGGTGTATTGTATGTTACTCAATTAACTAGAACTCACTCAGCGTAGCTGACTTTTAGTATGCACACAGGTGAGTAGGATGAGGCAGCTCACTTGAGGGGAACACGTGGCATTGAATAAGAGGCTGCCATCGGAAGACTCAAGGTGTTCATGTTTAATGTATTGTTATTTTGAAAGACAAGATGTTTGTTTTAAAACAAGTTATGGGTTAATGTAATGTTTTATGAATGGTTTTATATTCCGCAAATATTTTAATTAACTCTGATATAATGAAGTGCGTTTATGAGTAAATCCAACGTCTAAATGTGAGGCATCGGTAACGGGGCCTTACAAGTTGGTATCAGAGCAAAGTTCGAGAGATTTAAGCATCCCATATACTTAGACTCGAACAAAGGATGAGATTTAAGTAAGAAAAGAAAGAAGATGCTAGCTCAAGATTTCCATGTGTCACTCAAGCAAGTCCAGTATAGGAATAGGTACGTTGAACATACCCCTTTGGCAATACTGGAAAAATTTCGAACGGGCCGTGGGGTGGCGTCATGGCATAATTATGGATCCGATTCTTTCGTTGGGTTATAAAATATTGTATGGAAGTCACCAAGACCAAATTTCTGATCTGATTCAATGATTCAATTGATACTCAGTTTTTTCTCCGGCTCGAAAAAACATACCCCTTTGGCAATACAGGCAAAATTTAGAACGGGCCCGGGGGTGGTGTCTTGGCATAATTATTGATCCGATTCTTTCGTATGTTTATAAAATATTGTATGGAAGTCTCCAAAACAGAATTTCGTATCCGATTCAGTGGTTCGACCCATACTCAGCTTTTTCTCCGGCTCGATTAACATACCCCTTTGGCAATACTTGCAAAATTCAGAACGCGCCCGGGGTGGCGTCTGAGCATAATTATTGATCGGATTCTTTGGTATGTTTATAAAATATTGTATGGAAGTCTCCAAGACCGAATTTCTAATCCGATTCAGTGGTTCGACAAATACTCAGTTTTTACTCTTGCTCGCTGAACATACCCCTTCGGCAATACTAGTAAAATTTTGAACGGGCCCCGGGGTGGCGTCAGGGCATAAATATTGATCCGTTTCTTTCGTATGTTTATAAAATATTGTATGGAAGTCTCCTAGAATGAATTTCTGATCCGATTCAATGGTTCTCAAGCTCGGTGAACATACTCATTGGCAATACTGACAAAATTTAGAACGGGCCGTGGGGTGGCGTCAAGGCATAATTATTGATCCGATTATTTCTAAGGTTAATGACAAATTTTATGGAAGTCACCAAGACCAAATGTCTGATCTGATTCAGTAGTATGAGCCATATTTAGTTTTTTCTCCAGCTCGGTGAAATTTGGAACGGCCCCGCGGTGGCGTCAGGGCATAATTATTGATCCGATTATTTCGTATGTTTATAAAATATTGTACGGAAGTCTCCAAGACCGAATTTATGATCCGATTTAGTGCTTCGACACATACTCAGTTTTTTCTCTGGCTCGGTGAACAAACCCCTTTAGCAATACTGGCAAAGTTTCGAACAGGCCGCGGGGTGGCGTCAAGGCATAATTATTGATCCGATTCTTTCTTAGGGTTATAAAATATTGTATGGAAATTACCAAGGCCAAATTTCTGATCCGATTTTGTGGTTCGAACTATACTCAGTATTTTCTCCGGCTCGGTGAACATACCCCTTTGGCAAACTGGCAAAATTTAGAACGGGCCCCGAGGTGGAGTCAGGGCATATTTATTAATTCTATTATTTCGTATGTTTATTAAATATTGTATGGAAGTCTCCAAGACAAAATTTCTGATCCGATTCAGTGGTTCGACCCATACTCAGTTTTCTCTCCTGCTAGGTGAACATACCCCTTTGGCAATAATGACAAAATTTTGAACGGGCCCCGAGGTGGCGTTAGGGCATAATTATTGATCCGATACTTTCGTATGTTTATAAAATATTGTATGGAAGTCTCCAAGTCCTAATTTCTCATCCGATTCAGTGGTTCAACCCATACTTAGTTTTTTCTCCGACTCGGTGAACATTCCCCTTTGGCAATATTGGCAAAATTTCGAACGGGCCCCTGGTTGGCGTCAGGGCATAATTATTGATCCGATTTTTTCGTATGATTATAAAATATTGTATGGAAGTCTCCAAAACTAAATTTTTGATCTGATTCAGTGTTTCGACCCATACTTAGTTTGTTCTTCGCCTTGGTGAACATACCCTTTTGGCAATACTGGAAAAACTTCGAACGGGCCCAGGGGTGGCGTTAGGGCATAATTATTGATCCGATTCTTTCGTATGTTTATAAAATATTGATGGAAGTCTACAAGACCGAATTTCTAATCCGATTAAGTGGTTCGACCCATACTCAGTTTTTTCTCCAGCTTGATTAACATACCCCTTTGGCAATACTTGTAAAATTTAGAATGGGCCCGAGGTGGCGTCTGAGCAATATTAATGACCCGATTCTTTTGTATGTTTATAAAATATTGTATGGAAGTATTCATGACCGAATTTCTTATCCGATTCAGTGGTTCGACCCATACTCAGTTTTTTCTCCAACTCGGTGAACATACCCCTTTGGCAATACGGACAAAATTTAGAACGGGCTTGGGGTTGGCGTAAGGGCATAATTATTGATCGGATTCTGTTGGTGCATTTTGTGACCGTCGCTATGCAATTCTGACCAGCGGAACGCCACAGGCGAAGTTAGCACAACTTCGCCTTAGGCGAAGCTAGAACAACTTCGCCAACGGCGAAGTTGTAACAACTTCTGCCTTAGGCGAAGTTATCACAACTTCGCCAACGGCGAAGTTAGCACAACTTCGCCTACTGAAGCCCAGGCCCGTGAATGTTTGTCTATATATAGTTGTGTCTTGTTTAGTTTTAGTGATCTAGAAATCAGTGTGTGTTTGAGCAGCTTGTTTATTGAGAGAGAGTAAGAGACTAGAGTCGTGTGAGACGACCCGAGGTAGAGCTCACCTCGGGTCAGTCGTGTTTTTCTGTTTTTGTTACGGTATGTAACGTGATTATTTTATATATGAATCTGCAGATTTGATTATCCATTCTTGTATTTGTTTGTGTATTTGATCGTGTACGTGTTTGTGTTCTTCGTCTATACACCATATACGAGTCTAGGAGGATTCCGCACTCCTAGACCTCGTGCGGATCTCGTATCGATCAGCACCGGGACTAACAAGTGGTATCAGAGCCGATTGGCTCCGAAGAATTGTAGGTTCCTGAACGGATCGTACACGGGATGTCTCTAACAACGCAGGTGCGGAATCCCTGCGTAGGTAGATACGAGTGTAGAGTATGTAGAGATCGAACACACAAGCAATAAACCAACCACGTTATATTGATAACAAAACACGTGACCCGAGGTCACCGTTACAGACTATGACACGTAACTCGGTTACTGAAAAACTGAAACGAAAACCCTAAACCAACTCTTAAACTGTTTCGTCTGAAACAGTATATAAACACGACAACTTCGCCACAGGCGAAGTTGTCAATAACTTCGCTGATTCAACAAGTTCGCCATAGCGAACTTGTTGACAACTTCGCGCATTACAAAACAAACATAAACAAAACATAATTACATTACAGACTCGATTACAAATGCTAGACTATGAACTACTGACATACATGTACCAACAGACTCCCCCTTGGCAGTAGCTTCATATCTTGATCTTCAAATCTTGAGTCTTGTAATCGTTACCTCTACGCGTGCGCCCCTTCTCTCACACATACCGACACTACCCTTTGATATTTCCTAGCTTGATCCTTCCAAGCAGGAATGTAGAAGATCTTCTTCTCGTTGAGCACTTTCAAATCATCCTTCGATAGATTAACAAGATGCATCGGGTCGTACACCCGAAGTACTTCTTGTTCATCCTCATCTTCCATTACCGCCTCAGCTGTCTCACAATCCACGTACCACCATTTTAAATCTTTTAGGACGTTCTTGGGCATAACTTTCATCGGTACTTCTTTCAAATGACGGACTGGTTTATACTTCATTACCATCCAAGGTTTGCCGTCAGCCCTCATTCCACGATCTTTGTCTTCTATCAACTTTCCTTTTTGAGGCTTTAGGAGTTCAAACTTTTTGTCTTTAATGGCTTCTTTCCAGACGATCTTCCCAATGATTCTTGCCATATCATCATTACTTCTGTTGATCAGCCCCAATCTCGCTAAATCTCTCACCTCACATTCTGGTAAGGAATTCAGAGATCTCAACAATCTCTTAAAGTACTGAATGCCGTCGTACCGTTTGATCACAAATAGTTTCAGCTCTTTGTCGTACAACCAGCATATGATTCCTTTCTTTGACTCTGCATAGCCCTTTATATTATAAGTCTTTCTGAACATCGTTGGCACTGCAGGCTTCTTGGTTTTAACAAACCACTGAGCACAGCCTTCTTTCCAGTTCGGCTGCTCCTCCCATACTGTATCTTCTATCACACTCTCATCCCCCAATTCTGATCTCTCAACAGCTGGAATCTCATGTTCCACTGACTCATCTACAATCTCACCTTCTTCTAATACATCTTCCACATTAATCTGTTCTCCAATCCTCTCAATCTCATCCATAGGCAACACGTCATCATCATCCATCAACTCATCGTCCTCCTCCTCATCCAACTCCTTCAACGCATCAATAACGTCTTCAACATCAGCGTCGTCATCCACAACTACAACATCATCACCAGCTGCATTTGTAGACTCCCCCTCAGTTGTGGAAGCTCCAAGAGCCTGAGAGGTTCTTGGCAGCTCATCACCTGCACCTGAAGGTGCATTGGGATCATCGTCATGATCTTCTCGTCTTTTCGTTCTCAACTCATCGCCCCTACACGTCTTCTCCCCCTTGGCAGTAGCTTCATATCTTGATCTTCAAATCTTGAGTCTTGTAATCGTTACCTCTACGCGTGCGCCCCTTCTCTCACACATACCGACACTACCCTTTGATATTTCCTAGCTTGATCCTTCCAAGCAGGAATGTAGAAGATCTTCTTCTCGTTGAGCACTTTCAAATCATCCTTCGATAGATTAACAAGATGCATCGGGTCGTACACCCGAAGTACTTCTTGTTCATCCTCATCTTCCATTACCGCCTCAGCTGTCTCACAATCCACGTACCACCATTTTAAATCTTTTAGGACGTTCTTGGGCATAACTTTCATCGGTACTTCTTTCAAATGACGGACTGGTTTATACTTCATTACCATCCAAGGTTTGCCGTCAGCCCTTATTCCACGATCTTTGTCTTCTATCAACTTTCCTTTTTGAGGCTTTAGGAGTTCAAACTTTTTGTCTTTAATGGCTTCTTTCCAGACGATCTTCCCAATGATTCTTGCCATATCATCATTACTTCTATTGATCAGCCCCAATCTCGCTAAATCTCTCACCTCACATTCTGGTAAGGAATTCAGAGATCTCAACAATCTCTTAAAGTACTGAATGCCGTCGTACCGTTTGATCACAAATAGTTTCAGCTCTTTGTCGTACAACCAGCATATGATTCCTTTCTTTGACTCTGCATAAGATAATCGCTCCGAGGTAAGTCCTAAAACTATTTGTACTAGTTGTGAGAATTTGTCTGAGCAACTTAAAACAATAACTGATCAGTATGTCCATTTAGATGCTGACTTTAAAACTATTAAAGAAGATCACCATTTTACGAAAGCAAGAGAAACGAGTTATAAAATTAAAATAAAAGCATGTGAAAAAGACGTTCAAAGCTTAAAAATTAAACTTGCTGAGAAAATTGAAATAATTGATCTTAGTTATGAAGTTTTGGAGGAAAAAACTAAAGTGATTGCTGATCGAGATAAACAGATTGCTGACCACCAGGTAAAGGTGGTGGAACTGAACCGCAAACTTGAGCAGTTCAGGAATTCCTCGGCCATCCTTGATCACCTCGTGAGTGATCCAGGTACCTCTGCAAAGAGGGGAGGAATCGGATATAATGAAGTTCCACCACCCTTTAACCACAACTATACTTATAATCCGAGTGTTCAGAAATCTGTCGATTTCGAAGTTCCTCAGACAACTCCAATCAAGATTACAAGTGTAAAACCAAGTGTTAGCTGTGGAGAAACAAGTTCGAAAGTTTCTAATGTGAATATTTCTGTTTTGAGTCCAGTCTCATCGGATTCGGATAAGTTGTCTGAATCTGATCAGACAAAAGAGAAGGTAGGGTTACCCACCGATGGAGATAAAAATGAAGTTTCTAAAAAGAGTTCTCCACTCAATCCGTACGTCCCACCTTATGTGAGACGAACGGCTGGTAACGCTGCCTCTACATCCAAACCAACATTTGACAAGAAAATGGAGAGTAGATGTTGCTTTAGATGTAACAAGTTAGGACATCTAGTTGCAGATTGCCCTTTGAAACCGAGATTTAGAGATGTAAAGACAAATAAAAATGAGAATAAGCATCATTTTGTTCCTGCTAAAAATGAAAACTTTAAAAAATGCCAAAATATAACGAATTCAAGTTTTCATAAAAACCAACCTCATTTTTACAACCAAACCTCAAGATATAACACCTTCAATTCTCAAAGGTTTGGAAGGCATTACACACAATCTGTAGGGAGATTCCCTAACAGGACTTACAGAAATTATCCTGATGCTAACTTAAGAAAGCCAGGGTACGGGACGTATCGATCCAAGACCAATTGGTCTTGGGTCCCAAGATTCTAACTCTTTGTTTTATTGTGCAGGAACAGTTGAACAGGGCTGCAAACAATCTTTGGATTGTAGATAGCGGCTGTTCCAGGCACATGACAGGCAACAGACACTTGTTGCAAGACTTAAAACCTGTTCAGGGAGCTAGAGTTAGTTTTGCTGGTGAAAGCGGAGGAAGGATTACCGGTAGAGGAACTGTGTCGAATGGGAGAATGACACTTGAAAACGTAAATTTTGTGGAGGAATTAAAGCACAATCTGCTGAGTGTGTCGCAGATCTGTGATAAAGAATACACTGTCCATTTCACTAAGAATGAAGCGATTGTATTGAAGCCTGGTTTTCATATACCAGAAGAATGGATAGTAATGAAAGCTCCACGTGAAACGAATACATACGTGATGGATATGAGGTCTACTGAAATGGCCACCGGAGAATCCTGTTTAATGACAAAGGCAAGCGAATCAGAATCAGAATTATGGCACAGGAGAATGGGACATATTCATCTTCGTAAGATGAACTTCATTGTCAAAAATGGGCTTGTGATGGGCGTTCCCTTAAAGAGTTTTAACTTTGAAGATAAATGCATAGCGTGCAAGAAGGGAAAACAACACAAGAAAAGCCATCTCACCAAGACGATCAACTCAATTGCTGGTACTCTAGAACTACTTCATATGGATCTCTTCGGTCCGGTGAATGTACAAAGTCTAGGTGGTACTTCTTACTGCTTGGTGATAACTGATGATTACTCGCGATACTCGTGGGTATATTTTCTGAAAACGAAAGACGAGACGACTCAGATGGTGAAGAATCTGATTACAAAAGTCGAGAACGTCATGAGTAAATCAGTTAAATTCATCAGAAGCGACAATGGGACAGAGTTCAAGAACTTTGAGATGGAAATCTTTTGTCTTCAGAAGGGTATTGAGCATCAATACAGCGCTCCGTATACTCCACAACAGAACGGAGTAGCTGAAAGGAAGAACCGAACGTTGATTGAAGGAGCCAGAACTATGCTGGCAGACTCAAAGCTTCCTGTGATGTTCTGGGCTGAAGCAGTTGCTACAGCCTGCTATGTTCTGAATCGGGTGTTAACCGTTAAGAGACTTGGAAAAACTTGTTACGAGCTTATGCACGGAAGGAAGCCCAACTTGTGCGGTCTTGAACCTTTTGGGTCTCCTTGTTCGATTTTGAAGACTAACTCGAAATTTGGTGAAGTAGCCGATGAGGGAATCCTAGTCGGTTATGTTGTTGGGACTCCCAACAGACGGGTCTTCAATACGACAACTTGCAAGGTGGAGGTGGTTTGTAACACCGACATTACTAGTTACCAACCGCCAAAACCAAGCAATGGACCTGCTGAGCTGTTTGACTATGTTAAACTTTTTAAGTCGTTTAACGTACCTACTTTGGAAATTTCTGAAGAAGACGAAAGAGCAGTGACGAAGATGATTTTTGATGAGGAAGAGGAGGTAGTGCAACATCAGATGACAGAAAAATCTCAGCCTTCCACATCAAATCCTATCGATACCCCTGCGGCCTCAACTGAAGATGAGTTTATTAATCCTTTTCACTCTCAGCCAGAAACAACCATAGACGAGATCTCTTCGAACTTGGAAGACAATTTACATGTCGGTGCTGTTCCGACCACGAGAATTCACAAAGATCACCCTTTGGAGAACGTTATAGGTGATGTGTCCTCGAGTGTACAAACCAGAAGTAGCTTGAATGAGCACACCTGTGTTTATACAAGCATAAAAGAAACGGGTATAATGAATGAATGTTTGTACTCCTGCTTTATAAGCCAAATTGAACCAAAGAATTATCAAATGGCTTTAAAGGACAGCTCGTGGGTCGAAGCCATGCAAGAAGAATTGGCTCAGTTCGAGAAAATGGAAGTTTGGACCTTGGTTGAAAAACCAAGAAATGTGCATGCTATAGGCACGAAATGGGTGTTCAAGTGTAAGAGGGATGAAAAGGGGATTATCGTGAGAAATAAGGCGAGGCTGGTTGTTAAAGGTTTTAATCAACAAGAGGGTATTGACTACAATGAGGTTTTCGCTCCTGTTGCCCGGTTAGAAGCGATTCGATTGTTTTTGGCGTTTGCTGCATCTAAAAAGATGAAGGTGTTTCAGTTAGATGTGAAGAGCGCGTTTCTTAACGGGAAAGTTGATGAGGTTGTGTTTGTTGAACAACCTCCGGGTTTTCCTGACCCAGACTTTCCGGATCACGTATACAGGTTGAGCAAGGCGTTATATGGGTTACATCAGGCACCTCGTGCCTGGTATTCAACGTTATCGGACTACTTGCTAGAAAATGGTTTTGAAAGGGGATTGATTGACAGTACGCTGTTTGTGAAGAGAGAAGGATGTGACTTCTTACTGGTTCAAGTCTACGTGGATGATATCATTTTTGCTGCATCAAGAGTATCCATGTGTCAGGATTTTGAGGCTGTCATGAAGAAACGATTCGAGATGAGTGCTATGGGTGAACTAACCTTCTTTCTAGGATTGCAGGTTGATCAGAAGAAGGATGGGATGTTCATTCATCAAACAAAGTATGTTCATGATGTGCTGAAGAGATTCAAGATGGAGGACAGTTCTCCATATGACACCCCAATCTGCGTCAATCACAAATTGGGCGCTGAATCAGATGGTGACGCAGATGTGGACCCTACTCTGTATCGGGCGATAATAGGTTCATTAATGTATTTAACTGCTTCTAGGCCCGATATAATGTTTTCTGTTTGTCTTTGTGCTCGTTTTCAGGCAAACCCAAAGGAATCTCACATGAAAGGTGTGAAGAGGATTTTGCGGTATCTTAAGGGCAAGCCGAAACTAGGGTTGTGGTACCCAAAGGGGGGAGACGTTGAACTGGTGGCGTATACAGATTCTGATTATGGTGGCTGTAATCAGAGTCGGAAGTCAACAACAGGAGGCTGTCAGTTTCTTGGAGGAAGATTAGTTTCCTGGCAGTGCAAGAAACAGACATCAGTTGCAATTTCAACATGCGAAGCTGAATACATGGCAGCATCCAACTGCTGCTCTCAGGTTTTGTGGATTCAGCAACAATTGCGCGACTATGGTCTGAATTTCTTACTTACTCCTATTTTAATTGATAACACTGCTGCCATCTCAGTAATTAACAATCCCGTGAAGCACAGTAAAACTAAACATATTGACATTCGTCATCACTTCATACGGGATTGTGCTGAGAAGAAACTGATCAAGATCGAAAAAGTTGATACACTTGAAAATTTTGCTGACTTGTTTACAAAAGCGTTTGATAAATCTAGATTTCAAAACCTAATTGAGCTAAACGGGATGATCAATCCCGAGTAACCATGTCTTTGATTTTCAAAAAAAAAAAAAAAAAAAAAAAAAAAAAAAAAAAAAAAAAAAAACATGGGTCATTTTTGCTTAAAATGAGTCGGTTACCTCAGTTTGATGGACATATCCTAGGATATGTTTTGGTCCTCGTTTCAACTTAGAGAATGAAGATAGCCATTAACCGGAAGACTGAAAGTGACCGGTGCAGCTATGACGTGTGTTCTTTCAGTTGCTGAAAATTAGTCGGTCATACTTAGTAAGAAGGACACATACTTGTATGTGGTCGGTCCAGTTGATCCATTGGATCTTCAGGATAGCCGTTTACCTGACGACTTTGACGTGATTGGGGCGATTGAATTTAAAGTTTTTTTTAAGGTAAATGAAAGTAATTTTCAAGTCTGTTACTTCGTATGAAGTTCTATGCTGTGTTTAACAGAAAATTGATCCAACCTTGGAAAATGATATATATACTAATCGTGTGTGCTTAACTAGTGAAGTTATTAGGCTTAAAAGGCTTTAGAACAGTCATTGTATGTCGTGGTAATTTTTATGGTGCGTAAAAGTGTATGTGATACTAACTTAAACTACTCGAATTTACGTGGAAACTCCTTAAGAGTTTTGAATGTCTTCACACATATCTTTCCGAATGATAGGCAGAAAAGCGACTACCCAGTCATACACGAGCCCCTGAGTGATCTGATTCCCGTGAAGAAAGCATTTCAAGACACTGCAGTGATCCAGATTCGGGACTTGCAGTAGTTTAATACTCCGAAGTCAATAAGAATGTTTGGTTAAAAAAAAAAAAAAAAAAAAAAAAAAAAAACATGTATATTTTTAGTACTTATGAGACATAGTAACAATCAAGACTTCTCATGTCTGGAGTAAGAAGAGAACGGGAAGCAGTCAACGAGTATATACAAGTTAATCAGACATTATGGGTCGAAGTCAATTCGGGGTGACTTGGGTATAGCCAAATACGCTTTGAGAATAGATAGAAGACATCATTATCTCTGAGATGTTGCCAACTTAAATTTTTGAGCTTAACTGAACCTTAATCCGTATCACAGAAACGATGAAAACCATTTACGTTATTTACATGCTTGCAACCTGTGTCTCTATGTCATAATACAGCCAAAGACAGATCTAAGTGACAGTCACATCGTTAGTATGATTCCTGTTAGGATCTTTTCTAAAACGTAGTGGTCCCTGACTAGACTGAAATTTGATCCCTTATTTCGTTAAAATTTTTCTAAGTTTTAGTTTAGTTTTTGTAGTTATATTATTTTATTGTTGGTTACTGGGTCTTGATCATATTTGTTTAACTCTTTTTGGTAATTTCTAAGGTTAAATTCAGGATTATTCAAACTTAAAGGGCTGATTTTGAAAATTACGGGCGAAGTTGTTGAATTCAGCGAAGTTGTGCTTAACTTCGCCTTGGCGAAGTTAAGCGTAACTTCGCCTGAACCAACTCAGCCCTATATAAGGACTTTCTAACGGGAACAGTAACATATATTGAAAACTTTCCGGCGAACATAATATCAAATACAGATTATCCGCGATCTTGTTATCTTCGATTTCGATCCTTGATTTCAGTTTCTAGTACTCATTGACGGTATGTATGGTCAATATCTTTCACAAACATACTCATTCTCTATAGTTTTACCCGGTTCGAGACCTCGGGTCGTCGAACCTTCGAAACCAAGTTTTTCACCTTTGTGTTACGTGGTCATGGTCGTCCTTCACGTTTCAATATCATTAATCCATGCCGTTCTTCATTGATGGATCATTAAATCGGTCCGAAACGTCGGATAACACTTGTTTGAATCTGAACAGTCGCCGTTTCAGATTCAGGCGAAGTTAAGGTTTACGCGAAGTTATTCTCAACTTCGCCAGTGGCTTAAGTTCGCCTTCAGCGAAGTTATCCACAACTTCGCTTGAAGCTTAATTTCGCCTATGGCGAAGTTATCCATAACTTCGCCTTGAACACAACTTCGCCTATTTCAAATTTTTTATAAGTTTATAGACGAACTTACAGATGAAGCGAAGTTGTTCCCAACTTCGCCTCACCTTTAAATTCGCCTGTACATCACAACTTCGCATATGGTACACAGCGAACTTGTGAGATGGTTTTATGGTCTCTAACTTGATTTGTTTTGTGCAGATATGGCTGCTGTTGGAGGTGCTGGCGGTGATGATGGTGATGAGCAACGACAATTCTTCCCAGCTCATAACCAATACATCACTTTGGATCCAGACGCACGAGGCGTTGAAGACTATAGGGAGATTATCACATTTCTCCAACGATCACGAGTTTTTCACGCGATCACTAATACACTACCCATATCTCTGCCCAACATTCAAGATTTCTGGCAGACGGTGTATTATGATTGCAGACCTGAGCCTCCAGTGATGCGAGCAACTGTCAATGGTCAAGACATACAGTTTTCCTCGGAAGACATACGGTTGGCTCTGCAGTTCGGTGATGAAACGAGAGACGACCCAACGGAATTCGTAGCTCCTTTCCGTGACGGAGCTTACTTAAGGATGGGTTATTCGGGTCCGCTGGGGGACTCGCAGAGGAGGAAAGGCTTTCTGCTGGATCAATGGCGCTTTTTGATGCATGTGTTGATAGTATGCATGTCCGGCAGAAAGGCAGGAACAGATGGGATGGGTGCGACGATGCAATCGGCTATGATTGCGCTGACTTACAACCGCAGATATTCGTTTAGTCAGCTAATCTTTTACGAGATTGATCGTCAGAGACGGGCGACGGCGCGCAAGCGTTTTATTATGTATCCTCGGTTCCTACAAATGATTATCAATCATGTCGCTCCGTCTGTACCGCAAAGACGCCCTATCAGATACGTTGAGTGCGTAACAAAACGTATCTTTGCTCAGTGCAGAACGTCGAGCACTCGAAGCAACCCTGAGCGGCGTCCCAGGCATACTCCACTTTTCGGGTATCTCATTAACCCGGAGTATGTTCCTGCAGGAGGGGACGAGTTCAGGGATCCGCAACCACATCAGGCGGCAGCACCTCATGCTGTATCAGCTGCGCCTGTTGTATCTTCTGCTGCTGTGCCAGCTACTATATCTCAGGCTGTGTCCAATGCTGAAAACGTTGATCTAGATGCTGCTTTTAGTGGACATGGTTTGTTTGATATGGATGTCTCGGGTCCTCAGGTTATGGATGTTACCAGAGCAGCTACTTCGGTAGCTGACTCTGATCTAGACGAGACGTTTGCTGAGGCAAGAAGACTTATGGTGTCTCGAGAACGGACTACGGGAAAGAGGCCGAGAACTGTGGGGGAGGATGAGGATGAAGTGGATGAAGAGGAGGCAGTACAGATTGTGCTAAGACGCTCAAGAAGAGAACAGAGAGGGATAGGTTCGGGAGCTGGAGAATCTTCAAGACTAGTACGTTTTGCTCCACCTGCCTTATCTGGTATGTCTCTTATTCCTACTACTGCACAGGTTTCAGCGATCGAGACGTCGGCACCAACAATTGTGTCCCTACCACCTCAACCGCTTAATCCACCGGTGGTAGTTGCACGGTTTGTGGAGTCGACAATCACCTCTACTGCAGGGTTACCAAGTGTACCACCTGCGGTCACTTCTGCTGATGTTGAAGACGTTATTGATGCGTTGAAGGAGTTGGATGAGGAGGAGGACGATGAGTTGATGGATGATGATGACGTGTTGCCTATGGATGAGATTGAGAGGATTGGAGAACAGATTAATGTGGAAGATGTATTAGAAGAAGGTGAGATTGTAGATGAGTCAGTGGAACATGAGATTCCAGCTGTTGAGAGATCAGAATTGGGGGATGAGAGTGTGATAGAAGATACAGTATGGGAGGAGCAGCCGAACTGGAAAGAAGGCTGTGCTCAGTGGTTTGTTAAAACCAAGAAGCCTGCAGTGCCAACGATGTTCAGAAAGACTTATAATATAAAGGGCTATGCAGAGTCAAAGAAAGGAATCATATGCTGGTTGTACGACAAAGAGCTGAAACTATTTGTGATCAAACGGTACGACGGCATTCAGTACTTTAAGAGATTGTTGAGATCTCTGAATTCCTTACCAGAATGTGAGGTGAGAGATTTAGCGAGATTGGGGCTGATCAACAGAAGTAATGATGATATGGCAAGAATCATTGGGAAGATCGTCTGGAAAGAAGCCATTAAAGACAAAAAGTTTGAACTCCTAAAGCCTCAAAAAGGAAAGTTGATAGAAGACAAAGATCGTGGAATGAGGGCTGACGGCAAACCTTGGATGGTAATGAAGTATAAACCAGTCCGTCATTTGAAAGAAGTACCGATGAAAGTTATGCCCAAGAACGATCCGTTCAGGAACCTACAAAACCCCGTGTACGAATAGTTTTAAGTTGCTCAGACAAATTCCCGTGTACGATCCGTTCAGGAACCTACAAAACCAAATGGGTTTTCAGGAACAAAAGGTATGAGAGATGGATTGTAATTATGAACAAAGCAAGACTTGTTGCTTTGGATGCCTACAAGAAGAAGGGATTGACTTTGAGAAAGTCTTTGCACCAGTTGCAAGACTTGAAGCAATAAGAATTTTCCTGGCTTATGCTGCCTCAAAGAATATAAGGGTATTCCAACTTGATGTCAAATCTGCATTTCTGAATGGAAAAATAGAAGAGGAGGTGTATGTAACTCAACCACCAGGATTTGAGGACCCTGATTATCCTAACGAAGTGTATAAGTTATAAAAAGCTTTGTATGGACTTCATCAAGCTCCAAGAGCTTGGTATGATGAGTTATCCAAGCATCTGCTTGAAAATGGTTTTCAAAGGGGAGCTATTGACAAGACCCTCTTTTAAAAGAAGAAAGGAAGGTATTTGCTTTTGTTGCAAGTTTATGTTGATGATATTATTTTTGGGTCAACCAATGAACATATGTGCACGGAATTTGAAGAGGTGATGAAATCCAAGTACAGTATGAGCTTAATGGGAGAAATGAACTTTTTTCTTGGACTGCAAGTTCAACAGAAGGCTAATGGGACTTTCATATACCAATCCAAATATTTGCAGGACATATTAGATAAATTCAAGTGTAATGATCTTAAAACTGCATCAACTCCTACAAATACAAAAGAAACGATGGTAGCAGATGAAAAGGGGGAGCCAGTGGATGAACATGAATACAGAGCAAAAATTGGATCTCTAATGTATCTGACTGCTTCAAGACCAGACATCATGCTTGCTGTGTGTGTTTGTGCTAGATTTCAGTCAAGTCCTAAGGTTTCTCATATGAATGCTGTAAAGAGGATCTTTAGATACTTGAAGGGAAGACGCTGGGTGATTGGTAGATTTGTGAAGCTACAGGACAGTTTCAGACACGGCTGGTTGACTGCAAACAGAAGATCATCAGTTAAGAGGGAGTCTGTTGGTGCATGTTTTGTAACAGATGATCTTTCGTGTTTTATGAATTGAGAGCAACGGTCAAAGGGGAGACTGTTGGTGCATTTTGTGACCGTCGCTATGCAATTCTGACCAGCGGAACGCCACAGGCGAAGTTAGCACAACTTCGCCTTAGGCGAAGTTAGAACAACTTCGCCAACGGCGAAGTTGTAACAACTTCTGCCTTAGGCGAAGTTATCACAACTTCGCCAACGGCGAAGTTAGCACAACTTCGCCTACTGAAGCCCAGGCCCGTGAATGTTTGTCTATATATAGTTGTGTCTTGTTTAGTTTTAGTGATCTAGAAATCAGTGTGTGTTTGAGCAGCTTGTTTATTGAGAGAGAGTAAGAGACTAGAGTCGTGTGAGACGACCCGAGGTAGAGCTCACCTCGGGTCAGTCGTGTTTTTCTGTTTTTGTTACGGTATGTAACGTGATTATTTTATATATGAATCTGCAGATTTGATTATCCATTCTTGTATTTGTTTGTGTATTTGATCGTGTACGTGTTTGTGTTCTTCGTCTATACACCATATACGAGTCTAGGAGGATTCCGCACTCCTAGACCTCGTGCGGATCTCGTATCGATCAGCACCGGGACTAACAGATTCTTTGGTATGTTTATAAAATATTGTATGGAAGTCTACAAGACCGAATTTCTGATCCGATTCAGTGGTTCGAAAATTACTCAGTTTTTTCTCTTGCTCGATGAACATACCCCTTTGGCAATACTGGCAAAATTTAGAACGGGCCCCGGGGTGGCGTCAAGGCATAATTATTGATCCGATTCTTTAGTACGTTAATAAAATATTGTATGGACGTCTCCAAGACCGAATTTCTGATCCGATTCAGTGGTTCGACCCATAATCAGTTTTTTCTCCCGCTCGGCGAACATACCTCTTTGGCAATATTGGCAAAATTTCAAACTGGTCGCGGGGTTGTGCCAGGGTATAAATATTGATCCGATTATTTCTTAGGGTAATCAAATAATATATGGAAGTCTCCAAGACCAAATATCTGATCCGATTCAGTGGTTCGAGCCACACTGAGTCTTTTCTCGGGCTCGGTGAACATACCCCTTTGGTAATACAGGCAAAATTTAGAACGGGCCCCGGGTTGGCGTTAGGGCATAATTATTGATTCGATTCTTTCGTATGTTTATAAAATATTGTATGGAAGTCTCAAAGACCGAATTTCTGATCCGATTCAGTGGGTTCGACCCATACTCAGTTATTTCTCCGGCTCGGTGAACATACCCCTTTAGCAATACTGACAAAATTAAAGAACGGGCTCGGGTTTGGCGTAAGGGCATAATTATTGATCCGATTCTTTTTTATGTTTATAAAATATTGTATGGACGTCTCCAAGACCGAATTTCTGATCTGATTCGGTGGTTCGACCCATAATTAGTTTTTTCTCCGGCTCGGAGAACATACCTCATTGGCAATACTGGCAAAATTTCGAACAGGCAGCGGGGTGGTGTCAGGGCATAATTATTGATCCGATTATTTATTAGGGTAATCAAATATTGTATGGAAGTCTCCAAAACCAAATATCTGATCCGATTCAATGGTTCGAGCCATACTCAGTTTTTTCTCCGCCTTGGTGAACATACCCCTTTGGCGATACCGGCAAAATTTAGAACGGGCCCCGGGTTGGCGTCAGGGCATAATTTTTTATTTGATTCTTTCGTATGTTTATAAAATATTGTATGGAAGTCTTGAAAACCGAATTTCTGATCCGATTCAGTGGTTCGACCCATAATCAGTTATTTCCCTGGCTCGGTGAACATACCCCTTTGGCAATACTGACAAAATTTAGAACGGGCTCGGGGTTCGCGTAAGGGCATAATTGTTGATCGGAATTTTTGGTATGTTTATAAAATACTGTATGGAAGTATCCAAGACTGAATTTCTGATCCAATTCAATGGTTCGACAAATACTCAGTTTTTTCTCTTGCTCGCTGAACATACCACTTTGGCAATACTGGCAAAATTTAGAACGGGCCTCGGGGTGGCGTTAGGGCATGATTATTGATCCGATTCTTTAGTATGTTTATAAAATATTGTATGGACGTCTCCAAGACCAAATTCTGATCCGATTCAGTGGTTCGACCCATAATCAGTTTTTTCTCCGGTTCGGCGAACATACCTCTTTGGCAATATTGGCAAAATTTCGAACAGGTCGCGGGGTGGTGCTAGGGCATAAATATGGATCCGATTATTTCTTAGGGTAACCAAATATTATATGGAAGTCTCCAAGACTAAATATCTGATCCGAATCAGTGGTTTGAGCCACACTCAGTTTTTTCTTTGGCTCGGTGAACATACCCCTTAGGTAATAATGGCAAAATTTAGAACGGGCACCGGGTTGGTGTCATGGCATAATTATTGATTCGATTCTTTCGTATGTTTATAAAATATTGTATGGAAGTCTCGAAGACCAAATTTCTGATCCGATTCATTGGTTCGACCCATACTCAGTTATTTCTCCGGCTCGGTGAACATACCCCTTTGGCAATACTGGCAAAATTAATAACGGGCCCGGAGGTGGCATCATGGCATAATTATTGATTCGAATATTTCGTATGTTTATAAAATATTGTATGGAAGTCTCAAAGACAGAATTTCTGATCCGATACAGTGGTTCGACCCGTACTTAGTTTTTTCTCCGGCTCGGTGATCATACCCCTTTGGAAATACTTGCAAAATTTCGAACGTGCCCAGGGTGGCGTCAGGGCATAATTATTAATCCGATTCTTTCGTATGTATATAAAATATTGTATGGAAGTCTCCGAGACCGAATTACTTATCCGATTCTGTGGTCGACCCATACTAAGCTTTTTCTCCGGCTCGGTGAACATACTCCTTTAGCAATACTGACAAAATTAAAGAACGAGCTCGGGTTTGGCGTAAGGGCATAATTATTGATCCGACTCTTTGGTGTGTTTATAAAATATTGTATTGAAGTCTTTAAGACCTAATTTCTGATCTGATTTAGTGGTTCGACCAATACTCAGTTTTTTCTCTTGCTCGGTGAACATACCCCTTTGGCAATACTGGCACAATTTTGAACGGGCCCCGGGGTGGCGTTAAGGCATAATTATTGATCCGATTCTTTTTTATGTTTATAAAATATTGTATGGACGTCTCCAAGACCGAATTTCTGATCCGATTCAGTGGTTTGACCCATAATCAGTTTTTTTCCGGCTCGGAGAACATACCTCTTTGGCAATACTGGCTAAATTTCGAACAGGCAGCGGGGTGGTGTCAGGGCATAATTATTGATCCGATTATTTATTAGGTTAATCAAATATTGTATGGAAGTCTCCAAGACCAAATATCTGATCCGATTCAATGGTTTGAGCCATACTCAGTATTTTCTCCGGCTCGGTGAACATACCCCTTTGGCAATACCGGCAAAATTTAGAACGGGCCCCGGGTTGGCGTCAGGGCATAATTATTTATTTGATTCTTTCGTATGTTTATAAAATATTGTACGGATGTCTCGAAGACCGAATTTATGATCCGATTCAGTGGTTCGACCCATAATCAGTTATTTCCCTGGCTCGGTGAACATACCCCTTTGGCAATACTGACAAAATTTAGAACGGGCTCGGGGTTCGCGTAAGGGCATAATTGTTGATTGGATTTTTTGGTATGTTTATAAAATACTGTATGGAAATATCCAAGACTGAATTTCTGATCCAATTCAATGGTTCGACAAATACACAGTTTTTTCTCTTGCTCGCTGAACATACCCCTTTGGCAATACTGGCAAAATTTAGAACGGGCCCCGGGGTGGCGTTAGGGCATAATTATTGATCCGATTCTTTAGTATGTTTATAAAATATTGTATGGACGTCGCAAAGACCGAATTTCGGATCCGATTCAGTGGTTCGACCCATAATCAGTTTTTTCTCCGGTTCGATGACCATACCTCTTTGGCAATATTGGCAAAATTTCGAACAGGTCGCGGGGTGGAGCTAGGGCATAAATATGGATCCGATTATTTCTTAGGGTAATCAAATATTATATGGAAGTCTCCAAGACCAAATATCTGATCCGAATCAGTGGTTTGATCCACACTCACTTTTTCTTGGGCTCGGTGACCATACCCCTTAGGTAATACTGGCAAAATTTAGAACGGGCCCCGGGTTGGTGTCAGGGCATAATTATTGATTCGATTCTTTCGTATGTTTATAAAATATTGTATGGAAGTCTCGAAGACCGAATTTCTGATCCGATTCAGTGGTTCGACCCATACTCAGTTATTTCTCCGGCTCGGTGAACTTACCCCTTTGGCAATACTGGTAAAATTTATAACGCGCCCGGAGGTGGCGTCAAGGCATAATTATTGATTCGATTATTTCGTATGTTTATAAAATATTGTATGGAAGTCTCAAAGACAGAATTTCTGATCCGATACAGTGGTTCGACCCGTACTTAGTTTTTTCTCCGGCTCGGTGATCATACCCCTTTGGCAATACTTGCAAAATTTCGAACGGGCCCCAGGGTGGCGTCAGGGCATAATTATTGATCCGATTCTTTCGTATGTATATAAAATATTGTATGGAAGTCTCCGAGACCGAATTACTTATCCGATTCTGTGGTCGACCCATACTAAGCTTTTTCTCCGGCTCGGTGAACATACTCCTTTAGCAATACTGACAAAATTAAAGAACGAGCTCGGGTTTGGCGTAAGGGCATAATTATTGATCCGACTCTTTGGTATGTTTATAAAATAATGTATTGAAGTCTCAAAGACAGAATTTCTGATCCGATACAGTGGTTCGACCCGTACTTAGTTTTTTCTCCGGCTCGGTGATCATACCCCTTTGGCAATACTTGCAAAATTTCGAACGGGCCCCAGGGTGGCGTCAGGGCATAATTATTGATCTGATTCTTTCGTATGATTATAAAATATTGTATGGTAGTCTCCAAGACTGAATTTCTGATCTGATTCAGTTGTTCGACCCAAACTCAATTTTTTCACCACTTTGGTGCACATACCCCTTTGGCAATACTGGAAAAATTTCGAACGGGCCCGGGGGTGGCGTCAAGACATAATTATTGATCTGATTCTTTCATACGTTTATAAAATATTGTATGTAATTCAACAAGAGCGAATTTCTGATCCGATTAAGTGGTTCTACCCATACTCAGTTTTTCTCCGGCTCGATTAACATACCCTTTTGGCAATACTGGCAAAATTTAGAACGGGCCCTGGGTGGCGTCTGGCTTAATTATTGATCCGATTCTTTCGTATGTTTATTCGATTCAGTGGTTCGACCCATACTAAGCTTTTTCTCCGGCTCGGTGAACATACCCCTTTGGCAATACTGACAAAATTTAGAATGGGCTCGGGGTTGGCGTAAGGGCATAATTATTGATCCGACTCTTTGTTATGTTTACAAAATATTGTATGGAAGTCTCTAAGACCGAATTTCTGATCCGATTCAGTGGTTCGACCCATTCTCAGTTTTTTCTCTTGCTCGGTGAACATACCCCTTTGGCAATACTGGCAAAATTAATAACGGGCCCGGAGGTGGCGTCAGGGCATAATTATTGATTCGATTATTTCGTATGTTTATAAAATATTGTATGGAAGTCTCCAAAACAGAATTTCTGATCCGATACAGTGGTTCGACCCGTACTTACTTTTTTCTCCGGCTCGGTGATCATACCCCTTTGGCAATACTGGCAAAATTTCGAACGGGCCCCAGGGTGGCGTTAGGGCATAATTATTGATCCGATTATTTCTTAGGGTTTTCAAATATTGTATGGAAGTCGCCAAGACCAAATATCTGATCCGATTCAGTGGTTTGAGCCATACTCAGTTTTTTCTCGGGCTCGATGAACATACCCCTTTGGCAATACTGACAAAATTTAGAACGGACCCCGGGTTGGCGTAAGGGCATATTTACTTATTCGATTCTTTCTTATGTTAATAAAATATTGTATGGAAGTCTCGAAGACCTAATTTCTAATCTGACTCAGTGGTTCGACCCATACTCGGTTATTTCTCCGGCTCGGTGAACATATTATTTTGGCAATACGGGCAAAATTTATAACAGGCCCGGAGGTGGCGTCAGGGCATAATTATTGATTCGATTCTTTAGTTTGTTTATAAAATACTGTATGAAAGTCTCAAAGACCAAATTTCTGATCCGATTCAGTGGTTCGACCCATACTCAGTTTTTTTTCCGGCTCAGAGAACATACCCCTTTGGCAATACTGGCAAAATTTCGAACGGGTCCGGAAGGATGTTAGGGCATAATTATTGATCCGATTCTTTCTTAGGGTAATAAAATATTGTATGGAAGTCACCAAGACTTAATTTCTGATACGATTTAGTGGTTTGACCCATACTCAGTGTTTTCTTCGGCTCGGTGAACATACCCCTTTGACAATATTGGCAAAATTTATGACAGGCCCCAGGGTGGCGTCAGGGCATAATTATTAATTCGATTCTTTCGTATGTTTATAAAATATTGTATGGAAGTCTCCAAGACCGAATTTTTGATCCGATTCAGTGGCTCGACCCATACTCAGTTTTTTCTACGGCTCGGTGAACATACAACTTTGGCAATACTGGTAAAATTTAAAACGGGCCCCGAGGTGGCATCAGTGCATAATTATTAATCTGATTCTTTCGTATATTTAAAAAATATTGTATGGAAGTATCCAAGATTAAAGTTCAAATCCTATTCAGTGGTTCAACCTATACTCAGTTTTTTCTCCGGCTCGATAAACATCCCCCTTTGGCAATACTTACAAAATTTCGAACGGCCCCGGGGTGGCATTAGGGCATAATTATTGATCTGATTCTTTCGTATATTTAAAAATATTGTGTGGAAGTATCCAAGACTGAATTTCAAATCTTATTCAGTGGTTCGACCTATACTCAGTTTTTTCTCCGGATCGGTGAACATCCCCCTTTGGCAATACTGGCAAAATTTCGAACGGGCCCCGGGGTGGCGTTAGGGCATAATTATTGATCCGATTCTTTCGTATATTTATAAAATATTGTATGGAAGTCTCCAAGACCAAATTTCTAATCCGATTCAGTGGTTCGACCGATACTCAGTTTTTTCTCCTGCTCGGTGAACATACCCCTTTGGCAATACTGGCAAAATTTCGAACAGGCCGCGGGGTGGCGTCAGGGCATAATTATTGATCCGATTCTTTCGTATATTTATAAAATATTGTATGAAAGTCACCAAGACCGAATTTCTGATCCGATTAAATGGTTCGACCCATACTTAGTTTTTTCTCCGGCTCGGTGAACATACCATTTTTGGCATTACTGACAAAATTTCGAACGGGCCTCGGGTGGTGTCAGGGCATAATTATTGATCCGATTCTTTCGTATATTTATAAAATCTTGTATGGAAGTCTCCAAGACTGAATTTCTAAGCCGATTAAGTGGTCCGACGTATACTCAGTTTTTTCTTCGGCTCGGTGAATATATGTAACATCCCAAAATTTCAAGTAATACTATTTTATATTATTTTTTATAATGGAAAAGTTTACTTGGGTAGTAAATGAAATAATAAAGAGGGAAAGATAAGTAGGCTAATTAGATGGATTAATCACGGACTAAATAGGAAAGATTGGCCTTAGGTCCATGGGCTTAAGGGAGTATAAATACCCCCTTAAACCCTAAATCTTTCCATTTCCATCCATCTTATCCATTTTACACCTTAAAACTCACACACATACCCTCTTAAGGGCAGCCGCAAGAAAGAACAAGGATCCAGAATCAAAATCAAACCTTGTATTGATAGATCTTTAGGATACAAGCTAAATAGATGATCAAGTCTCATAACTAAAGCTAGCCGTAGCCTAGAACATCAAAAGGTATGTTCTCTACGATCAAAGATTACATATTTATGAATGGATTGCCATGAAACTAAAACCTAGAGTAGATCGGGTCTAAAGGTTTCATAAAAATGCAAACTTGATGATTAAAATGAACCGAATGGTCTTATGGTGGTATACGGCTCATAGATGAACCCTAGATCTAGCCTATAACGTTTTAACTCTATAAAGGTTTAAGCCATATGTCTAAAACGGGTTAGACCTTGAAGCCGTGATGATAATGGGTGTAAAACGGTTATGAATGATGATGAAAAGGGGTTAAAAGTTCATGATTTGAACCATGGAACAGTTAACTGAGCAAGGTAGAAACATAAAGATAGAAAGATGAGCTGAACTGGAGGTTCTCGGCCAGGACTGAGAGCTCTCGGCCAACCCATGTTTGCGGTCAAAATGAGTTCTCGGTCAACGAGAGTTCTCGGTGACCAAGGGTTCTCGGTCAGTTAAGAGATCTCGGTAACCATGAGTTCTCGGCCAGAAAAGGTTCTCGGTCAACAGAGTTCTCTATTGACTTTGGGCCTGGTTAGTTGGGCCATAAGGCTATGATAAACAGTGGGCCTGATTTACCTGATTGGCCCATATGTAACAGTTAGGCAAACAAGCCCAACTTAGAAAAGTGTTGGTTACTAAAATACCAATTTAAAAAAATATTACGGTTAATTAACAAATATATATTTAACAGTTAGCCGGGCTCAGTTAAAGAAAAGAATAACGATTAACGGAGAGCGTAACAGGATCCAGGTGAGTTTCCAGCCCCACTTTTGTTATGTTTTCGGGGCAGTGTGCATACTCGATGTGAATTGTTAATACACTTACCTTAATTGGTAAGTGTATGTCTTATATGATTACGTATGAATGAATGCTTGACGATGCATGAACGATCTTCGGATATTGCATGTACCGTCAAGGGATAGTTTATAGACATGATTTATATATATATGAAATGTAAAGGACGTATGTACGTATGGAAGTTATAATTACAAATGTATAGACAGGCATGGAAGGTATGGATAGAAAGGGAACGGACCCTAATAATATCCGTGAATATAGGGAACGGACCCTAATAATATCCTCGAATGTAGGGAACGGACCCTAATAATATACCCGAATGTAGGGAACGGACCCTAATAATATCCGCGAATGTAGGGAATGGACCCTAATAATATCCGCGAATGTAGGGAACGGGCCCTAATAATGTCCGCAAATGTAGGGAACGGGCCCTAATAATATCCGCGAATGTAGGGAATGGACCCTACTAATATCTGCGAACGTTTTACGACGAAGTATATGTATATGTGTATGCTTAAAAGGTATGAAGGAAAGTATGATAGTATGAACGTACGAAGAAAGATATATAACTAAGTATGTATATGTACCTTTGGGTGCATATATAAGAATGTGTATGGGTGTATTGTATGTTACCTAATTAACTAGAACTCACTCAGCGTAGCTGACTTTTAGTATGCACGCAGGTGAGTAGGATGAGGCAGCTCGCTTGAGGGGAACACGTGGGATTGAATAAGAGGCTGGCATCGGAAGATTCAAGACGTTCATGTTTAATGTTTTGTTATTTTGAAAGACAAGATGTTTGTTTTAAAACAATTTATGCGTTAATGTAATGTTTTATGAATGTTTTTATATTCCGCGAATGTTTAAATTAACTCTGATATAATGAACTGCGTTTATGAGTAAATCCAACGTCCAAATGTGAGGAATCGGTAACGGGGCCTTACAAGTTGGTATCAGAGCAAAGTTCGAGAGATTTAAGCATCCCATATACTTAGACTCGAACAGAGGATGAGATTTATGTAAGAAAAGAAAGAAGATGCCAGTTCAAGAATGCTATGTGTCACTCAAGCAAGCCCAGTAAAGGGATATGTATGATTGAATAATTGTGTAATATTAGAGACAGGATTAATTGATTTCCTTGGTTGTTTAACTGTTTAAAGTAGAACCAACACAAATAGACTCTTAAAGGGAAGTGTATAGGACACGGAAAGTAACGTGATCAGCTAATCACAGCTGACCACTGTTATTACCTGTTAGCCTTACTATCCTTGTACTAAATAGTTCCTTGAGTGATGATGTTTGTGTTTTCCTTAGAGTACGATGGCTGGAACGGGAGGAAATGTAGAAGCCGGAGGAATTGTGAGAACTGAAGGTCGCACTGGGCAACGTGGCAGGCCTCGTCATGTCCAACGACCCTCAGTTGAAACAAATTCTAACACCGGAGATGAAGGAAGCGCAAGCTGGAGGAGATCCGAATAACAACGAAGGGGTTCAACTCGATCCCACAATTCAAGTAGCTATTGTTCAAGTTGTAGCCACTGCTATAAAGAATATTACTCCTGGGGGGTCTGCTGAAATCCGTGAAAGAACTGCTGGAGGGGCAGGAGGTTATGGTAGGAAAGATGAGGAAGAGGAGAGGGAGGCCTAGAGTGGGGTTAAATCTGTGAAAGCCGGTGACGGGAAAAGAGGCCGAGGTGGATGTAACTATAAGTCCTTCAAGGGATGTGACCCACCAAAGCTAACCGGTTTAGGCGACGCAATCGCTACTCTCCAATGGATAACCGCCATGGATAAGATTATCTGCATTAACGAGTGCCGACCCGACCAAGCTGTCGGTTATACCAACCAATCGTTTGGTGAGGAGGCAATGTATTGGTGGGAGTCAGTTGAGCAGAGGAAGAGTCGGGAAGAGATAAAGGCTATGAAGTGGGTTGATTTGAAAGACTTGGTAATGAAGAGATTCTGTGCTGATGCAGAGGTTGAAAGAGTTGAGATGAATTTTTTGAATTTGAAGACGGGTAAGATGACACACCGCGAGTACACTACTGAATTTAACCGCCTGTCTAGGCTCGTGCCGGACATGGTGAACACTGAGGCCAAACAAATCAAGTGTTATGTGAGAGGGCTACTGCATAACGTCCGCACATTGGTCGAGACTAGTAAACCTGCTACCTTTAACTCTGCTGTAGAACTCGCAGAGATGGTTTACGATGATTTGGCGGTGGATGATGCGGTGATAGAAGAGAAGAAAGAGAAGAAATGGGCTGTTCCTGCTAAACAAACTGGTACTCAGTCATGGAACCCCAAGGAGAAGAAACAGAAGGTGTGGGAAAGGAAGACGTGTAAGACGTGTGGTAAGATGCACGTTGGTGAGTGCAAGTGGGGTAATGGTTCTGATGTGTGCCATAAGTGTGGGAAATCTCTTGGTGGAGAGTGTAGGCTATAGTCAAATACCTGTTATAAATGTGGAAAGGTGGGGCATTACGCTCATGAATGCAACGCCGAACCCACATGTTACAAGTGCGGGAAGAAGGTTCATATGGCCAGGGAATGTACTGAAGCAGGTAGTGGTGGAAAGAAAGATGCTGAGCCGTCAAGGCCGAAGACTAGAGCCTACATGCTGACTCTGGAACAAGCTAAGCAGATTCTAGATGTCATTACAGGTACGATTTTAGTAAACGGAATTTCTGCTTAGGTATTATTTGATTCGGGTGCTAATAGAAGTTTCGTAGCTACGCCCTTTAGTAAATTAGCTAAAATGAACTGTTGCCGAGTGTCTGAAACTTTTATTGTAGAAACCGCTAGTGAAACTTCGGTTAAAATAATGAAAATGGTTAAGGACTGTAAGATAGAGTTAGAGGGACATGAGTTCCCTGTTACCTTGTACGTTATAACCTTAGGAGGGTTCGATGTGGTTTTGGGAATGGATTGGTTTTCCGAGTATGAGGCTCAGATAGTGTTCGACCAACTGCAAGGTTCAAGTTGGTTCTCACGAATAGATATCAGATCAGGCTATCATCAGTTAAAAGTGAAAGAGGCATACATCCCTAAAACAGCGTATAGGACGCAGTATGGACACTACGAGTTCCTCGTAATGTCATTCAGTCTCACGAATGCTCCCGCAGCATTTATGGACATGATGAAATGGGTGTGTCGGCCTATGTTGGATAAATCGGCAATCGTCTTTATTGATGACATAATGAATTATTCAAAGAACAAGACTGATCATGCTGAGCATTTTAGAGAGGTATTGGAGACTCTGAAGGAATAGAAGTTGAATGCTAAGTTTTCGAAATGCGCGTTCTGGTTGCGAGAAGTGCAACTTCTAGGTCACGTGATTAATCCTGAAGGAATTATGGTGGACCCCGCTATGATTGAAGTGATAACAAATTGGAAGACTCCACAAAATCCGACTGATATACGGAGCTTCTTAGGGTTAGCTGGCTACTACAGGAGATTCATCGAAAGTTTCTCCAAGATAGCCGCACCGTTGACCAGTATGACCCGAAAGTCGGTATTTTTCAGTTGGGGTAAGTTCCAAGAAGAAGCTTTTGAAGAATTAAAGAAGAGACTCACACAAGCTCCAATCCTTGCCCTACCCATGGTGACAAGGATTTGGTTGTTTGTACTGATGCTTCGTATCGTGGGTTAGGTTGCGTGTTGATGCAACGAGAAAAAGTGATAGCATACGTGTCTAGACAGTTGAAAGTCCATGAGAGTACTTATCCGACGCGGGATTTGGAGCTAGCAGCAGTAGTGCATGCTCTTAATATCTGGAGACACTACTTGTATGGTACTAAGTGTATGGTACTAAGTGCATGCTCACTTTCTGCCTATACGAGAGGCTATCTCGTCAGAAACATTAGCAAGTTTGTTCATTAAAGAGGTTATGTCCAAGCACGGAGTACTGTTATCGATCGTGTCTGATAGAGATACTCGGTTTACTTCAAGATTCTGGAAGAAGTTCCATGAAGCTATGGGAACAAGGTTGAACATCATTTTGGCGTATCATCCTCAAACAGATGGACAGTCTGAAAGGACGAACCAAACCCTTGAGGATATGCTATGTGCTTGTGTTTTAGACTTTGGTGGAATTTGGGATGATCATCTGCATCTGGCAGAGTTCTCCTATAACAACAGTTACCATTCGAATATCGGCATGCCACCGTTTGAAATGTTTTATGGTAGACGATGTAGAACCCCGGTGTGTTGGGGTGAGACTGGACAGACAGAAATGGGAAGCCTAGAAGTTGTTCAAGAAACGTCTTCAAAGTTGGATCAGATTAAGGCTAGAATGAAAGCTGCTCAAGACAGGCAGAAGTCGTATGTTGATAAGCGGCGACGACCAATCGAGTTTAACGTTGGTGACAACGTGATGCTCAAGGTCTCTCCTTGGAAGGGAATCATTCGATTCAGAAAGAGAGGAAAGTTGAGTCCAAGGTACATTGGACCATTTAAGATTTTAAATCGTGTGGGTGAAGTAGCTTATAAGCTGGATTTACCCGATGAATTAGAAGGAATTCACTCAACCTTCCATGTTTCTCATCTGAGAAAGTATCTGGCTGATGACACGTCGCACGTGCCATTGATGGACATTTAGGTTGATGAACAGTTGAACTACGTTGAGCAACCAATAGAGATAGTTAACCACAAAGAGAAGAAACTTCGTCAAAAGGTTATACCTTTGGTGAAAGTGATATGGAGGCATCTTAAGGGATCAGATGCTACTTGGGAAGCTAAGGATGAAATGCGCAAGTTTTACCCTAATCTGTTCATGTAATAGTTAGGTTTCGGGGACGAAACCTCTTTAAGGAGAGAAGACTTGTAACATCCTAAAATTTCAAATAATAATATTTTATATTATTTCATATAATGGAAAAGTTTACTTGGGTAGTAAATGAAATAATAAAGAGGGAAAGATAAGTAGGCTAATTAGAAGGATTAATCATGGACTAAAAAGGAAAGATGAGCCTTAGGTCCATGGGCTTAAGGGAGTATAAATACCCCTTTAACCCTAAATCTCTCCATTTCCATCCATCTTATCCATTTTACACCTTAAAACACACACACACATACCCTCTTAAGGGCAGCTACAAGCAAGAACAAGGATTCGGGATCAAAATCAAACCTTGTATTGATAGATCTTTAGGATACAAGCTAAATAGAAGATCAAGTCTCATAACTAAACCTAGTCGTAGCCTAGAACATCAAAAGGTATGTTCTCTACGATCAAAGATTACATTTTTATGAAAGGATTGCCAAGAAACTCAAACGTAGAGTAGATCGGGTCTAAAGGTTTTATAAAAATGCAAACTTGATGATTAAAATGAACCTAATGGTCTTTTGGTGGTATACGGCTCATAGATGAACCCTAGATCTAGCCTATAATGTTTTAACTCTATAAAGGTTTAAGCTTTATGTCTAAAACGGGTTAGACCTTGAAGCCGTGATGATAATGGGTGTAAAACGGTTATGAATGATGATGAAAATGGGTTAAAAGTTCATGATTTGAACCATGGAACAGTTAACTGAGCAAGGTAGAAACATAAAGATAGAAATATGAGCTAAACTGGGGGTTCTCGGCCAGGACTGAGGGTTCTTGGCCAACCCATGTTTCCAGTCAGAATGAGTTCTCGGTCAACGAGAGTTCTCGGTGACCAAGGGTTCTCGGTCAGTTAAGATATCTTGGTAACCATGAGTTCTCGGCCAGAACAGGTCCTCGGTCAACATAGTTCTCTGTTGACTTTGGGCCTGGTCAGTTGAGCCCAGAGGCTATGATAAACAGTGGGCCTAATTTACCTGATTGGCCCATATGTAACAATTAGGCAAACAAGCCCAACTTAGAAAAGTGTTGGCTACAAAAATACCAACTTAAAATAATATTACGGTTAATTAACAAATATATATTTAACAGTTAGCCAGGCTCAGTTAAAGAAAGGAATAACGATTAACGGAGAGCGTAACAGGATCCAGGTGAGTTTCTAGCCCCACTTTTGTTATGTTTTCAGGGCTGTGTGCATACTCGATGTGAATTGTTAATACACTTACATTAATTGGTAAGCGTCTGTCTTACATGATTACGTATGAATGAATTCTTGACGATGCATGAACGATCTTTGGATATTGCATGTACCGTCGAGAGATAGTTTAGAGACATGATTGATATATATATGAAATGTAAACGACGTATGTACGTATGGAAGTTATAATTACGAATGTATAAAAAGGCATGGAAGGTATGGTTAGAAAGGGAACAGACCCTAATATTATCCGCGAATGTATGGAACGGACCCTAATAATACCCGCGAATGTAGGGAACGGACCCTAATAATATCCGCGAATGTAGGGAACGAATTTCTTGAAGTCTCCAAGACCGAATTTCTGATCCGATTCTGTGGTTCGACCCATACTTAGTTTTTTTCTCCGGCTCGGAGAACATACCTCTTTAGCAATACAGGCAAAATTTCGAACAGGCCCCGGGGTGGCATCATTGCATAATTATTGATCCGATTCTTTCGAATGTTTATAAAATATTGTCTGGAAGTCTCCTAAACTGAATTTCTGATCCAATTCAGTGGTTCAACACTCAGTTTTTTCTCCGGATCGATGAACAAACCCCTTTCGCAATACTGGTAAAATTTCGAACGGGCCCCGGGGTGAAGCCAAGGCATAATTATTCATCCGATTCTTTTGTATGTTTATAAAATATTGTATGGAAGTCTCCAAGACCGAATTTCTGATCCGATTCAGTGGTTTGACCCATACTCAGTTTTTTCTCCGGCTCGATGAACATACCTCTTTGGCAATACTGGCAAAATTTCGAACAGGCCGCGGGATGGTGTTAGGGAATAATTATTGATCTGATTCTTTCTTAGGGTAATCAAATATTGTAAGGAAGTCTCCAAGACCAAATATCTGATCCGATTCATTGGTTCGATCCATACTCAGTTTTTTCTCCGGCTCGGGGAAAATACCCCTTTGGCAATACTGGCAAAAATTTAGAACGGGCCCCGGGGTGGCGTCAGGGCATAATTATTGATTCGATTCTTTCGTATGTTTATAAAATATTGTATGGAAGTCTCGAAGACCGAATTTCTGATCCGATTCAGTGGTTCGACCCATACTTAATTATTTCTCCGGCACGGTGAACATACCCCTTTGGCAATGCTGGAAAATTTTATAACGGGCCTGGAGGTGAAGTCAGGTATAATTATTGATCTGATTCTTTCGTATGTTTATAAAATAATGTATGGGAGTCTCCAAAACCGAATTTATGATCCGATTCAGTTGTTCGACCCATACTCTATTTTTTCTCCGGCTCGGTGAACATACCCCTTTGGCAATACTGGCAAAATTTTGAGCGGGCCCAGGGGTGGCGTCAGGGCATAGTTATTGATCCAATTTTTTCTTAGGGTAATAAAATATTTATGGAAGTCACCAAGACTGAATTTTTGATCCTATTCAGTGGTTCACTCAGTTTTTTCTCCGGCTTCGTGAACATACCCATTTGGCAATACTAGTAAAATTTAGAACGGGCCCCGGGGTGGCGTCAGGGCATAACGTAGTGCGAACATGAGAACGACCGTACTACAGTTCCTTTTCTATCTATAACAAGGAGAAAATTTTTAAACAATGATAAAATCCTACGTCAAATAAAGATATAAATTGATTGTAACATAAATTACGTAAAATGTAAATAATTTAAGTTAAGTTTTAAAATTAGAAGTAATAATTAAAAGGGATTTTGGAAATTCACCGTAATAAAATTCATTATTCACTTTTGCTAGTTGTATATTTGTTGTTGGTCATCAAATTTACTAAATGATAAATAATAAACAATTCATAACAGAAAAAGACAAATGGAAACCATCTTGTTTACCTTTCCCACACATATTTCAACATTTATTTTACAGTTAGCAGCACCACTTTCTTTGCCGGTAAGCTGGAAAATATATGAATCACAATTTCTGAACTCCTTTTCTATCTTCACTTTAACTATTTAGTCTATTTATGAGGGTCAAAACCTGTAAAAACGATCTTGGGGGCAGTTACTCCTATTCAAAGGTCGCTAGACCACCGGACCCTCCTGTGGTTCCGCTCCTGAACCTCCTCATAACCACTTCAGGTGTAGGTTTTGTGTAAACTAATTATGATCATATTCTTTGTGATTTAATGGTTAAGAACTTGGTTGAATATGTTATTTGGTTTTGTTTGTTTTATCAACTGATTGTTTAAACAATTTATGTTTTTGTTTATCAGATCTTGCATCACTTATTTGGTTAGGTTCATCAACCTTTAGGAATAATCGCTAGTCAGTACAACCTAATTGATTTTCATAATATAAAACCGGTAATTGGGTAGATCAGGTTCAGTTGTGTCAACAATTCGGTTAGGGTATCGTTTGTCATCACAACCCAACTATTAGGTCTAGTAATTATTGCGCAATCAATTTATCTGAATATGTGATTAGTTGGTCATCGCATTACCTGAACCTGAAGTGAATCACTCTTTTCTCATAATTGTTTACAAACTTTAAAAGTAATCGTGTGCATTCAAATATCTTTCTAAATCACTTGACATCGTTTGTCCGCTTAATATAATAATAAATAAGTCATGATTTTTATCAACACTTTCCTTTGATTCCCGAGGAGACGAACTTACTTACTCGTACTAGTTATAGGTACTTAAGCCCTTATAAATACTTTTTTATTAGAGCACGACATCTACATCACACCCCTAATAACATTATTCTTGATTTCATCCTATAATTTTATTAAATACCCAAATGTGTTATTTCGGGCAAACCACCGAGTCCGTTTGTGTCGGCTAATGAGGAAATAAAAAAGATAATAATAAATTACATGTTTGATTTATGTTACATGATATTATGCTTACAGTTTTTGATACCTAGTGTTTTGTTAAGTTTTGCATCAACCGAGTGGCCATCATGTCCCTTTGCCACTGCAAACTCTCATACCAATAACCCACTAACGCTTTTCTTGGTTTCAAGGTTTAAAAATCAAAACGATTATTATTCTTTTTTTGATTAGGACTAGAGTCATGCAATTTAGTGAAACAATTGTCTAAACAACTAAAAACATTTAGAAAAATGTTTTTTTTTTTTTAAAACACATTTAAATGTGTTTTTCTCATACTTCTCACCAAATCGATTTAACAAAGTGAATCTTAGTCGACTAAAACTATCAATTAAACTCCCTCACTGTGAGGTGAAATAGGAATTTGTTAACCCTATGTTGATTAGAGATAATGATGAACCCCTAGAAAAATCGAACGAATACACTACTAAAATCGAATACCTTCGATCATTAAATGTTGAATAGTCATCGATCACCTCTCTAGTCCTTTTGATAAAAATAGAGACGACATCATTAACAAATATAGGTTGACATTGTGACATCCGTCAAATTTCGTATTCATACTTGTATTTGTTTACCTGAACCGGGTTTTGTATTTGGATTTTTGATCATTAATAAAATGTGCATTTATTAGTAAATATTGTTCGTGTGTGATTTATTTTGTATTATTTTATTGTCTATATTCATTAAACAATCCTCAAACTCATTTATTAAATACCATTATTGCACTTAATTAAAGTTCAGGGACTAAAAGTCTAAAAAAAATATGATTTTATGTCCCGTCGCGCTATGAGAGGCGTGGAAACAAACCCGCCGTGACGCGCGACGTGAGGGTGTCTATGAAATCTTCTAGGCCCGTCGTGCTCTGGGCGGACGTGGCGGGTCCCGTTGTGGCGCGCGATAGACCTTGCTATTAGTTTAAAATTTTCTTTCAACGATTTGATCCTCCAAATTGTTTCAATCAACTTGATATTCTAGATTAGTCTCCACTAAATGTATGTGGATGATTTCCCATCATTAATTCGCTAATTTGTTGGCTAAGTTAATTCTTTTTAATTTATTCACAATTAAAACTTTCCCTAAACCAAATATTTACTAAAACTTGTAAATTAATGAGTTGTAAACAAGTTTTCTGTATAAACCAAAACCCCTAAACCATAATCCTCATCGAAACCTCACTCTCAATTTGTCAGTTGGTGCTAAATTCAAGTGTTCTTGTTGCTTTGACTTTTAAAGTTAACTTTGCTTCCTTTAATGATTTCTCATAGTTCTCAAGGTTATTTCATGTAAGTTTGTGAAGGTTCTCTGTTCATAATCATCCATGGATCAAAATCTCTCAATTAATTTCAATGATTGAAGGGATTTCAACTGAACATCCATGGATCAAAATCTCTCAATTAATTTCAATGATTGAAGGGATTTCAACATCCAATTGGATTAAATTCGTTTTAAGGTTCTTTAGACTTTAAATTGGGGTTTTTCGTTTAGCTAACGTTCTCATCGGTTTTACTTTTAACTTTTCTTTATGTCATCTTATTCCTCATATTTTGGACATGTCGGAACCGAATCCGACCTTATGTCAATATTTGGACTTACTACGAACTGAAATCTTGCTTAAACACACTTTTTCACTATTTTTAGTTTTAAGTTTAAATGGTCAGGTTTTATTATTTTTATTTATTTGGTATTATTGTTGGATTTTAGGGTTCAATTCACAAGTTTGGGTAAGTCCTTAACCCCCCTTGGAACCTTTGATTTGGTTTGGTTACTTTGGGAGGTATTTTAAATACTGTCTTTTGGGCTCCGTTACTTTAGCCATACTTAATTTTGGCCGTGTTTGCTACTGGGTATATTTCTCTTATCATTTGGAGAACCAATTTCTAAGGTATCCTCTTCAAGTCTCCCCAGTCCATTGTATTCGTTATTTATGACGAGCGTAATGGACCTATATTAGTTCCTCGTTACATTATTAATTAACTCTCCCCAGCTCTTTCTTTATTCTTAGGAGGTGTCCGTTGATGTTGTTTTCTCTATTGGCCCGATTTTCGTGTTATCTCAAATAGCTCAAAACTTCTCTATGTACCTATTAAAAACATTTGTCCGTCTTCGAACCTTATTCACAAGGTTAGTGCCGATATCCTTTGTCGATATCACCATTATCTCAGCGATTGCTAGAGTGAGAATGTTATTCTTAGGCGTGTTTCCAAGGTAGCTTCCTCAAGTCTTTCTCATATGTTATCCTTATAAATTATGATGAAGGTAATGGACTAAACCCCGACCTGACTTATCTTTCCCTTTCTTTGATTTATACTATCTAAATCTCCTTTTATCTTTTTAGCCCATTACTGGACCACACTTGAACCCACGCTATTTTTTAAAATGCCTCTCATGCTTCCTCAACATGTCATGATACCTTTCGAATCATCTGCCTTTCGCTTAACTTTGGCTCCCTTTTTCCACTTTCAAATTTACATTTCCTATCTCCTTCTTATCTGGTAGGTATGACGTTTGGTTGGAGTAGTTAGTACTCTCCAAGTATCTTGGTTTGTTTCTCCTGGGCTTCCCTGACTTGGTCCCTGTCATAGGAGACCCATTTGTATAGAAGGCTTTACAAGCCCCTTAGTCCTTATTCTTTATGATAAGGACAAGAGACTAATGTAGTCCTAGCCCATCTTTCTCATCACATACATGATAGGTTCATGCCTTTTAGACCCATTCATTGGCCTAGTTTAGGACGAGATCCTCTTTCTAGCTGAGGTAGATGATATATAGTTCCCATGAGCCTGACTCAGTTCTCTTGATAGTTTGAACCTACACGGTTCCTATTCTATTTGATAAAGGATGAGTAAGCCATAAACATAATGGGTTGATTCCATTTTGACTCATCAAATTTAGACCCAGTAAGGTTGAGATGGCGTAGTCATGGGATGAGATAAGGACAAAGCATTATAAGCTCATCCCCAAACAATGGGCCCAGTTTTGTAATTGTCTCTTCAAGTTCCCCAGTACCTTTTGCTAATTATTTATCATTGGGATAAGGGACTTTGAACCCGAGTTTCTTTAACATAACCCATAAAAGGTTAAGTTTTCATTCTTGGGTAGCTATTTTGGTTGTAAGTAATCTCATTCTTCTTGTTGAATAACCCTCCCAAAGTTGTTAGCAGCCAATTAGCAGGCTCTAATAATGATAATGCTATTCTTGCTTTACTAGTATCGAACGAAGACACAAAAAATTTCCAATGTAATGATATATAATGAAAATGTATCAAACCATCGACATTAATCATGATGATTTGAATTATATCCGTATATTTCTCTTGTCGGTAAATATGAATAAAGTTAAAGATGTTAGTGGATATTGTGTTTTTGATTCAAGGATGCATTTAAACACATTTTGGGCTATATGGTTCACCTCTTGCTTGTGGGTGTATCATGATGTTTTCAGTTTGTGTGCGAATGGATTATAAGGTTTCCAACCTGTGAGGTGGATGTGTATCTTAGCTATAAATTCGTAGTCGGGCTTTCCTTTCACTTGTTGTGAAGAAGATTCGATTGCCTTTCTCCCTGGGGGGGGCGTATATTTATGGTGTCCCATTTATATAAATCGTGAGCCTCACACAAGGGGCCATATCCCACTTGGGGGAATATAGGTTCCAAGAGTCTTAGAAAGGGATATTTTCCTCTGGGGAAATTATGATTATTGAGCCTCATAGATTGGGCTATTTTCCTCTAGGAAATTATGATTATTGAGCCTCATAGATTGGGCTATTTTCCACAGGGGAAATTATAAGTATTAAGCCTCATGGATGGGGCTATTTTCGTATATGGATCCAGACCCCTTAGCCGAGCCTTCCTTTCACACTTGTGAAAGAGAATTGATGCCGTTTTTCCATTAGTGGAGAACTATAAGTAATGTGCCTCTTACAAAGGGCTTATATCAAACCCTTTAACCCAAATCGATAATCATGATCCAACCCGTAACCTGCGATCCATTTTGGTTTTCTTGGATCTTAATCTTCAAGTTATACATGGAATTGATTTGTGCATATTATTCATTATACCAAATGCGGCTTTAACGACATACTTAATTAGGAATTAAAGATCAAAACGATTGTTTTTACATTATTACAATAATCGTCTATATCATATTAGGTAGTATACCATTAGGAATCATAAAAATACAATAGATCACGTGTAAGTCCTTGGAACGGATCTTTCAATATGATATCAAACTATCTCATAGTTAAGCGGAAATTAACACTAGACGCTTCAAGGTAAAATATTTAAACACATGATGAACACAAGAGGAATGCTTCAAAACACACATATTATTACGTCTGGTGCTTAAGCACTTTGTTACACGTGATCTCGTTCACACAACCTTATGAACGGCCAACCTACAAAACCTAGATACAATGTGAATATATAGGTACTACACCCTAGCCCAACATAAGCCCAAAAGCCCACCAAGATCACTTAGATCTCGGTTCATGCAAGCCCAAACCAAAGTACAAACCAAACAAATGTAAGCCCAACAATCTCCCCCTTGATTTGTATCTTCATCTTCAATCATGCTCCAAAATATTTGCATCTGCTTCTTTATATCCACAAAACCACAAACCCATTCTGATAAACGATCCCACCATCCTTGTATACTTAAGCGGCAGGTTTGAACAGTGGTTTAACCACAATCTGAAAATTGGTAAGAGTCTTGATATCTCTTTCATGGAATTTTAGCAAATCACATGGACCAACAAACCGGAATTGTCCCTTTCGTAGACGAATAACAACTATAGCTGTTTCACTGTCGTACGAATAACAATCGTTGTTCTCTATATTCACTAATTCTTACAATGCATTTGTTGCCTAAAATCTTATCCACACAAGCATTGGACAAGATGATTTGGAGCAAATTGATGTTGATGACCTTGTTACCTGGTTACCAAGTGACAGACAACCATGTTGGTTTTAAGAACCAAGAGATTTTTTGTAACAACTCGGGTTTTTCTCGATTAGCCTAATACCCGACCCGTTTTCTTTTTCGGATAATATATAGTCAATAAAAGATCGCGTTTACCGAGTATAATATTTTATATACAATATATATTATAAGTACTTTTGGATTATATACAATATACTCCCTAAACTATAGTTTAATCCATTATTTTTTCCATCCAAGAAATTGAGGGACCTTTTTGCAAAACTGGATAATTATTATATATTATAATCCTTTTACCCTCATACCCAAAACCATATCAAGATCCAACACGTTTTGCCCAATCTGTATACCCATTTAAATAGCTTGTGCCATAATTTTCGTGTTATAAATCAAATTTGATTTATGCAAATCGTATAAACGATCTTATAATATACGAATTGCTTATAATACAAAAGCGGCTTAACTTGTAAAAGAAAATACATCATTTTGATCATTATAAATCAATTAATCACTACTGCACCATCCATGCAACCCCTCGACCAAACCCTACCAGTTAATTGAAATATCACCACCTGGTTCATCGCGTTCTAGTTCATGTTGCAGCCGCCGCCGTTCTTCTCTAATCCACCATGTAAGTCCCCGGTGCGATGGTGATCAATACGAGATCCACACGAGGTCTAGGAGTGAGGAATCCTCCTAGACTCGTTTATGGTGTTGGAGACGAAGAACACGATTATAGTCAAACATACACACGAATTCAATAAACAGATCTGCAGATCGCTTTATATATTAATCAAAACTCATTACATACCGAAAGACAAAAAATATTACGGCCGACCCGAGGTGAGATCTACCTCGGGTCTGCCCAAGAGACTCTCTATATCTGCTTCTCTCTAAACAATGCAACGGCTACACAGAATACTCTCTTTTTTCTGTCAACAAAATCCTAAACATAACACACATATATATAGATAAACATCTTCACGGGCTTGGGCTTGGGCCAGATGGCGAACTTGTTCTAACTTCTCCTATGGCGAAGTTGTTCTAACTTCACCACTTCGCCCCAGCGGGTCGGAATTGCATAGCAACGGTTACAAAATGCACCAACAGACTCCCCTCTGACCGTTGCTCTCAATTCTAACAAACACTAAATGTGACACCCGGTAAATTCCCAATCCCTTAAACCAAGTAATCAACCTAAATATTAGGTAATTATGTTATATGCGCCTTGCGCGAGCGCGCCATGTTAGTCAGCGCGTGCATTTGTTATGTGCGCCCTGCGCGAGCGCGCCATGTTAGCCAGCGCGTGCATTTGTTATGTGCGCCCTGCGCGAGCGCGCCATGTTAAGAACCAGCGTGGGCATATGTTATATGCGCCATGCGCGAATGTTTTGGCTTTATGTTTTCATGTACCTTAACGTTATGTTGTCTAATGGGTTGACCATCCCGCATGATGCTAAGGCGGGTGCACCCTAAATCGTTTATGCGCGTGCGGAAGGGAACTAACCTCCCCGCATGGCGGGAACATTGAGAGCTAGTTTGTCTGAAGCTCCAAGATGGAATTGACTTCAACATGACTGATCACTATGTTGAAATACCAAGACCACCTGGAGAATCTACAAATGAAACTCAATGTCCCTAACTGCGAGAAGGTTACGCACCTACCCGCAGCAAAGAAATGTCCTTCACGCAGAAAGCTATGCGCACAAAGTGATACGCGCAGAACACTTAGTCTATTCTCCAGATGTAAGGAGATTACTCCCGCCCAAAAGGAAACAGTAGCGTGTTTCAGAGATTTTCCACTTTTTACTGTACACTGACAAAAGTACCTGAAAAAGCACACTGTAACATGAAAAGTCAACTGTCAGCCACCCTACTCCCACCAACCACAGACCTGCATGTCCTGACCAAATCAAATCAAAATCTTTTATCCACTACTCCACTTTTAAATAAACAATAAACAATAATAATTTCCATACTTTATCATCATTACACCTAGATATGAAAAGATTACAATCCCCTAAAGCAAGGGATTGTGTTCCCTTGAGTTTGCCTATAAATATGTAACCTAAATTATCACCCAAACACACTTCAAACTTCTCTCTTAAGAACTGCAAACTTGCACTAAACATCTCCCAAGCATCCGTTATTTTCAATTCCGTTCCAGTTACTAGGTAAGCCGAGATTATAAACTTGAGATCTACTTTCCAAACCTTATATTCTCCTATTTCTTATATACTTCTTGTTATTTAATCGTATTCTAGACCTTCAATTCAAAGGCCAACACCAAGAAAACCCGAATCTCGATTAATCCCTTAACAAGAACCACAGGTGAGTCTCACAGCCCCTATTTTCACTGTTTTCACTATTTTTAAACTGTTTTCGGGGCGAGGGACACGTACTTAAATAATGTTTTATCATGGTATACTTACAAGCTATGCAAGCGATTATGTGTTTAAATTATGTTTCATGATGAGCAATGCAAACGGTTATCTATGATTTACGATGTATGTACGCCAGAACTCGAGTAAGTGATCACTTTACCATTGGAACTCTAAGGGTAGGGACTGCTGGTTTGATCCGCCCACTCGTAGGGGTCGCACCTCTTACGCAGACGAGTGCCTAGTATGGTCAAGGGGCAGTACTATGGGTTTGAGCCCGCTCGTAGAGGTCGCTCCTCTTACGCAGACGAGCGCCTTGTTTTCCGGCACAACGTCCGCGCGTAACCCGCGAGACGGTATTACAGTATTATTCGCTCGTAGTGGCAGCGCCACTTACACAGACGAGCACGGCTTTCCAGAAATGTCCACGCGCAACCCGCGGGACGGTATTACTTATTTCGCTCGTAGTGGCAGCGCCACTTACACAGACGAGCACAGTTCCCAGAAATGTTCGCGCGTAACTCGCGGAACGATTTTATCAGAATGTGTTGATAGAACTATGTTTTACCAAGCATGTGTTTTAATGATGCTATCAGAATTATGTTTCAGAATGATTTTTATCAAGATTATGATGCAATACGATTTATCAAGTTACTAAAACTTGTGAACTCACTCAGTTTATACTGATTCAAATGTTTTACGTGTCTTTCAGGAGATAACTAGGTAGCGCATGGAGTCACACTTAGAGCACTTCACGCTGAACATCTAAAACTAGCTTTTTGGAAGATTTTAGTTCTATCCCTTCGATGCGCGTGATTGTTCTCGCCGCGCAAGGGGATATGGCGTGGAAATCTTCAACAGTTTTTATATTTGGATGATTTTATGTAATTTTTAAACAATGTAATGTATTTGTATTAAACATTTCATGCGCAATGAAAATCTTATCTTGAATGTTTGCAATGGCCCGTGCTTAAGTATCAATCCCCACTCGCGCGCGCCCGGCTGTTTCCGCCGTTCAGGGCCGGGTGTGACAGATTGGTATCAGAGCCAGGTTATAGCGAACTAGGAAAAGAAGTTTTAACCTAGACTATAACCGTTGGGGAATCGCATGAAATATTTTTCAAAGAAAATATTTTCAAAAGAAACTATACACACACTTAGGAACACGGGTCACACAGTGTCTAGTGAATAAAGATAAAGAACATTATGTGCTCAGAGTAAATGCGCTAAGTTTAATATATCTTCGTTCTCTTTTAAAGCGAGAATGTCTCCAACTAGAGCCAAGGGAATCACCATGACACCCGAGGAACTCGCGGAAATAATCGCGCAGGCGATCGCGACACATGAGGCCAGCAAGGCCGAATCAAGTCAGGGTCGTCAGAACGAGACCCCAGAACCCGATTCAGGAGCCTTGGACAAAGGATGCTCCTATAAGACATTCATGGCCTGTAGGCCTTGGCCATTCAAGGGTACCGAAGGGGCCATTGGGCTCTACAACTGGATTGACAAGATGGAGACAGTTCTCTCCATTAGCAGATGTAGTGAAAACCAGAAGGTCCTTTACGCGACATGCATGTTCCAAGAAACAGCTTCGTCTTGGTGGAAGCTTCAAGTGAGGACTTTGGGGCGAGAAATTGCTCTTCACAAGACCTGGGAAGAACTGAAGGAAATGATGATGAGAAAGTTCTGCTCTCGCGCAGAAATCCAGAGTCTGCAGCAGGAATTCTGGAACCACACCATGGTAGGAACGGATATCGACGCCTACAACAACCGGTTCAACGAGCTTTGCCAGTTGGTGCCAGACATGGCAAACACGGAGGAAAAGAAGATCGAGAGGTATATTTTTGGGTTACCTCCTGTTGTTAGGGTTCCGCTCAACGCCGCAGCGCCTCCAACCTTTGATGAGGCGGTAGCGCGGGCCATCACCCTTACAAGGGATACGGTCCGTGCGGGTATGTTGACTACGCGCGGAAACGAGCAGCGAACCTCTGACTCCAAGAGGAAATGGAACTCTCACCACCGAGGGTCCGACTCCAAGCAGCCACCGTACAAGAAGCAGGAAAGCGCAAGGGTTTACGCGATCCAAGCCGCGGAGCCATCAAGGAAAGGATACAGCGGGTCTTACCCATGGTGCAACAAATGCAAGTTTCACCACGAGGGTGAATGCGCGAGCGTCACGTGCGCCAAATGTAACAGGCCAGGGCACAAGACGGTGAATTGCCGTGCTAAAGAAGCTGGAGCCAGTGACAACTGCTACGCATGCGGAAATCCAGGGCATTTCAGTCGGGATTGCCCGCAAAGGGGAAACCAAGCTCGCGGAAGAGCTTTTGTGATCGGCGCGGGTGAAGCTAAAGAAGAGCCGAATGTGGTAACCGGTACGTTTTTGCTTAACGGCCATTTTGCATCTGTCTTATTTGATACTGGCGCTGACCTAAGTTTTATATCTGCTGAGTTTAAAAACTCCCTAGGCTTAGCAACCAGTAGGCTAGACACGCGTTATACTATAGAACTAGCCAATGGTAGGCAGTTATGCGCGAACGAAAGAACTGAACAATGTGTAATAGTCATGGGAGGTCACGCGTTCAATATTAACTTGTTGCCAATAGACTTGGGAAGTTTTGACATTGTGGTAGGTATGGATTGGTTAGTCGAGAACCGCGCGGAAGTTATTTGCCTTGAGAAGCAGGTTCGGATCCCACTGTTGAACGAAGAAACCTTGGTAATTCAAGGGGAAAGAAGGGGAGTTGCGACAAAACTGATTTCGTGCCTAAAGGCGCGCAAGTGCCTAAGGAAAGGGTGCTACGCCTTCCTGGCGCATGTAGTAGAGAAGAAAGGAGATGAGCGAAGAATTGAAGACTTACCAGTAGTGCGCGAATTTCCAGAAGTTTTTCCTGAAGATTTGCCCGGATTACCGCCGCCGCGACAAGTCGAATTTCGTATTGATTTAGTCCCAGGAGCTGCGCCAGTAGCTCGAGCGCCTTATCGATTAGCTCCATCTGAGATGCAAGAGCTATCCAATCAGTTACAGGAACTATTGGATAAGGGTTTCATACGCCCAAGCTTTTCACCTTGGGGAGCTCCAGTACTGTTTGTTAAGAAGAAGGATGGTTCCTTCCGGATGTGTATTGACTACAGGGAGCTGAACAAGCTGACAGTCAAGAATCGGTACCCCTTACCGAGGATTGACGACTTATTTGACCAGTTGCAGGGATCCAGTTATTATTCGAAGATAGATCTACGGTCAGGATACCACCAACTTAGGGTCCATGAGGAAGATGTGCCGAAAACAGCCTTCCGAACTAGATACGGCCATTATGAGTTCTTAGTGATGCCTTTCGGGCTAACTAATGCGCCGGCTGTATTCATGGATCTGATGAACCGCGTGTGCAAACCATACTTGGACAAGTTTGTGATTGTGTTTATAGATGATATTCTGATTTACTCTCGGACCAAGGCTGAGCATGAGCAACACCTGAGATTGATTTTGGAATTGTTGAGGAAAGAAAAGTTGTATGCGAAGTTTTCCAAATGTGAGTTTTGGCTTAGAGAAGTTCACTTTCTCGGTCACGTTGTAAACGAGAAAGGAATACACGTTGATCCTTCCAAAGTCAAGGCCATCGAAAACTGGGAAGCGCCAAAAACCCCAACTGAGGTGAGGCAATTCCTAGGACTAGCTGGCTACTATCGACGCTTCATTGAGAACTTCTACAAGATAGCTCTACCTCTGACCGCGCTAACTCAGAAAGACAAGAAGTTTGTTTGGGGCGAAAATCAGGAAGCGGCGTTTCAAATGTTAAAACAGAAATTATGTAGTGCGCCAATTTTGTCTTTACCCGAGGGGACGGATGACATCGTCGTTTACTGCGACGCTTCACATCAGGGACTCGGATGTGTCCTTATGCAGCGAGACAAAGTCATAGCGTATGCCTCGCGCCAACTCAAGACCAATGAAAAGAACTACACAACGCATGATCTGGAACTTGGAGCGGTTGTCTTCGCGCTAAAGATTTGGCGCCATTACCTCTATGGTACAAAGTGTATAATCTTTACGGATCACAAGAGCCTTCAACATATATTTGATCAAAAGGATTTAAACATGAGGCAACGAAGATGGGTGGAGTTGTTGAATGATTATGATTGTGAAATTAAGTACCACCCTGGAAAAGCGAATGTGGTAGCAGACGCGCTAAGTAGGAAGGAGCGAATAAAAACGCTACGAGTCAAGGCTCTAAGGTTGACCATTCACACAGATCTCTCTACCCGCATCCGAGACGCTCAGCAAGAAGCTTTGAAACCAGAGTTTGTTAAAAACGAATGCCTTGGGGGTATGATTAAGAGTTTGGAACTTAAAGAGAACAGCAATCTATATTTCGCTAACCGCATATGGGTCCCTCTCAAGGGAGGATTGCGCGAGCAAGTATTAAACGAAGCTCACAAGACACGGTATTCCGTACATCCTGGCGCAGACAAGATGTACCAAGATGTTAAAACGCTGTATTGGTGGCCCAATCTTAAAGGCGCCATCGCGACGTATGTCAGTAAATGCCTGACGTGTTCGAAGGTAAAGGCTGAATACCAGAAACCATCAGGATTGCTTCAACAGCCAGAAATTCCCATGTGGAAGTGGGAACAAATCTCTATGGACTTCATCACCAAATTGCCAAGGACACCTGGGGGTTACGACACGATCTGGGTTATTGTAGATCGGCTAACTAAATCAGCACACTTCCTGCCGATCAAGGAAACCGATAAGATGGAAAAGTTAGCCCGATTGTATATTCGAGAAGTAGTTTCAAAACATGGAGTCCCGGTGTCCATCATTTCTGATAGAGATAGTCGGTTCACCTCAAGATTTTGGAGATCGTTACAAGGGGCTTTAGGTACTCGTCTTGACATGAGTACGGCATATCATCCCCAAACAGATGGACAAAGCAAGCGAACAATCCAGACATTGGAAGATATGCTACGCGCATGCGCAATCGATTTCGGAGGTAGATGGGATACTCATCTCCCATTGGTTGAATTTTCTTACAACAACAGTTATCACACAAGCATCAAGGCTGCGCCGTTCGAAGCTTTGTATGGGCGCAAGTGTAGATCCCCACTGTGCTGGGCTGAAGTGGGTGACAAGCAAATGACTGGTCCAGAATTGATCCAAGAAACAACAGACAAGATTTTTCAGATTAGGGATCGCCTTAAGACAGCGCGCGACAGACAGAAGAGCTACGCAGATGTGCGAAGGAAACCGTTGGAGTTTCAAGTAGGGGATAGAGTACTTTTGAAAGTCTCTCCATGGAAAGGAGTCCCCCATTTCGGCAAGCGAGGAAAGTTGAATCCGTGCTACATTGGACCATTTGAGATCCTGGAAAGGATCGGTCCGGTTGCTTATAAACTCCGTTTACCCGCCGAACTCAGTGGAGTTCATGATACGTTTCATGTGTCCAACCTCAAAAAGTGTTTATCTGATGAAACGTTGATTTTACCGTTGGAAGAGATTCACATCGACAAACAGCTGCACTTCGTAGAAGAACCTATAGCAGTAACCGATTGGAAAGAACAAAAGTTACGCAGAAGCAGAATCAGGTTAGTAAAGGTTCAATGGAACTCAAGGCGTGGGCCTGAATTCACTTGGGAAAGAGAAGATCAGATGCGCATGAATTACCCACACCTCTTTCAGAGCATGGCTTCTGCCAGCAACGTCTCCTAAATTTTGGGACGAAATTCGCTTAACAGGGAGAGAATGTGACACCCGGTAAATTCCCAATCCCTTAAACCAAGTAATCAACCTAAATATTAGGTAATTATGTTATATGCGCCTTGCGCGAGCGCGCCATGTTAGTCAGCGCGTGCATTTGTTATGTGCGCCCTGCGCGAGCGCGCCATGTTAGCCAGCGCGTGCATTTGTTATGTGCGCCCTGCGCGAGCGCGCCATGTTAAGAACCAGCGTGGGCATATGTTATATGCGCCATGCGCGAATGTTTTGGCTTTATGTTTTCATGTACCTTAACGTTATGTTGTCTAATGGGTTGACCATCCCGCATGATGCTAAGGCGGGTGCACCCTAAATCGTTTATGCGCGTGCGGAAGGGAACTAACCTCCCCGCATGGCGGGAACATTGAGAGCTAGTTTGTCTGAAGCTCCAAGATGGAATTGACTTCAACATGACTGATCACTATGTTGAAATACCAAGACCACCTGGAGAATCTACAAATGAAACTCAATGTCCCTAACTGCGAGAAGGTTACGCACCTACCCGCAGCAAAGAAATGTCCTTCACGCAGAAAGCTATGCGCACAAAGTGATACGCGCAGAACACTTAGTCTATTCTCCAGATGTAAGGAGATTACTCCCGCCCAAAAGGAAACAGTAGCGTGTTTCAGAGATTTTCCACTTTTTACTGTACACTGACAAAAGTACCTGAAAAAGCACACTGTAACATGAAAAGTCAACTGTCAGCCACCCTACTCCCACCAACCACAGACCTGCATGTCCTGACCAAATCAAATCAAAATCTTTTATCCACTACTCCACTTTTAAATAAACAATAAACAATAATAATTTCCATACTTTATCATCATTACACCTAGATATGAAAAGATTACAATCCCCTAAAGCAAGGGATTGTGTTCCCTTGAGTTTGCCTATAAATATGTAACCTAAATTATCACCCAAACACACTTCAAACTTCTCTCTTAAGAACTGCAAACTTGCACTAAACATCTCCCAAGCATCCGTTATTTTCAATTCCGTTCCAGTTACTAGGTAAGCCGAGATTATAAACTTGAGATCTACTTTCCAAACCTTATATTCTCCTATTTCTTATATACTTCTTGTTATTTAATCGTATTCTAGACCTTCAATTCAAAGGCCAACACCAAGAAAACCCGAATCTCGATTAATCCCTTAACAAGAACCACAGGTGAGTCTCACAGCCCCTATTTTCACTGTTTTCACTATTTTTAAACTGTTTTCGGGGCGAGGGACACGTACTTAAATAATGTTTTATCATGGTATACTTACAAGCTATGCAAGCGATTATGTGTTTAAATTATGTTTCATGATGAGCAATGCAAACGGTTATCTATGATTTACGATGTATGTGCGCCAGAACTCGAGTAAGTGATCACTTTACCATTGGAACTCTAAGGGTAGGGACTGCTGGTTTGATCCGCCCACTCGTAGGGGTCGCACCTCTTACGCAGACGAGTGCCTAGTATGGTCAAGGGGCAGTACTATGGGTTTGAGCCCGCTCGTAGAGGTCGCTCCTCTTACGCAGACGAGCGCCTTGTTTTCCGGCACAACGTCCGCGCGTAACCCGCGGGACGGTATTACAGTATTATTCGCTCGTAGTGGCAGCGCCACTTACACAGACGAGCACGGCTTTCCAGAAATGTCCACGCGCAACCCGCGGGACGGTATTACTTATTTCGCTCGTAGTGGCAGCGACACAGACGAGCACAGTTCCCAGAAATGTTCGCGCGTAACTCGCGGAACGATTTTATCAGAATGTGTTGATAGAACTATGTTTTACCAAGCATGTGTTTTAATGATGCTATCAGAATTATGTTTCAGAATGATTTTTATCAAGATTATGATGCAATACGATTTATCAAGTTACTAAAACTTGTGAACTCACTCAGTTTATACTGATTCAAATGTTTTACGTGTCTTTCAGGAGATAACTAGGTAGCGCATGGAGTCACACTTAGAGCACTTCACGCTGAACATCTAAAACTAGCTTTTTGGAAGATTTTAGTTCTATCCCTTCGATGCGCGTGATTGTTCTCGCCGCGCAAGGGGATATGGCGTGGAAATCTTCAACAGTTTTTATATTTGGATGATTTTATGTAATTTTTAAACAATGTAATGTATTTGTATTAAACATTTCATGCGCAATGAAAATCTTATCTTGAATGTTTGCAATGGCCCGTGCTTAAGTATCAATCCCCACTCGCGCGCGCCCGGCTGTTTCCGCCGTTCAGGGCCGGGTGTGACACTAAAGAACATATGTTACAAAACATGCACCAACAGACACCCCCTTAACTGACTATCTTATGTATTCTTCTTCTGGTAGGAATTGATCTTCAGACATTGAACTGTGATCTTCAAGGTTGAACTTCACATATATATGCAACATCAATCTTGTCTTCAACCAGCAGTGTCTGAATCTGTCTTGTAGCTTCACAAATCTACCAATCACCCGACGTCTTCTATATCAGATCTCCCATTCAGTGTAAGCCCATCCAAATTATATCGAGATATTTGATTTGCATCCCAATGCCTAATCAATCATCTCAATCGTAATCGTTTCGTAAGATATAGTTAAATCTTCAACTACTAAACAGCAAATGATCAGTTTCATCACAAAACCACCTTGACAGAATCTAACACATATGCCCTGTAATAATCATCAAAAGCTTAACCAAGCCTCCATGATCTTTATTACCCGAGCATCCATGATCTCCAAAAATGTTATCACCAAATTTTTTCTCAATAATCCTCTTTTCATATGATTGACATATAAAAATTTTCGTTCAAGAAAATTTCCCGAAAATACTCGTTTTTTTTTTTTTTGTGGAATACTATATCTTGTACGTAGGAGGACAAGGAAAAATACCGTTAGTCTAACCTTCTACATATCATAAGTCTGACCTACGGGTGAACTTCACCTGATAACTTCACCTGACTTTAACTTCGCCTGGTTAAAACTTCGCCCTTCGTTAACTTCACATTCCAGTAACTTCGCCAAAACCATAAAATTCTAGCGACAACTTCGCTCAAACCCTATAACTTCGCCACTGCCATCTTTTCCAACTAAAACCAGATCTGAAACATGCTAAAAAAACCAAAACGCAGATCTCGAACCATAGCATAAATTCATACGGCTCAAATACCACTTGTAAGTCCCCGGTGCGATGGTGAGCGATACGAGATCTGCACGACGTCTAGGAGTGCCGAATCCTTCTAGACTCGTTTATGGTGTTGGAGACGAAGAACACGAATAAACACAAACACACACACGAATGGGATAAACAGATCTGCAGATCGCTTTATATATTAATCAAAACACGTTACATACCGAACAAGAAAACATATTACGGCCGACCCGAGGTGAGCTCTACCTCGGGTCTGCCCACGAGACTCTCTCTATCTGTTTCTCTCTAAACAATGTAACAGTTACACAAAATACTCTCTTTTTCTCTATATATTAAACCCTAAACATAACACACACATATATAGATAATAATCTTCGCGGGCTTGGGCTTGGGCCAAATGGCGAACTTGTCATAACTTCGCCTATGGCGAAGTTGTTCTAACTTCACCAATAGGTGAAGTTGTCTTAACTTCGGCTATGGCGAAGTTGTCTCCCTCCACAACTTCGCCCCAGCTGGTCGGAATTGCATAGCGAAAGTCACAAAATGCGCCAACACACCATTAATCCATCATCGTACGAGGTAATTAAAGTATGTTTCAGATTCGTCTTGAACCGTCTAACAATAACCTTATGCTTCATTTAATAAACAACAATGGATTTAATCGATTTAGGGATTAGGGTTTATAATAAATTTGGGGGTAAATGGGTTTTGTGAATAAGATAAACTTACCTCAGATCTTAGATCTGATATAGATAATTAATACGATTACGGATCTAGTTCATGATGACACTTGATTATATGTTATATGTTATATTAATTGTATGTATGTGTATGTATAATATTAGATTGAAGCTTGAGAGAAACGAATTGGGCAAGGATTCGATAATCTAAACTCAAAACTTAATAACAGTGGAATAACCCCACTATAAATAGAAGATGGATCTAGTTCGTTACACATTCCGTAATGAACTAGGCTCCACTTCGTTACATTACATTAAATGAAACAAACTTAACGAATCACCCAATGATTCGTTAAGAATCCTTAACGAATCAGGAGGGAACATAACTTAAACCTAGTTCGTTAAACATCCTTAATGAACTAGACTATTCTTTAACGAACTACATTAATTTCTTTAATAATTAATACATTAATTAAACGATAAATACATTAACGACAATTACAAAGACTCGAGACGCAAAACTGTATACTAACAGACACCCCCTCGTCTTGAGCTCTTTGTCTTTTAAATTACTTAAAGCCTCTTGTCTGCCAATCTCTGCAGCTGTGAATACCATGCTCATGACACACCCTAACAACACGTTGGAATTGCATTGCTAGGTCATAGTCTTCACGACGTCTATAAAAATCTTATTTTTAAATAGCACGTCATTGTCGGTCTCCGTTAAATTAATGAGCCACATCGGATCCATGATCTTTATCAGCTCACTCTTTAAACCTTTTCCTAGCACAATAACGGCCTCGCCAGTCTTGTTATCGTAGTACCAGCGGTTGAAGGATAAATACATGTGTTGGTTCAAAGTTTTCACCAGCACACGCTTCATGGTCTTTGGCGGCTTTACCTTAAGAACCAGCTTTCTCCAACCTGTTCTTGGATCGATCTCATCGATACGCTTGCGGATGGGAATTTGTGGCTTAAAATATTTAAATACATTGTTCACCTCGAAAAGCAAGTGTTGGTGAAACCGACTTGCATGGTGATTCCCGCCACGGTTAATAAACGGACGATACGCCAGAGTACGTACATCCCATCTTGGTAATGAGAGAAGATCAGACATCCTTTCATAGTACTGAACGCCCTTCTCCCATTTAACAATACATACTTTTAATTCAGAATCAAAGAGCCAAGAAATAATGTCACCTTGAACTTTAGACACGGCCTTGAAGGATGTCATCTGATTTGCTTTGGCGCGTGCAATGGCTTCTACTTTCAATTCATGATCAACGTATCGATGTGCATCAATAATCTTACGCGCTCTTTTGTCTCAATGAGCAAACCAGCTCTCAATGTCAGCAATAGAAGGATAGATCTTTGAATCGAATCTCGTATCAACAACATTCTTTCCCTTGGAAGTCTTCTCCATATGATCTTCTGCTTCTTTGACAGTTTCTTCATTAAATATTGGAGCACCCTGATCAACATTGGTATGTTGAAAAAGATCAGGGTATTCCTCAGCATTCATGTCCTCGACCTCAACTTCCTCATCTTCATAAATAAACGCCGTACTCATATCAACATTCGGATCATTTAACATCTCTTCATCATTCATAACCTGAACGTTCTCCTAAGCCTATAACACGGTCAATTCGTCATCATTCAAACCAAGTAGAATAGCAATCTGCTCTCGTGTTAGTGACTTCTCAAAAACTGTCCAACCTCAATCTCATTCGCATTCAAAATGCTTCTAACCATCCCCTTTTCATCCACAAAAATGACTGTATCAGCCTCGATCATCTCAATCGGTTTGGCAGCCGTATAATCATGATATGCAATAATCTGCTTCCCTAAATCATCAACAGCACTTGCACCCGCACCAGAGGACGAGCCGTGTGCTTGTTGCGGCTCACTTCCTCCAGCACTTGACGCATATGGATCTTCATCATCATTAGTGAGCTTTTTCAGTGCGTCGTCCTTGCAAGTAAGTTGCAAGATAAGGTTTTCTTGCTCCTTCAACTTCACCCCCTGAGACGTAACAATCTCACGCAGGGATTTTGTCTCCTTTTAAAAGAACGAGACATAACTTAACAGCTTCTTCTGATTCTCCATCAACCGTTTTTGAGTCATACGATCAGCAGATATTTGATTTTCATACAAATAAAGTAGACTCAACACCATACCCATCTTCTGATCCTGAGGCAATGCATTAAAAGAAGGAGGAACATGTTGATCTGGACCCTGAGGACGACTGAGCCTCAGAAATGACATATCTGGTGAAGGCATCATCATTGGTGTTGGAGAAACCAACGATGTAGCAGTCGTAGGCCTTGGTATATGTGATAAGATCGATTGAGGAATCATGCCAAGCCTAGGATCCGAAGTAAGCGTGGTCGTAAAAGTAAGCTCCGGGGTGCTAGTAGTAAGCGGCACCGTCGGACGTTGAAGTGTGGACGACCTTGGAGGTTGAACTCCAAAAGAGATACCAGCACCAGCCGACACTCTACGCTTAGATGATCCTTCTTTCACCAACTCCTTTCATTTCCGTTTATGATGGGCAGCTATAGCACCAGCTAAAGCAGCGTCAACCTCAGCAGGTTGTAAAGCAGGAGCATTTCCAATAACATTACCAGTACCACCATTTCCACCATCATCACCATTACCACCACCATCATCATCACCCTCGTTCCCACCTTCACCTTCCTCACGCTCGGAATCCGAATCATCATGGATCCAGCGATCATTGTCAGGACATACATAATCTGGATTTTCTGGATGACCAATCAATCTTTTGAATCTAGGATGAGGATCTTGACGGTACTGTTTCATCCTTCGCATGGTGTCTGCCTTCAAGTTGTCCAAAATAAACTTATCATTCACATCATTTGGATCAATCACCAAATCCCTGATTGCATCGTGAACAAACAGTTGGATGAAACGCGGATACATCAAGAAATTAACGCGTCGTTTCCCAGGAATACAATTTTCTGTAAGATGATCAAAGATCATTTCCGAGAAATTGTAAGGCTTATTCAATATAAGCGCAACAAATGCTGATTGTAACATGATGCGACATTCATCAAACCCAACCTTTCGTCCACCAAGGCAATGTATGAGAACATGAAGTAAATACTTGTATTGGGGACACAAGTATGCCTTGTTATACATAGACGCATCGAGATCACCATAATAAAATAACCTACCAAATAATCCTTTGATCAACTCTTTGTGATATTAGCTTGGGTCATCAATCGTGTCATCGAATCGTAACACCCTTCTAACGGTTACAAAAGAGACAACAACAGGTCTATTATTAACCTCAGCAACAATGTGTTTCTCTGTCTCCACATATTGAGCAGTGTTCCAAAATTGTCTAACAATGCTGAACTTAACGTCAAGATTAGCAGTGACAGCGTAGTGAATACGAGATCGACGTAAAAATGTCAGCATAGCTCCAAAAACATCCTCATCGGGAAAATTCGTATCAACAAAGGCACAGACGTTATGCCATTTATCATACGAAAGCAAAGGAACATCCTGAGCTTGTTTATCTTGTGGTGCATCAACAGGAGGATTTTGATCTACGTTATCAGCCATTAAACTGTATAAATAAACCCGAAGATTAGTGATAATAATAAATAATATACTCATATAATTAATAAATAAATAAAAGTTTCTATATATAAAAATTCTTAATTTTAAAATAATTGACCATGTCATTCGTTATATTCTAATTCGTTATAGCAAATGATCTACTTCGCTATCAGGTAACTAATTCAACGAATAAGGATTAACGAATTACTATTACAAGTTAACTAATTAATGGCTAATTCGTTATAAGTAACGAAGGAGAATTTGATTCGTTATAAATACAAGATGTTATCCTGATTCATATGATTTGCTTAAAGAATTGGACACGAATAAGTTCCAATTCGTTAATCATAACGAATGGCCAGTTTAGCTTAATCTTTGACTTAATAAGTCAAGGTCAAATAACCAAAAACTTCAAAAGTCAAACAAATAAATGGGAATTTGATACAACCATAATCAGCAATATGAAGCCAAATCAATGACCACTATAGATCTCGGAAACATATTCCGATTACAATGGTATCAAAATGGTGATACACAACATGGTATTAAGCACATAAAGTCAGGTTTATATAAACCTCAAAAATACGGTAACAAAATATCATAATTACCTATCAAATCATTATTATAATTGACGAAAATCACGAAGGTATGATTGTCTATACCTTAGAAACTCAGAAGTATAATCAAAACACTGAAATTCGAAGGTCGAAAATTATTCAAAATTTTGGCAGAGTAACAATACCAAAAAGAAGAATAAGACAATGAATAGTATAACGATTTGTATCCACGCCGTCCTATATAGTCTGACAAGCACGCTTTGTGATGTAACGAACCAGCCGATTCGTTTGATTTTTTTTTAATTAACGAATCATCTGATTCGTTATCTGAACTTAACACGTGGCATAGCGAATTAGGTCAATTCGTTGTCTAATTCGTTAAATATGCATAACGAATTGAATGCCATTCGTTATAGAGTAGCGGAAGCGAATTAGGGTAACGAATTAGAATGTAATTCGTTAAAATGACCTAATTCGTTATTCATAATTAACGAAGTACCTTTTATTTAATTTTAAATGAATAAATTAATCAATTAAATTTAAATATTAATTAAATAGTAAAATAAATTAAATAATAAGAATCACCGAAGAGCCCATATCTCGATGATCGAATACCTTAACGTGTTTTTCGTTTGTAAAAACACTTAACTTAAAAACGGAGTAAATAATATGTAATAAAAAAAATCTTTTTAGAATTTTGAATTTTTGTTAAAAGCGAAATATTTACCAGAAAATTATTCGAAAATTAAAATCGAAAACAGGAAAATATTTTTGTGTTTTTGTATGATTTTTCAAAAGCAGTACATATTTTTGGATTTTTGGCGAGTTTGAGAAGAGAATCATATTGACCGGATTGCCCTTCCATCATAGTTTTATATTTCAGCGATATTGTGACTAGCGTTAAGTCGGTCATTGGTATTGTTGTCCACTTAAATCTAAAAACAAACTTTCAAATGTTTTTGTGATATGATTAATGGTTCAATTAAAGCACAGAATATCAGAAACTATCAGCCTCTAATCTCGGTTCAAGCTTAATTTGATTTTTGCCATATCACCCCAACCTGACTTAAACCATTAAATTGCTGATCAAAATTTGAATTTTATAAAAGTTTATGAGCAATGCATTGATTTTCTTTTACTATGAGTGAGTATGCACGAGTCCATATGTCGGCTTACATACATTGTATCCCCTAGGGTCCGTTTCTTAATGGTATTGAGACGCGCGCAAGGGAGGAACAATGTATGACTAATAGCGGATTTTGATCAAGTCAATAATTTAGATTTGTACAAAGTACAGTAGTGATCAAGTTTAATGACTTTGGGTTTGCTCTAAAAGCGAGTGAAATATCCATGCATATGAATACCCAGATGATTAAGCCGGATAAAGACTCACATTGTCCAGAACCTCAACGCTTGTTATTTGCTTTATTTTACTTTGGGTGATCAAACAAGTATAAGGCTTGAGTATGACAGGTTATTACATTTCTGCCATCCTCACCGAGATTTTTGCTAGAGACGAACACCTCTTTCAATTTGGCATTTCTTTATGTTTATATCACATACTTTACTCTAATTGTTTGTTTTAAGACCTACCAATACACCAATGCAATTAAGCACACAGTTTTTTAAGTTTATTTCTTGTTGGATTTGGGGTCAAAATAGTCAATGTACTATCATTTTCTCTTTTTGCTTCAAAAACTCAAAAATTTGAGGAGCATAAAACAAAATAAATTTAATCGCCCCAGTTACAGTAAGTCTATAAATTAATGGCTAACCTATCAATTCACAAGTGAATAATAGGACCAAGACATTGCAAGCATGCTTAACAAACTTAAATAACCGACATAATTTTCAGCGAGAAAATAAATAAAACGCATAATGAACGCCCCAACTACTTTCCATTATAAGGTGAATGGCTATCCTGAACATTTACACGTAAATATCAGGACCAAACATGTACAAGTACATGTCCTTCAAATATGAGTACTTGACATACTTTTCAGCGAACGTATGCAAAAATCTTTTTGGTTTTTCTCTATGCATACTTAAAACCACAATCTTTTTGTCTTCTTCAATATTCTTATAAACATAAAAACTTCACAATCTTTTTGGATTTTTAATATTCTTATAAACCTAAAAACTTTACAATCTTTTTGGATTTTTCAATATTCTTATAAACATAAAAACTTCACAATCTTTTTGGATTTTTGGATTTTTCTGTACATACTGAAAACACAATCTTTTTGACTTTTTAAATTTTAAAATGTTTTTGGATTTTCAAAATATTTTAAGGAAAAGCAGTAAAGAAAAGAAGTCACAATATTTTTGATTTTTCAAAATTTTCAAATGTTTTTGGATTTTAAAATTTTTAATGTTTTTGGGTTTTATCTATACAAACGAAAAACACAATATTTTTGTAGTTTTCTATTTTTCCCCCCCTAAAACCTAAAACCAAAATAAATTTTAAAAACATAAAAATTAACAGAAAAGAAAGATAGTTATCCTTGTTTCAGGATATCAGCAAGGGTCTTCAATCCATTTAAACCAAGCAAAAATTGAAAACGAGTTTTATCAAAGGCTTTGGTAAGTAGATCGACTTTCTGAAAATCAGTATGTACTTTCTAAAGGTCAATTAAGTTCTTTCCAAAGCAATCTCGTATAAAATGATATCGAATTTCGATATGTTTTGTTTTAGAATGTTGTACGGGATTCTTTGTGATAGCTATAGCAGCAGAGTTATCAATCAAAATAGGAGTAGTAAGAAACTTCAAACCGTAGTCGCGCAGATGTTGTTGAATCCACAAAACCTGGGAACAGCAACTCGAGACTTCAACATATTATGTCTCAGCGGTTGAAGTAGAGACTGTCGTCTGCTTCTTAAACTACCATGAAACAAGCCGGTTTCCTAAAAATTGACACCCTTCCGTGGTTGATTTGAAGTTGATCTTGCAACCTCCGTAGTCCGAGTCTGAAAAGGCAGTAAGCTCAAAGTTATCGTCCTTGGGGTACCATAACCCGATGTCTGGATTTCCCCTCAGATATTGATGAATTCGCTTAACCGCAGCTAGGTGAGTCACTCGTGGACTTGATTGAAACCTAGCACAAAGACAAACAGCAAACATAATGTCGGGGTGAGAATCCATTAGGTACATTAAAGATCTGATCATGGCACGATAGAGGGTAGGATCAACGGTATCCTCCAATTCATCCGGTGATAAATTGTGAACCACGGGGAGAGGAGTTGAAGGGATGTTTCCGGTAGAAATCTTGAATCGGCTCAAGACATCGTTCACATATTTGGTCTGGTGAATAAAGATTCCTTTTGCAGACTGGTGAACTTGCAACCCTAGAAAGAAATTCATCTCTCCCATCGAGCTCATCTCGAACTTCGTTTGCATTGACTTCTCGAACTCTTTACATAACGTGTCGTTTGTAGACCCAAAAATAATGTCGCCGACATAAATCTGAACTAGGAGAAGATCATCACCAACAGTTTTATGAAATAAAGTGCAGTCGACAGTCCCTCACTTGAAGCCATTATCAGTCAGATGGGCGGAAAGCGTGCCATACCAAGCTCTCAGGGCTTTATGTAGACCATACAGGGCCTTGTTTAATCGGTAAACTCGGAACGGATAATCAGGATCTTCAAAACCAGGAGGCTAAAAAAATGAACACTTCCTCGTGTAGTTCACCATTGAGAAAAGCATTTTTAACATCCATTTGATAGACCTTGATATTCTTATAAGCAGCATACGCCAGAAAGATTCGAATAGACTCTAATCTTGCAACTGGTGCATGCACTTCAGTGTAATCAATACCCTCTTGCTGATGAAAACCTTGCACCACTAATCGTGCCTTGTTTCTTACGATCACCCCACGATCGTCTTTCTTACATTTAAATACCCACTTATTCGGAATAGCTTTCTTGACTCTAGTGGGTTTGTCAATTAAATCCCAAACATTCAAACGTGCAAATTGCTGTAATTCTTCTTGCATAGCTTCTACCCAAGAAGGACCTTGAAGAGCCATACGAGGTGTCATTGGCTCAACTTGGGATAGAAAGCAAGTGAATATAGCAACATTTACAATTCCAGAAGAATGTAAATCTGCATCAGCACATAATACATTATTCTAACTTGACGAAGCAACTTGATGCTTGTTTGAACACCCACATCAAGTTCTCCAGTGATGTTTTCCTGTGGATGATAATTATGAATCCGAAGAGTGGGATTCTCAGGAACAACAACATTATTGAATAAGTTAGTGTAATGTTCACCAAGCTCGGGATATGAAACATTACTGTTAAGTTCAATAACCGGATCATCAGCTTGTTTGTCGTAAGAAGAAGTAGATGCATTATTAAAAGCAGCTGGAGAAGCATCATATGGATCTTCAGTTGGAGAAACGGTGGAGCTTCAACATCCTTGAAAATCTTGGTATGACCAAATAATCTTCAAAATATGCTCGAACTAGGTCTTCATCTACGTTCTCAGTTGATGGAGTAAATGAATTAAATAAGCCATCATAATCAAACATCCAGTCGGGACCTTTCCCTTGAGGAGCTGTGGTGTATTTTTTACAGTCCACATGATACCATTCTTCAACACAACCAGAAGTGACATTAAATACTCGTTTCTTTGGAGACGCATACCCCAAGAAATATCCTTCAATGGCATTTTCTTCAAACTTACTCGCATCCTTCTTCGGCATTGTACACGGACACCCAAATGGTTCCAAGTACTTTAAGTTAGGATTTCGATTGTTTAAAAGCTCGTAACTTGTCTTCTTGAGTAGTAACAGTTAAAACCCGATTAAGCGTATAGCAAGCTGTATTCACCTCCTCATTCGAGAATTGGACAGGAAGCTTAGAATCAGTAAGCATAGTTCTTGCAGCTTCAATCAAAGTTCTATTCTTCCGTTCAGCAACACCGTTTTGTTGTGGTACATAGGGTGCACTGTATTCTCGGTGAATTCCTTTTTGAATGCAAAAAAATCCAATACAATGCTCTTAAATTCAGTACCATTATCATTCCGAATTCTCCTCACTTTTTGTTTGTATAGTGATTCGATCTTAGTGATAAGGTTTTGTACCAAAACAGGTGTTTGATCCTTTGAACTCATAAATAACACCCATGAGTATCTTGAATAATCATCGGTGAAAACAAGGCAGTACCAGTCTCCAGAGATACTAACATGATTCACATGACCAAACAGATTCATATGAAATCGTTCAAGAGGAGTATCAATTGAATTCAATAACTTAGATGGGTGTGACTTTTTCTTTTACTTGCCCTTCTTGCATGCAATGCAGTGATTAGATAATTTAAAGTTCTTCAATGAAACACCCTCAACTAAGTCATTCTCCATTAAATAATTCATCTTACGAACATGAATGTGACCCATTCTACGATGCCATAGAATAGAGTCCTTCTCGGTTGCTTTTGAGGCAAAACATGTTTCGATAGACATTACTTTAGAACTCATATTTAAGACATAAATATCATTTGATCGAGGTGATCGCATGATAACCATGTCCTCGGGAATCACATATCCCGGTTTCAAAATCAGACACTCTTTATCAGTAAATACCGTGGTGTACTTCTTATCGCAGATTTGCGACACACTCAATAAATTATGGTCCACCTTGTCACAGTAATTGACCTTTTCAAAAGTAACGTGACCATTAGAAACTTCACCCTCTTGTGTTATCATTCCCCTAGAATTCCCAGCAAACGCTACATAACCCCCTTGAATATTTCTCACATTTGTTTAGAGGTCGAGATTTCCAGTGATATGACGAGAACATCCACTATCCGTTATCCAGTTTTCACCGGACATGGTCTTGGATGTATCCTACACACAAAGTAATAGTGATTAGTTCAAAAAGGAAGCCCAGGCCTCAGTATTGGGCACCTTTTGAGTTTCTCTTGATTCATTAACTTGAACAAATTTCAACTGTTGTTCAGCAACTTGAGAATAAGTTACCGGCTTCTTAGACTTTCGTCTTAGATAAGCAGCTTGAACGACATTTGAATTTGTGTTCTTACATATGGGCTCAGTTGGAATAAATTTTGGTTTCACTTGACCATGTGTTTCATTCACATGAATTACCTTACGAGGATTCACATTTGCAAACATGATGTGTGTATCATCCTCACACGACACGAGTCGTTTCAGAATCTTCTTTATCACAGGAACCGGTTTCGTATGGTCCTTGACAAAAGGATGAAGATTCTGAGAATTCTGTTGACCACAGTTTCTCACCACATGACCTTGTTGTCCACACAAAAAGCAACTTCGCATGTCTACACGGTCATGATAAGGTTTAGCAAAAACAGATGCAACAGAAAGTTGATAACTTACATTTTCAGTGAAATGTTTTGCCAAATCATCAGAAGTTACAAATTTCTTTTTCATATAAAAGTCAAGGTTATAACAGTTGGAAAAACTTTTCAATGTATCTGTTCCAGTTGATTTTACAAACTGAACCTTTTTAGCATGTTTTAACAATTGTTTTGCTTTAATCAACGGTTCTAATGAGTTCGATGTTTTGGCACAAACATATTGACGTTCAAGATCTTTTAACTTGTCAGTTTCATTGTAAAAGACACTTTCGATCGGTTCAGGTTTGATAATACTATTCGGAATGTCTTTTTCAATGAACATTGTGTCCATGCTCTTTAACTTAAAAACACGAGCAGATGCTGGCTTAGAACTAGTAGGATTGATGAAACGCATAAAATCCTCATCAGAAATTTTTAGTTTTTCTGATTTCCTTGCCTTCACAGGTTTGACTTTCACTTGTTCTTCCTTTTTCACATGAGGCTTGTGTGAACCATATACAGCTTCCTCAAATTCATGAGGTTCACAAAGAATATGATTAGAACTAGGAATGTTCTCGTGTTTATGTATAACCTCAGGTTCAAACACATCCTCAATAATTACTTTGTCAACATTTTCAACAAAGACTTTGTTGCTTTCAACATGAGGTTTCTGAATTGCAGATTGGGCTTTAACATTTTCAGGTTTAACTGGTTTAGGTTTTTCAGAAATCACAGGTTCTGTCACAATCACATCTTCTTCTCTTTTAGCAAAAGGATTTACTTTATAATCATTGTGAAAAGGTGGTGGAATTTCAACAAAACCTATACCTTTCTTTGAATCTTTTTTCTTACTAGACACTTCGATTATTTCATTTAGCAAAAAGAAAGAGTTTCGAAATTTACCCAAATTGTTCTTTAACTTAAGAACCTCATTCTCAAGCTCGGTTATCTTTGAACGATGTTTGAAAATTTATTAAAACTTTTGATCATTAATTGTCATTTTAACAGATAACTCAGCCTTGAGATCGTGGTTACTTGTCGACAACGCTTCAATCTTCTCTCGATATCTCATTTGAGATTCAAGAGATTGTCGATAAGTATCCTTTAGTGAAGCAATTTCTCTCACTAAATTATCATTATGATTCTTTAAAGACTCTAACTTGGGTTTGTTAGTCTCACATTCAACACAAGTTACTTTAACAGATGAAGTAGCAGAGATATAATGACTAACCTCATTGATCTTAGCCATGCAAGCAAATGTGGTTGGAATATTAACACATGAATCATCAGAGTCTGATTCAGTGTCATTATCAGATGATAACTCACTTCCGCTTGCATCTTGAGAAACATCATTAATCTTGAACATAACCAAATTTGCTTGATTGTCGTTACACAGTAATCGTTGTGACCAATCAGTCCCATCAGCTAACATTGCTTGTGACACAGAAGTAGACGGTTTCTTTTCAACATCATTACCTCGTGATGTAGAAGAACTTTGGTTTTGACCACGAGGACCAGTATACTCCTTTTTCGGCTTGTCACATTCTTTTGCAAAATGATCGAACTCTTGGCAATTTTAACATTTCACCTTTAACTTATCAAATCCCAATTTCTTGTTCAAAGCAGGAAGATCTTTTCCCATCCTTTGCATGAATCTCTTAACCTTATGAATAATCATCGCCATATTCCATTTCAATTCCATGATCTCTTAGTCATCCGGATCAATCTGATCATAATCCTCATCAGTCAGATCGCTTGTTGCTATCTTACTACTCACTAAATTCTCATAGGAAGACATGAAGGCTGTTAAGAAGGAAAAGTTTTGTTCAGCTTCCTTCATGTTTACAGTTGGTGGTGCAGAAAATTGATTTGTAGTATATGAATTTCCAGATCCAACAGAAACGCCTCATCTAAGCAATATGAGCAGTCAGGGTGAAACATGCTCTTGGATCACTATATATGGTTGTTGCATTCTCACTTGTAGTTTGTGTAAGAAATGCAGTGATTGGTGAATGGTTGAACTTAAAGGCATGCTACCACCGTAAAAAGCAGGATCTAGACTCTCTTTGGAAGACTTTTGACATTTGAAATCGTACTCTCTTGCTTCAATATTTTGCAAGAACTTAGTCGCAGTTAAGTCTTCATTCTTGAAATAATTGTTCTCTTTTAGAACCATTAAAAACGTAGAATAAGAACTTGGTAGTGCACTCTTAATAGTATCAATCTTATCAACCTCAGAAGTTTCCAGCTTCATTTTATCCATCTCAGCTATCAAATGATTGAACCTTGTCGTCATCTCCTCAACAGTTTCACCCTTCAATAAATTAAAGTTTCTAAATTGAAACTTAAGCCATACCTTCTTACTCTCAGCTGTATTACCCATATTCCTCATACGAATATGTTGGAATAAAGAAGCACAAATTTTTATGCTACCCACTTGGTGAAAGATTTTTTCGGGTAAAGCCATTGTAAGAGTAGAGTAGGCTTTTGTCTCAATCTCTAACGCTTTCTTTTCTTCTTGTGAGTATTGAGAGATAGCTTTAGGTGTGTAACCAATAGTTTCATCTCCTATCATTGGAACAACATACACCTCATCTAAGAAATACGAGCAGTCAGGGTGAACAGAACCCAAATGAGCACGAAAACGGGGTTCCTATTTAGCAAAGTCGCTAAATTTCATTAATCGAGGACATTTAGAATGTGAACCTATCTCGGTATCAAGTTGCAACATTTGTTGCATTAACAAATTTTGTGAAGCCAAAGCATACATACCAGCCATGTTTCTAAATGACAATTTTTTCAAACTTCAAGGGTTAAAGATTAAAATTATATTAACGAACTATGAACAGTGGAATTAACGAACTGTAAACAGTTGTTAACGAATCATAACTTCACGAAGTTAAGATTGTTCAGGTAATGAATTAGGAATGATTTTAATGAATCTCACACGAAATAGATTATAACGAATTGGTCCATGAATTAAGTAACAAAACAAAAGGTTTCCTTTAACGAATCACTAAGTGTAATCTTAGCGACTTAAGTAGCGAATTAGCTACAGTTGATAACGACTCAACTTCTAGCGAATCAGGTTGTTACAACGGTTGTAACAAACTTCTGACAACAATTGCCACGTGGCAAAAGTTGTTATAATAACAATTAACGAGGTGAGACACGTCACAAGAATTAGTTGACACGAATTAGAATGTGTAACGAATTGGTTCACGAATTAACTAATAACCATAACGAATCAGCTTAAGACTTTAACGAATTAGCCAGAAATGTTAACGAATTTGCTTGAATCTTCAAATCTTCAAACACAAATTACCAGATTTTTGGAAACGTATGAACATTCAAACCATGTATCAAATTCGAAATACTCACTCGATACACAACCAAATTTTCCATTTAAACTACCAAAACACTCGGAAATACAACGCGAATTCAAATCGCATCATCTCGTAAATCAAATTACCATATATCAAAACCAATATGACCAAAATTATTACCCTGTTTTCGGCCAAATCCTAATCCAAACCAATTCAGTCCAAACCAATCCAAATTCCAATTCCTTCCAACCTTACCTTACCAATACATTAACAATCTCAAATCCAATCCAATCAATCCATATCCAAGTCCGAATTAACTCAATTCAATCCAAACTTAAACCGGACATAAATGTATACCAAAATACCAACTAACAGTCCACTAATAACAATTTAACACACGAATCAAGAGCAATCGAACACCGAAAGCTCTGATACAACTTGTGAATACGATAAACTTACCTCAGATCTTAGATATGATATAGATAACTAATACGATTACGGATCTAGTTCATGATGACACTTGATTATATGTTATATGTTATATTAATTGTATGCATGTGTATGTATAATATTAGATTGAAGCTTGAGAGAAACGAATTGGGCAGAGGTTCGTTAATCTAAACTCAAAACTTAAATTAACAGTGGAATAACCCCACTATAAATACAATATGGATCTAGTTCGTTACACATTTCGTAACGAACTAGGCTCCATTACATTAAATGAAACAAACTTAACGAATCACCCCCTGATTCGTTAAACATCCTTAACAAATCAGGAGGGAACATAACTTAAACCTAGTTCGTTAAACATCCTTAACGAACTAGACTATTCTTTAACAAACTGCAATAATTTCTTTAACAATTAATAGATTAATTAAACGATAAATACATTAACGACAATTAAAAAGACTCGAGACGCAAAACCGTGTACTAACAAATTTCTATATTTAAATTATTCTTTGCATTTTATTACCATTTGACATCAAAGTCCAATTGGTTATTTGGTGTGCGTGTGTTCAGGCACTAAGCCGGACAGGGGCGCAGGTTCGAGCCCTAGCCAGCCTAGTTTTGGGTTTTTATTATTTTTTTATGAATTGTTATAAGGTTTAGGTAATTAGTTAATTAATTATAATTAATATTAATTATTAAATAAACATTATTTTATAAAGACCGACATCATTAAGTTATGTCCTTTGTCAATATGACATTCATCATTTTCGGTTTAACTTGTATTTGTATTTGTATTGGATATCTAACCCGTTTTGTCTTTTGGATCCTTCGTTATTAATAAAATATACGGTTTTATGTTTCATTTATGTTTCACAATTGTTGGATCAAGATTACACCCTTTGCGGTGCCTTAAAACACTCTTTTATTATTAAAAACGACTTAAAACGAACTTCAGGGACCAAAATCGCCAAACAACCAAAGCTAACTGGGTGTTTTAAACTAATGGATAACCCTTACTTTTTCCACCACCTAGTTTGACCTTTTTAACCAATCAAAATGCATGCATAACTCTTATGGGTAACCTTTGCTTTTTTCCATTATAAATACAAGTCTAATGCACCCATTTTTGTTGCTCATTCTTCCTCAAAACTCTCCCAATCTAGATCTAAGTATTCATCTTTCAAACTCTTGCTAGTTTGACTTCACAAGGTCAACCTAATGCTAATATTTGTTCTAACTAATTCTTGTTAATTAAAGCTTGTTATTATAGTTTGTTTAAAACATACTTCCTTTGTTTCCTCCAGCCATGGTCGGTTTAGGTGTATTGTTAGGCAAGACTACATGGAGGACTATTATAGTCCTTGTTAACACTTTAAATTTGTTTAAGCTTATTATAATTGTTTAATTTCTATTCATTTTAGTTTCCAAATCATTTTAATAGTTAAATGGTATTTGGGTATGTGGCAACCATCCTCGATTTCATTCCGAGTCAAGGACCGAACCAAAACCGAACTCTTTTTAAATACTTTATTATTAACATGTTGTATGTAAGACTTGAGTATTATCATTGGTATTGGGTATGTGGTAAGCATCCTCGGTCTTATTCCGAGTCAAGGACCGAACCAATACCGAACTACATCGGTTCACTCGCTTAAGACACACTAGTTGTGTTTTGGGCCACCAAATCTTGTATTTTTCTCTATAACTATATTATAAACTAATTTTCATTATTTTCTCAAAACACTTGCCATGTTGGATCCAACTTGGTCTTATAACTTGGACCAACAAAGCTAAACACCCGCTTAATGGAAGTTGAGGTTCTTCCTAATAGAACTATACACTTGGTTAAGTTTCTTTTGATTTCATTGAGTTATATTATAACATTTATCACTTTGGAATCTCGGCTTCGGGCTTGACCAATTATCAAGACTCGAACCGACAAATCCGAACACTCGTAAAATCTCGTCTTAGTATCTATTTAACAATGGGTCTTGCAATATCGCAATTATACTCAAATATTCACTTAACAGAGGTTAAGTAAAACTAATGGATTGAATATGGAGACTCGATTTCGAGTAAACTTACTTTTCAAAAACCATTACTTTAATTTCTTATGTATTTACTCTTTAACCCTCAAACTTTAATTATTTATCTTACTTGTTATGTTATTTTACTTTAAAGCTTTTAAGACCATCTACTAACTCAAGACCCTCTTAATCGAGGTCTTGCTCGTTGAACTTACCTTTCCTTTAATTTGCAACTAATCATTCAAGTTACTTATTTCACGTGAGTACATTTCATCTCTCATTTTGACTTTTATACTTTTGGGGGTAACATGCATACTTATTCAAAACAAGAATGATTTAATATACTCGATCCTCAAACCACAAACTCTAGGGTGTATGATACTTAGAATACTTGCTCAATTGTGTGTTATATGTTTCATATACTTTACGTGCACGAGTGTTTATTTTGTTGTTGTTGAGCCTCAATAAGTATGATCATATGCACCCCTAACTATTTAGCCTTGTGCTAGTTGAATAGGGCCTCATATGCACGTATATATTCATTATAATTATATTTTAATAATATTGAACCATGTTTTTTTATCTAACACCCGACACTTTGATTCACGTTTCATCATCATTTAAGTCTTTATAAACTTGCTTGTATATATATATATATATAATAAATCTATTAAATAGGTTTTCCTTAAAATTATTTATATCTTACTACATTTAATTATCTATACATTATTAAAATTATTTATTCATTTATATATTCGTATTTTATTTTATTCGACTAATTATAAGTGTATCTTAAGTTATATTTAATCAAATTATTTTATTTATTTATTTAGATATTATTATTATTATAAGCATATCCTATGTCTTGTTTGTTTAAAATCATTTAAATATTTAATTATATATATTTTAATTAGAGTAATTAATGGTGATTTTATAATTAATAGAGCTAATGATCCTAACAATAACCGCAAAGATCAATCATTCAATCCATAATATTTTAATCACAATTACAACTCAAACTTTATTGAAATCTTAATTTATTAAATCATGTTATATATTTATAATTAATCTTATAGCTTTATAATCCATCATTCTCACATCCTCATTTTTATTTCGTTCATCCGATCAGGTGAGTATCACATTCCCCTATTTTACCGCTTTAAACTTTTGGGGACGTATGCGTTTATATTATTTCCCTATTATTTAATACGCAAATTGAAACTGCTGTCACTTGTGTTTAACAATTTATACCTTACTTGTTATTTGCTTATATGATTTATGTGAATCGCATACGGAGAGGTCCAACATAATTTCAGAATAGTATGATCATACGACAGTCGTAATAGCATTCGTGCTTTTCGACATCTCATTTATTTTGCTCATTGGTTGAATTGCTTATCTCATTTGACTTGTTGCAATATTTATTATTCTATTATATATACATTAAAACTGGTGTGTTGCTCACTCAACCTTGTGTTGACAAATATACTTTATTTTTAACGCATATGAAGGTCATCGTGTGATGTGAAGTTAGTTCAAGATTTGAAAGAAAACTTAAGAATCAAGATAGAGAAATAAACGAAACATTTGTTTCATGATGTATGTTTGTTTGATGAACTATTTGTTGATTTTGGATATTGTATGGAATATTTCGTTATAATTGAATTTTAATTAATAGATATTGAAATTTTCATTATCGCATGATAGTACCTTGAGAGTTGTGAGCAATCAGTTTATGCCCCGGCATTTCCGCCATAGGTTGGGGTGTGACATTTTTTTATCAAGACTGGGAGATCAAACCTTGTAGGTCCAGGGGATATGATTGATTTTGACAAGTCAAAAGTTGTGTGTTATAACTGTCAGCAACCCAGAGCACTTTTTCATGGAATGCAACCTCCCAAAGACAGTATAATAACCAAAACTAGAATTACAACAATCAGATAAGGTTTATCACAAAATAAAAATACGATACAAGTTTCAACAAATTAACTAAACAAATACTGTCTAATTCAACTTCAACAAATTCAACATAACCGTTCATACATTCAATTTCAAAAAACAAATATATTTGATCAAAACATCATATATAAATGAAAAGCAAGTATACTAGAACGTTAATGGATTAAACTCCATTATAAAATGAGTCGTGAATGAATTAAAATCCAAGTTGGGGAGGAAAATAGAATGCAGGCACACAGCCTGCAGGCGCTAGGGCAGTGGGGAGGGTGGAGGCCAGATGTAACATCCCTAAAATTTTCATACCAATTTTGTCAATTTTGAAAGTTGAGTGACCAGTTAGTCATTTAGCTAATGATATATGGAATCGACACGTGTCCTATGACTCATCACCATGAAAAGACACATGTAACGTGGTGACAACATGGAAGAACACATGTCAACAGGTAACCACATGTCTCCTCACGAAGTGACATGTTTCTAGTGATTAATCAATTATAATGTTTCATGTCAACACTAAATCGCACGACTCATCATCAAGAACGATACATGTCGCATGGTGGTGAGTGACGGTCCGACCGATGATGGCTATAAATAGTGAACATGGGCTCCTCATTGTGTCATCCAAAAAGACAAAACCACTTTCACTTTCTCGTAATCCGATCCATCGAGTTGGAGTCCCGACGCCACTCCGAATTTCCGACATGTCACACCCCGACACCCTACGTATAGTCAAAGAACTCCTCGTTCATCCTTAAGCGTTATACCCAATTTAAGGTAAGAGTTATGTTTAAGATTTATTACTTAATAGCTTAGATACTAGTTGAGGGTATAGCCCAAACCTTGGAAAGTTTATAGATATATTTTTGCTTTTTATATATAAAGGTTTAGAAAAATAAACGTTTTCTTATTATTAATATACATAAAGTTTTACATACACGTGTTATTTTCAAGTGGCTTTCTTCTAAAGAAGAAACATTAAATTTATTTCTATAAAAGATATTTATAAATAATTAAACAAGAAATACATGACAGGCATGTAGCAAATGGAAGGGTGACAATACCAGTACTCGAGTTTCTTGTCTAAGGAAAGTAATTCGTATAAATCTCAATCAACCGTGATTTACTTTCCTGGGAGCTTGATGCGAGTGTTCGAACATATTAGGCCAAAGCATGCCACACCAAACGTCATACAAACTAAAGTAAGCATTTTTAAATAATGACTTTAATATCACAAGAAATGTTTTATCAAGGTTTAAAGCTACAAATTAAACTAAAGGTCTAAAGCTAGATCAGATGATCTAGGTATTCATACAAATGTATTCTCGTAACTACGGGTTCGAGATAACATGCACAACATAAATCAGTAAAGACATTTTGATCATAACAAAGGTGAGTATATTGACTCTAAAACTAACGCGAATGCGTTAAGCATTTTACATATGATTTAAAAATCAAACACATGGCTTGAATGGTTTTCAAAACGATGCTTAAAGGTAATCTATTAAAAAACATTCAAGCCATAAGTGCACGTATAGTTGGATCCAATTTTATACACATGTTACGGATGAAAGTTCGTAACATGGCTAGTAAAGAGACTCAGTTGTAGGCATATGTAAAACTACGGTCAATCTGAGTAAAACACTAGTGTGCTCTGTGGTTATACACTCAGGTGAAACAGTCTCTCAGAGTGTGTAGATACACTAAATCAAACTACGATTGAATGTGTTTAAAATTTTTGCCAATATAAATACTTTGCCTGTTAATGTTATTCACCAGGTGTTAGCTGACACATTATTTTAAACATTTTTAGGTAATTAGTTGTAAGTGATAAGGACATTAGAGTAATATAGAGACAGCTCATCGGAGAAATAGAATGATCTGTGGGCTCATTTGTAGCATCCCGAAATTTCTATAAATAATATTTAATATATTATTTACTTCGGAAGAATAAAATTGATATAGTAGATGGATAATAATATAATTCCCGTTTCCACTATCGGCTAATAAAATAAATTATTATGAGTTGGGCTTGTGTTGGGTTAAATATATATGGGTTATGGACTTGGATTATAAGGAAGAAAGAAAAGACCATGGGCTTAAGCCCCTAACCCATGATATATAAACCTTAATTAACCCATAATCCATTCATTTCACCCATTCCATACACCACCCAAAACACACACTTAAGCTCTCTCTCTCTCTCTCTCTCTCTCTCTCTCTCTCTCTCTCTCTCTCTCTCTCTCTCTCTCTCTCTTTTATTCTCTCTTTCTCTAGCCAAAACCAAGAAGAAGAAACGATCCCGACCCGAGTTAGTCGCGCACAGCTAAAGAAGGGAATAACGATTAACGGAGAACGTAACAGAACCCAGGTGAGTTTCTAGCCCCACTTCCTTGTTATGTCTTCGGGGCTGTGTGCATACTCGATGTGAAGTGTGAATACACTTGCCTTAAGTGGTAAGTGTATGCTATAATGTTTGATATGATATATATATATATATATATATATATATATATATATATGTTAGTGCACATAAATTTGACACTGTAAATACGTTATCCTGGCACATGTTCTAGGATCAGTTATCCTTAGTCAGATCCTGTCAGGATCAAGGATCCTCAGTACTCATTATTTACTAACGATTGTTTCCTTTGTATAATAATATATTTGACAGATGTAACGGCTAAGAGCCCTGGTCTACCCCTATTTCGAAGTATAAGTGATGGAGCACGTGGTCAAAGTGGCTGTTACGTTTATATTCAAGATAATGGTGGATTTTTAGGAAAATTAGTTAATTGTCTTTATTATTTATAACTCCACTGAGTTATGATCAGTTAAGGCGCACACCCTATATATACTACGCGTTCATAATCATCAGAAGACGCAAGCAAACCAGCAACAGACACACTTAGAATTATTGTAAACACTAATCATAATCTCCAACCTTGTATCCTCATTTTTCATATTAATAAATTGGTGATAGACAAGTTGTCATCACCCGGGGTTTTTTTCCTTTAATCTGATTAAGGTTAAAGGGTTTTTTCTCGCAACAAATCACGGTGTTCATCTCCATTTTGTTCATATATTCATTACTATCACCATAGCACTATACCTCACAATTACGGATTTGGATACATTATTAGCAAATTTTTGTCCAAAACAATTTGGCGCCCACCGTGGGGCGATTGGTGCTATAATCCAGAAAATACCATATCATTTTCAACCTTTTTATGCCCATATCACCATCAATGGCCTCTCAATCAACCTCTGCTTCATCAACCATGCCAAATTTGGTTCCTCTCTTATCAAGAACCTTGGCGCCAATGCCTCCGCCAATCACGGGAGCACCACGAGCTACTGCTGCTGGGAATAAGACACAACTGCCAGTCTTCAAGAGCTCGAAAACTACCGCTGCCACTTCGGTAGTTAATACTAACAATGATGTTTCTAATATGTTTTTGCAAGTCAAATCATACATGGAGCAACAAACCAAGACTAACCAGAGGATCGTCCAGGAGATAGAAGACCTCAAGAGGACTAAGAGGCCGGCAGAGGATCAAACTCCTATAATGCCTAGGATGCTGGATTTCACTACTCCAGGATCCTTGGCTCAACATCAACAAGGATCATCCATCCTTCAACCAGGGTCCATGGGTCAGTCAGCTCAATGATCCTCAACTTTTCAGCAAGGATCATCCTTCAACCGGGGTCCATGGGTCAGCGAGCTCAGGGATCCTCGACCTTTCAGCAAGGACCATTGATCCTTCAACCAGGATCCTTTGGGCCATATCCTCAAGGATCCTTCAACTCCCAACCACTGGGATCCTTTATCCACAATCAAGGATCCTTCATCCAGGATCTAGGATCCTATGGGGTTCAACATCAACGATCCTCTGAGGTCCATGAAGGAGATATAATCCCCATGCAGACCATAGCTTCGGGTGGACCAACTCCTGTAGCAGACACTTCTTATCTCAGCCATTCTTCTGGAATGCCAACCTTTACGCAACAAAGAGGTAACACGTATGATCCCATATTCCTAGATGCTAAATGTGGTTCCATGCAGGATGCAACTATCAACCAAGCAATGGCTAAGAAACTTCAAAAAATTAAGGATATGATATCCAGCGTACCCATGGTGATCCGTCCAATCCCTGAGATACCGGAGGGGAGCCACAAGTTATCCAGATTTGCTCCACCTATCTGTGACGCTGAAATCCCAAAGCAATTCCAGACCCCCAACATGAAGACTTATGATGGGACTAATGATCCTGAGGAACATGTAGCTTAGTACAGAGAAAGGATGGAGATCAATTTCATTCCTGAGAGACTTAAAGAAGCTTGTTTATGCAAGGGTTTCGGTTTCACACTGAAAGGATCTGCATTAAAATGGCTGCTAAGTCTTCCTCCCTTTTCAGTTTCTTCTTTCTCATACTTAGTTAACTTGTTCAACGGTCAATTTTCCTGTAGTAGGAAATTTGAGAAGTTAACTAGTGATTTATACCGAGTTATCCAACCTAGTGATGAATCCCTTAGGGATTTTGTTATGAGGGTTGGTAGGGAAGCTCTGGAAATCCCTAATCTTGACATGACTACTGTTGTTGAAGCATTCAAGATGGGACTTCAGAGGGGCTCTCCCTTTTATGATGATCTTGTGATGACTCCTTGCAGGACCTTAGATGAAGTTAGAAACAGGGCACTCACATACATACGGTTGGAAAATGACAAGAGGATCCAGGATCGTCTGGTGATGTGTGTATAATGATGCTCTCACAACTAAGCTTTAAATTTATTAAACGAAAATCCTAAAGAAACCACACAAAACCGGCAAGTGTACCGATCACTAATAGTATAGCACTAAGGAAGTCCGAGTATCGAACACAAGGACACGTGAAAACGTACTTAATACTTAACCCTAAATAAGACTCACCTAAGAATAATATATTTTAAATGATTTTTAATTATTAACTACTTAACCTAACTCAAAATGACTCAAATTAACTTAAAAGACTTAAATTAAGAAAACTAGACGAAACTTTGAAAATAAGATTGATCAATGGGGAAAACGTCTACCTAGGTAAGAATCCTATTGAAGGTATAATAAGCTAATAGATTGTAGAATATCACGACACTGGTTCCTAAGGATGACACAACAAAGGTTCACTCAAGAAAGCTAGATCACCTCTCGGTCTCACTAACAAACCCTAACCTACACTTAGTTGATTTTAAGAACTAACCGGGTGATGAATTGTTAAAGTGCTCTAATGTCGACTCTCCTCTCGGTCTCACCGACACACTACCCTAATGTAGATGAATACTACGCAACCAAGGATAGAGGAACAATTTAGTTTAACTTAAACTAGGTCAACTAAACGCTCACAAACCCAAACCCGACAAGAACCGGACCCGCTCTCGCGCGATCCTAATCCTAACAAGTAAAAGCTATGAGACGATCCTACTTTCTATCACCTCTCAGTCTTTAAGAAGGTGCCTACCCGCTGATTTTAACTAAGTAATATACCCAACTAAACCATACGGTTGTACACCCTGCAAACAATCTCTAAACACAAAGTAAAGAGTTCAAACAAGCTAAAATCAACCAAAACCGATTCAATCAATTGAAGCAAGAGGTAATTGAGTATAATTAATAAAAACACAGCCAATAAACACAAACTAATTCAATCCTAAACCAAAATTTTCATTAACAATTCAAGTCATGATGATCAACAATCCAATCTACTTACTAAAACCTAACAATATTCATCTAACCTAGGTAGAACTAACTAGTTTAGCCTATCATTAGTTTTGGACTGCAGCTACTAACTAAGTTAAACATCATAAACATCAACATATACATAAGTAAACTCATTCAAGATTCAATAATAATCAAACACAACTCAATCTTCAAGTTACTTGCAAAACAATCCAACATAAAATATCAAATCAACTAGTTAGGGTTCTTGAACAAAAACACAAAGTTTAGGGATGTATTACTCAATATTATGGCTGAGATTATGAGTGTATATGGTCCCTAGCTGCTGTCTACAACCGTCCTTAGCCTCCTTCTTTTTCCCTTGGCTCAAGAATTGCAAAAAACGAATTTATCCTCTTGAATGGGGGCTTTTAGGGTAATTTTTTTTTTCCTAGTTGGGTGCTGATTTCGGGATTGATGGCTGGTTAGGGTTCTTATTTTCTTCAATTAACTTAATATATTATGCATAAAAGGCTTGGATCTTGTGGGCTTGGGTCGGGCCTTGAGTTGTAGTCTTCAAAATTGATCAAAAAGGCCCCTAGAGTCTTCAAATTTGCCACTTTTTTCCATTAAAGCTCAAAGCCTACAAGTGTCACACCCTCAAAATCCACTAACGGAGTTTTACCGTCAGAGGGTGTGAACTGGCAGGATCGGAATCATCAGTTATAATCAAACCATAAAATAAAGTTTCAAAACCATGAAAACGTTTACGAGTAATTAAATGCGGAAGCGTAAAAACCTTTAATCAAAAGTTGCGTCACGCAGGACGACTTAAAATCAAAGATAACCGTTAAAAATAAGTTTGCAGGACAAAAGCGTTTTCAATCAATGCATGTTCCTAGACCGCGCGCCCGCCTCCGCTACCTGAGAATAACATACTAAAAGTGTCAACACAAGGTTGGTGAGTTCACAAGTTATATAAAAATAAATCGTTTAGAGTTTGCGTTCAGCGTTACAGCGTTACAGCGTTTTGCGTTACAGCTTTACAGTGTTACAGCGTTTTGCGTTACCAGATAGTGTTATGTCAAATTATATATCGATAGGTAGCTAGTCTATACAACAAGTATTACTAAGTGTTCGACACCGAAGCTGACTCGTTTATTAAGTGCCTTGTCACCAGGTCCTCCAGACCATGGTACGTGTTAGCCAAAATTACACCCGCTCGACTTCCAGTCGAGTTTAGCGTTGGGTGGGGTTTGTCAAACCCAGTAGTACTACTCAACAGTGACTCGCTATTCTAAATATTAACCGGTTCGATGTGTAGGACTTCAAATATTTCGTTTGCCACTTAGCCTTTACAAGTGATATATAATTTATAACAAAATCTTAAATGCGTTGTGGAGTATGCTATCTCCCCCAAGTGAAAAACGTTTGAAAACAGTTTAAAGAGGGGAAAGTGAAACTCACTGTTTGCGAAGTATTTCCCAAAATAAATCACCAAGATGCGCGTCACCGAAAAACTCTCTCTAACGTTCTAAAACAACAAAGAGATTTTTCTAAGTGTCGGAATATTATCGAGTCTCTAGACCCGGCACATAATACCTATGCACATAACATGTTTCGTGTTTCGTTTGTGAATCGTGGGTGACTTAAACAAGTGTTTTTGTGACACATTACATGTGTAAGCAATCATATACGTGTCATGTATTCATAACGTACGTTACTAGCAATTATTCCCCGTAAGGGCATTTTGGTCAACAAATAACAATTAACTAGTCATTATTCCCCATGAGGGCAATTTGGTCACATCATGGCAATCAATTAGAAATTATTCCCCGCAAGGGTATTTTGGTCAAAACATAACAATTATATAACAAGTATCATGTTTCATGCATTTTTACACAACTCAGCAGTTAGTTTCACCGAGACAGAAATCCTACTAGAAAGATTGTACTATTTCACCGATCATAGCATCTCAATTAATTTACCAAAAATCATCACAGAAGCACATATTTTATTACATTTTTATTCCTCACAGTTTTCTCACAATCATCAAATCATTACATCAAACTCATAACAGTTAAATTCATGCGCAACAGAATGTTATTTGCAATTCCCGTTAAACGAAAAATCCAATAAATGCAAGACCACTTGGGTTAGGTTCCTAACTCAATGAGTTAACTTCCAGAAGTGGAACCAACCCAATTGGTCTCGTAGTTCATGAGATATAACATTTACAACATAACCTAACAGCAGGTCTAACAGCTCAGCTTTGCACAACGTTTTTGTAAAATCATAAAAGTTAACCTTTACTTGTCCAAAAATTACAAATTTATACTCTATAGAAACTAGACTCAACCTAGTTTACTGTAGTACCAATAATTTCAACCAATTTTCATATTTACACTTCGTTACAGTCACTTAAAAATCAAATACACATTCTGTCCAGAAACTGTTTGCATCCAAACTCAATATATTAACAATCTATGAACTATCATGCATTCATATGACCCTCTAGACTCCATAAACACCATCCATGCACATCAATTACATATTACATACTTGATTAGGGTTTGTGTTTGAACTCAAATCAAAGACACAACAATTTACATGCAACAAGATTCAATCTAGTTATCAAATCATCATCCAAATAACAACAATCATAATAACTATACACACACACCAAAATCGGCTGCTAGGGTTTACAATTAACCCAACAAACATCAAAATCAATTAACAAGGATGTGAAGGATGATCAATTATACCTTCCTAGCACCTAGTTCTTCAATCAAACACTTGATTTGATGGTTGAATGTGTGTATAGAGTGGACGGCAGCCAAGGGAAGGGGGTTTGGGGTTTCCGATCGGGTTAGGGAGAAAGAGAATAGGTTAGGGTTAAGGTTATTAGTATATATTTATAATAATAATAAGTTACACTCAAGTCCCTCCACTATCAATTGTTGTTTTTCTAACTTAACTAACTAGTTTACATCTTGAGTTAACGTTTATAACCATGTTATCACACAACACAGAAGTCTAACACATAATTATCACATAATTACTGTTTTGACGTTTTTCGTTTATTCATCAATCGTTTGCGTCAACTCGTTTGCGTTTCGGTGCAATTCCTGAAAGACTACACATGTAGTAAGTGTTAAGCGTCATTTAAACCCTAGTTTAAATGTAATGAAGTGTGCGTTATAGATTCAATGATCTTAAGTTTGAATTGACGAAGTTGAGTTAACGGAGTTAACCTGAAATTGACGATTGTCACAACAAGTAATCAATCATCTTTGTAAAATCAAAGATAAACAAGCCAAAACTCTTAATAATTAAACTAAAAAGCAATTAATTCATGATAAAACGATAAGGAAAGTAAGTGTGTTTTACAACACATCAAACATCCCCACACTTAAGTCTTTTTCGTCCCTGAAAAAGACTAATGCAGTTGGATCAGAATCGAAAAATTATAGTCTTACAAACAGATAGGTTAATTTTCAAAGCTCAGAAAAACGCAAAAACCACGATCACCGATATTGTTGTTCACTTAAACCCATGCCTTAATCTTTACCGAGACAAATAAGATCCGACAATAATATTACTCAGTGGTTTACACAATTAAGACCCTCTTCTTTTCAGCTTTTACCAGACCAGACCAGACCATCCCAACTTGACTTAAACCTCAAAATTAGCAGAATTAAAACTTTTGTTGCTCTATTTTTTCATGAATAGTTAAGACGATCAAGGGTATTGTTTAACCACCTTAGTTTAAGCATCAAAGTCTACCAAGCAGCCATTTGATACGATTACAGTTCAATTAATTAATAGCTAGTGTTCCCCACAACATGACATACCCCCATTATCAAGCTATACTCCGAAACCATCACCATAGGTGAGTATGCAAAATTTCATCTGTAGGGCTTACATGTAGCGTGTCCTTGTGTTCTGTTTCTTAATGGTAATGAGACGCGAGCAAGGGGACCCCACATGGCTAACAGCATGGTTGATCAAGTCTGTAGTGTATTTGTACTTTTGTACTTTTGTGATCATGTTTAAAGACTTATAAGGGCTTGCTCTTTTTTGCTTTATTTTAAATATCCACAACCCCACTTAGGAATTGTGAATACCCGGATAAATGGAATGCATAAAGACCCATGGTCTCCGGCCCCGAAGCATCCCATCAATACAAGATTTAAGGTTATAAAACCATACGCCAATGAGGTGTAAATTACTAAACTAGCAGTTTAAGATTTATATCACAGGCTACACGACATACTCTAACGTTAAACCTACCCAAACATCATATGATAACGTATTCAATTTTTAAAATTCATAATATTTTCACTTCTCATACCAAAATTTGAGGCTTGAGTATGGCCCGACCTTTCATTACTTATTTTCCACAGACAAAACGCTTTACCCACAAAAGATTTTCGTTTTAACCATTTTATCAAATTTTCCCTTTCATTTTCAAGGCTGAGCCTACCGACACATCCCAAGTTAAGTGTGTTTTCTTTTATTTATCTCATATTATTAGTAGTTTGAAAAACCGATTTCCGATAAATATCATCATCTCTCACTTTAACGCAAAAAAACTAAATTCAAGGGATATTTTTCTTTAAACCCTTTATATATATACATATATATATATATATATATATAACTTCCAAGATTTTCAATAGTATTTTATTTTTCTTAAAAATGAAAACTTCAGTTCCCCATCCCCATACTTAAATTTCACATTGTCCTCAATGTGAGACAAGGAAAAGACAAAACTTAACATAAAGAAAAATAAAGTGGAACAGACTCCCCTGGTAAATGTGATCATGCAAGTGTGCGGTGAATCATGTTCATTGCCCTCCTATTCGAAAGCACGCTTAAAACTCCAGTGTTCTCTATCAAGCTGTCACTAAAGAACGAATGCGGTAATCATTAAGAAAATTGCATCCCCACACTTGTTTAAACCTCCAACTCATCAACCATCATCAACCAATCAAGGAATAACCTGCAAGTAAGAGAAGAAACACCCGGCAAAATTCGAAAATAAAAATAAAATGAAAATAAAATAATAAGAAAAGATATTACCGGGTTGCCTCCCGGGAAGCGCTAAGTTTATTGAATAGTCTTCAGCCGGACTCTCTCCCGAAACCTCTATCAGGAGGCTTCTCCTTTATCCTCTTCCCATCGATGCTCCTCAATACTCTCCTCTTACAATTGGTCGGGAAGAAACCAGTTGCACAACTCTCATGGGCACAACCATATGAATTAAAATCGGTCCACCAACTCTTAGACTCCCCAAAAAATGATCCCCTAAAGTGAAACGGGAGTGACGAACTCTTCTGCACACCATGATCTCTGAGCCTAGATATCCTCCTTATTCTTTTAGCCAACTTTTTAAACCTCAACACGTCCCGAATGGAGATTGAGTACGATTCATGTTTTGGTTTTTCACATTCAAAGTGCAATGGTGGAAAGACTGATTCACCAACCACCTCATGGATTTTCTCACAAGGCTCATTCTTGATCCCCACACTTGGCTAGTTATACAATAGATCCTCAAGCAACTTCAAATCACCAAGTGGGTCAAACTCTCCTTCATCTGTCATGGTGAAATCCATAGACTCTTCGCCAAACTCACCCATGAACTCATCCTCCCAAAAGGGAACATACTCCTCTACTCTCTGCTCCTCCATTCCGGTATCTTCAATCTCACTTGGGGGTTCAAAGAAAGGTGGATTCAAAGTTGGAATATATTCCAAATCCTTTCTAATGGCGAACAATACATCGTCCATTATTGATTCCAATTCTGGGGTTGGCTCTAATATATTTCCCGATAAGTATTTATACCCTAAGAAGCTCCCCATTTGATCATATGAAAATTTGTATGGAGGAGGGTTTGCCACAAGTGATTCCCATGGAGCTTTCCGTGACTCGACTTCTATCCTCCTTCGCTCATAAGCATCATGTACCCAGTGATCTCCGCCACACACTTTGCACCATTGCGTTCCAACGTGTCGTCCGAACATATTTCCTTTAAAGAACACTCAAAAGAAAAGGATCACGGGTACCAGATAAAAATAGAATAGAATACTTAAAATAAAATTTAACTAAAACTAAACTAATTAAAATAACTAATCTAATCAAATATACGAAAATACAATAGGTAAATCCTAACTCGGGTCGTTCTCAATACGCCTCTAACCGTGTCCCCGGCAACGGCGCCAAAATATTGATGTGTGTATAATGATGCTCTTAGAACTAAGCTTTAAATTTATTAAACGAAAATCCTAAAGAAACCACCCAAAACCGGCAAGTGTACCGATCACTAATAGTATAGCACTAAGGAAGTCCGAGTATCGAACACAAGGACACGTGAAAACGTACTTAATACTTAACCCTAAATAAGACTCACCTAAGAATAATATATTTTAAATGATTTTTAATTATTAACTACTTAACCTAACTTAAATTAACTTAAAAGACTTAAATTAAGAAAACTAGACGAAACTTTGAAAATAAGATTGATCAATGGGGAAACGTCTACCTAGGTAAGAATCCTATTGAAGGTATAATAAGCTAATGGATTTTAGAATCTCACGACACCGGTTCCTAAGGATGACACAACTAAGGTCCACTCAAGAAATCTAGATCACCTCTCGGTCTCACTAACAAACCCTAACCTACACTTAATTGATTTTAAGAACTAACCGGGTGACGAATTGTTAAAGTGCTCTAACGTCGACTCTCCTCTCGGTCTCACCGACACACTACCCTAATGGAGACGAATACTACGCAACCAAGGATAGAGGAACAATTTTGTTTAACTTAAACTAGGTCAACTAATCACTCACAAACCCAAACCCAACAAGAACCGAATCCGCTCTCGCGCGATCCTAATTCTAACAAGTAAAAGATAGGAGACGATCCTACTTCCTATCACCTCTCGGTCTCAAAGAAGGTGTCTACCCTCTTATTTTAACTAATTAATATACCCAACTAAACCCTACGGTTGTACACCCCGCAAACAATCTCTAAACACAAAGTAAAGAGTTCAAACAAACTAAAATCAACCAAAACCGATTCAATCAATTGAAGCAAGAGGTAATTGAGTATAATTAATAAAAAACACAGCCAATAAACACAAACTAATTCAATGCTAAACAAAAAATTTCATTAACAATTCAAGTCATGATGATCAACAATCCAATCTACTTACTAAAACCTAACAATATTCATCTAACCTAGGTAGAACTAACTAGTTTAGCCTATCATTAGTTTTGGACAGCAGCTACTAACTAAGTTAAACATCATAAACATAAGTAAACTTATTCAAGATTCAATAATAATCAAACACAACTCAATCTTCAAGTTACTTGAAAAACAATCCAACATAAAAGATCAAATCAACTAGTTAGGGTTCTTGAACAAAAACACAAAGTTTATGGATGTATTACTCAATATTATGGCTGAGATTATGAGTGTATATGGTCCCTAGCTGCTGTCCACAACCGTCCTTAGCCTCCTTCTTCTTCCCTTGGCTCAAGAATTGCAAAAAACGAATTTTTCCTCTTGAATGGGGGCTTTTAGGGTTATTTTTTTTCCTAGTTGGGGTGCTGATTTCGGGATTGATGGCTGGTTAGGGTTCTTATTTTCTTCAATTAACTTAATATATTATGCATAAAAGGCTTGGATCTTGTGGGCTTGGGTCGGGCCTTGAGTTGTAGTCTTTAAAATTGATCAAAAAGGCCTTAGAGTCTTCAAATTTGCCACTTTTTTTCCATTAAAGCTCAAAACCTACAAGTAATCAATCATCTTTGTAAAATCAAACATAAACAAGCCAAAACTCTTAATAATTAATCTAAAAAGCAATAAAATCATGATAAAACGATAAGGAAAGTAAGTGTGTTTTACAACACATCAAACATCCCCACACTTAAGTCTTTTTCGTCCCTGAAAAAGTCTAATGCAGTTGGATCAGAATCGGAAAATTATAGTCTTACAAACAGATAGGTTAATTTTTAAATCTCAGAAAAACGCAAAAACCGCGATCACCGATATTGTTGTCCACTTAAACCCATGCCTTAATATTTACCGAGAGAAATAAGATCCGACAATAATATTACTCAGTGGTTTACACAATTAAGACCCGCTTAAAATTCAACAATCAAAACGTTCAAGCTGTTGAAGAAGAGGATGATGATGAGGATTCCCCAGCATCTCAGAATATTGCTTCTCAGTAGATACTCATAGTTTAATTTGTGCCATGAAGGATATAGGTGAGAAAGCGAGGTGGCCCCCAAAGAACGAAAAGTCAACCACCTTCAGAGACAAATCCAAATAGTGTGCCTTCCACGAAGATTTTTGGCCACATGACAAACGATTGTATCGGTTTAAGGAGGGAAATAGGATACCTCCTGAGCAAAGGCCACTTCAAAGAGCTATTGGGAAGAAAAAGTCAAGGATTCAGGATCCCGAAGATGTTCCTCAAAAAGCAACTCCGCCCCCACCAGATGCTCAAGTGATCAACTTCATTTCTGGTGGCTTAGACATATGTGGAACTTCTTTCTCCGCAGCTAAGAGGCTGGCCAAAGAGACCAAGTTGGATAACGGGGAACGACCGGTTATATCCACCACCTTGACGACTGACAAAAGGATCCACATCATGACGGTTTGATTGTTACTTTGTTTATTGCTAACCATAATGTACGCAGGATCCTTGTCGATGGTGGAAGCTCGGTCAACATCATCCAACATGATGTACTTCAAAAGATGAACATCCTAGACTCAGAAATCATCCCGAGGACGTCGGTATTAGTCGGCTTCAATGGAGAAACCAAAATGACATTGGGGGACATCAAACTCCCAATATACATCGAAGGGTTAAGTTGTTACCAAAAATTTTGTGTTATAGATAACCTTTCTTGTTGCAATGTTATTTTAGGCATGCCTTGGCTACATGGGATGAAGGCAGTAGGCTCTACTTACCATCAATGCATCAATTTACCAACTCCTTGGGGACTGGTAAGGATAGATGGTGACAAAGTCGAAGCCAAGAACTACTACTCCTCATCAATGAAGCCAGCAGCTAAACAAACGATAGCATAGCAACCACAACAACATCCTAGGGATGTGCTGGAAGCTCGTGAGAAGGACTTAAAGGAAGTATCCTTGGACTCCGAGGACCCAGATGCGAAAATGGTCCTAGGATCCAGTATCCCTAGTGAAATAGAGGAGGATATGATATCCTTTATAAAGGGAAGAAAGTCCACATTTTCCTTCAACATTCAGATATGACAGGTATTTCTAAGAAGGTAATTACTCACAAGCTAGGCCTTGATTTATCTATTAAACCCGTCCATCAGAAGCGAAGGAAATTCGCTCCTGAGAGGAACACGATCATACGAGAAGAAGTTGAAAAACTTATTAAGGCCGGTATGATCAGAGAGGTTAAGTATCCTCGATGGTTAGCTAATGTGGTTGTTGTTTCTAAAAAGAATGGAAAGCGGAGGGTGTGTGTCGATTTCACTGATTTAAACAAAGCATGCCCCAAGGATCCTTTCCCGTTACCACATATAGATTCCATGGTGGATGCAACAGCAGGACATGAGATGCTCACCTTTATGTATGCTTCCTCTGGATTTCAAAAAATTTATATGGGACCATCTGATCAATAGGATACAACATTCATGACTCCTACCGGCATATATTGTTATATTGCTATGTCGTTCGGACTAAGAAATGCAGGGGCAACATATCAAAGACTGGTCAACATGATGTTCAAGGATCAGCTAAGCAAAACCATGAAAGTCTACATAGATGATATGGTGGTGAAGTCAAAAAGAGCTGAGGATCACTTCACAGACCTTGAAGAAGCTTTCAACATCCTGGATCAGTACAATATGAAGCTGAAGCCTTTAAAATGCCACTTTGGTGTCAAGGCTGGGAAGTTCTTAGGATACATGGTGACTAAAAGAGGAATAGAAGCAAGCCCTAAACAGATAGAAGCCATCGTCAACTTGAAATCCCCTGTGAATGCTAAGGATATCCAAAGACTGACGGGAAGAATAGCTGCTCTAAACAGATTCATTTCCAGATCCTCGGAGAAGTGCAAAGACTTCTATGACAGCCTTAGGAGAAACAAGAAGTTTGAATGGACAGAGAAGCATGTAGTCGCCCTTAAAGCATTAAAGGATTACTTATCCTCAGCTCCAGCTCTAATGAAGCCTGTGGATGGAGAATCCTTATATCTCTACCTAGCTGTTTCAGGAAATGCCGTAAGCGCCGTCCTTGTGAAGGATCATGAAGGTGAACAGCATCCCGTTTATTATGTAAGTAAAAGTCTATTAGATGCAGAAGCCAGGTATTCTCATCTAGAAAAAATAATTCTTGCACTTATTATGGCTTCTACTAAATTAAGACATTATTTTTAGACTCATACTATTATTTTAAGAACTAACTATCATGTTAAGAATGTTCTTAGAAAGCCAGAATTTTCAGGTAGGATGGCCAAGTGGGCTGTGAAGCTAAGTGCGTATGACATTTAGTATGAGCCTAGAACAGCTATCAAATCGCAAGCACTAGTAGACTTTGTGGCTGATTTCAGCAGTGACATGCAAAAGGAAGCTGATTTAGAAGTCCAACAACTAGAAGAAACCAAGGATCCTTGGATCCTCTTCACATATGGAGCATCCAACGTAAGAGGAACGAGATTGGGCATACTACTGAAATCGCCACAGGGGGACATAATACCCCAGTCCATTGCATGTGCATTTCAATCCACCAACAATGAGGCAGAGTACGAAGCACATATCGCAGGTTTACTTTTAGCCAAACAAATGAGGATCAGGTATCTTCAAGTTTATATGGATTCTTTACTTATACCTAACCACTATAACGTTTCTTATACCGTGAAAGGTGAAAAAATGATCAAATATTTAGAAATTGTTAAGGAGTTAGCAAAATCCTTCGAGTTGTTTAGTATCATACAGGTACCAAGAGAAGAAAATGTTAGGGCAGATGCCTTAGCTAATTTAGCCTCATCCTTGAAAATTCCAGAAGATACGAAGATCCCAATAATCCATATACTCTCGCCAGCAATAGGAGAACAAGAAGTTGGGGAGATAACAACTGACAAACATATCGTACTCTGGGATCCATTATCCTCAGCTAGCCAAGGATCCTGGATCCTCCCAATTAAGAGATACATTCAAACTGGAGAGATTCCAGCCACTAAGAATCCCAAATCTTTCGAACTCAAGGTATCACAATATATTTTATTAGATGATATGCTATACAGGAAATCTCTTGCTGGTCCATACTTGAGGTGCATCGAGGACCCTGAAATCCAAGAGGTGCTCAAAGACTTTCACGAAGGTGATTGTGGTAATCACACTGGAGGTAGAGCCCTGTTTTCGAGGATTCTAAGAATAGGATACTTATGGCCAACAATGAAGAGAGATGCCATGGAATACTCAAAAACATGTGATGCTTGTCAAAGGCATGCAAATATCCTACATCAACAAGCAGAACCTATGTATCCTGTATCCTCATCATGGCCTTTCATGAAGTGGGGAATGGATATTATGGGTAAACTACCTAAGGAACCAAGAGGAAAAGTATTCATGCTTGCAATGACTGATTACTTTTCAAAATGGATGGAAGTAGAAGCTTTTGTTCAAGTACGCGAAAAAGAGGTGATATCCTTTATTAAAAGAAATATTATTACTAGATTTGGCATTCCTTCAGAAATTATTTGTGACAATGGTTCCCAGTTTATCGGGAAAAGAACCACTAACTTTTGTGACAGTTGGGGGATCAAGATGATTACTTCTACACCGGTACATCCTCAAGCTAATGGTCAAGCAGAGCCAAGCAACAAGATCATCATCAACAACCTGAAAAAGAAGCTAGGATCCAAGAAAGGAAAGTGGGCTGAAGAACTACCTTATGTTCTTTGGGCTGACAGGACAACACCCAAGAACGCAACAGGCCAAACACCCTTCTCGTTGGTGTTTGGATCAGAAGCAGTAATTCCTACAGAGATGGTGGTTCCTACAGCCAGAACAAGCATCCGTGATCCTGAAGCCAATAAAGAAATCCTTATCGAAGACTTGGATATTGTTGAAGAACTCAGAAACCTAGCCAAGATCAGAATGGTGGCTTATCAACAAATGGTAGCTGGGGCATACAAAAAAAGTATAAGGATCAGAAGATTTCAAGAAGGAGATTTAGTCTTGAGAAAAGCCTTCCAGAATACCATCAATCCGGTAGATGGGAAGCTAGCACCTAAGTGGGAAGGTCCTTATTTAATTGAATAGGAGGCGGGAAAGGGGGCATATCATTTGCTCACTATGGAAGGCAACAGGTTACCAAGTGCATGGAATGCTATCCACCTCAAGAAATACTTTTTTTGATCCGGATCAAGTATCCTCTGAAGATCGAATATCATTAAAGGATCAAGGATCCTAAAATTGGTAATATCTATTTAATCGCTTATTCTTTTCAATTTTTTATTGATCCAAGGATAATATAATCTTAACGTTTACTTTTTCCAAGTTTTAAGTAACAATTCAGGGTTCTAGTAGTATGTTCAGAGATCAAGAGGTTGGCCACCTCTCCTTTACATTTAAGGTACTTTACTATATCCCTTGGTTTAGCCCACGATTGGGTATGACCCCTGATGGTCATATCCTCCAAGGTTTAAAGGTTTTCACCTTTCTTATAAATTAGAGTTTCTACACTCTCGCCTGGAGCGCACGCTATCCAACGTATAGTCCGGGGCAGCGGGACCAGTACACGCTTAGTGGCTGACAATTTCGTTGTCTTTGGCTATATGGAGGATCCTATGATTTATGGTAGACGTACCATATCACCGGTTTATAAAATTTTCATGTTATCTCACGTTTGGGCTAAATCTTGGTTTGGGCGAGTCCCCAGTTAATATCCGTATATTGGGCCAGTCCCTAGTTTGGGCTTGTCCCAGTTTTTGGGCTTGTCCCCAGTTTGGGTTTGTCCCCAGTTTTTGGGCTTGTCCCCAGTTCACGTGCTTGTCCCCAGTTGCACGGGCTTGTCCCCAGTTTATTTTATGGGCTTGTCCTCAGTTTTTTGGGTTTAATACCAGTTAATATCATTAGTTTTTTGCATCAGGTATCCTAAGTTCGATTACAAAGATCCTAGAAGGATCAATATCTATGGATTCAAGATCCTTAATTTATTTTTACAAGGATTACAGAAGATTCATTACTTATGGTAACTTAGATCTAATTAGATCTTATGGTATGACTTCTACTTATCAATTTATATTTACTTGGCTAAAATCTTTATAAACTCTTTTATGTAAGGATTTAAGATCCTTAGTTTATTTTTACAAGGATGTCCTATCCTTAAAGCTTTCTCCCAAAGTTATTTCTTAGAACTACTTATGGATTTAAACTATAACAAATATGATTTCAGAATAATAAAACAACACATAAATAGTTAAAAGCTTAAATTATTAATATTAAGTCACCCGGACTTCCAAGATCCTTAACCCAGATTTCAACATTCAAAAGATGGACCATCCACCCAGGTTAAGCAGGTGTTACTAACAGTTATCATGATAGATCTTAGCAGAATCCAAGGCCTGCGAGATGCAGCAGAAGAAGTTCAAAAGGATTTTGGATTTACAATAGCAAATTAGGAGGATAAAGGATCCTTACGGGCGTGGTTCATGGATCGTTGTGGACTCTGGAGTCTCTTTCTTAACAATCAGACAGTCAATGTCTTCAAGAGAAAATTGAGAAGCAGACTTTCCAGACTTCTAAGCACCTATAAAGCAAAATTTAAAGAAATCTTGGCCGAAAAGCAAACTTATCAACTGAAACGCACGTTAGAAGAAGGATAAGCTGAAACTCGAATTCAAAGGCAAAATGACAGCTGTGATCTTATCACAACCGCCATTTTGGGGACAATTGTTAGTGCACATAAATTTGACACTGTGGATACGTTATCGTGGCACATGTTCTTGGATCAGTTATCCTTAGTCAGATCCTGTCAGGATCAAGGATCCTTAGTACTCATTATTTACTAGCGATTGTTTCCTTTGTATAATAATATATTTGACAGATGTATGGGCTAAGAGACCTGGTCTACCCCCTATTTCGCAGTATAATTGATGGAGCACGTGGTCAAAGTGGCTGTTACGTTTATATTCAAGATAACATTTATGTGTTGATGCTGAAGTTGAGAGGAATTAGATGAAGTTTCTGAACCTGAAGGCGGGTAAGATGACGCGCCGTGAGTATACCACTAAATTTAACTGCATGTCCAGGCTAGTGCAGGTTATGGTGAACACCAAAGCGAAGCAGATCAAGTGCTACGTCAGAGGACTTCCACAGAATGTCCGCACGTTAGTCAAGGCTAGTAAATCGGCAACCTTTGATTCTGCTGTTAGGCTCGCATAAATGGTTTATAACGACCTGGCTGTGGGTGATGTGGTAGTGGATGAAAAGAAGGGGAAGAAAGAGGCTACCCCTACTAAGCGGTCTAGCGATATGGTGACAACAACTTATGAGAGGAGGTCAAAAGTTAGAAACAAGGATGCATGCAAGGTGTGCATGAAGATGCACTTGGGAGAATGCAAGGCTGGTCCAAACCATTGCTACCGACGCGGGAAGAAAGGACACATCTCTCGTGAATGCACCAAGGACCAGAAATGTTACAATTGTGGTAAGTCGGTTCATATAGCAAGAGATTCTGGAGAAGCCATAACAGTGGGGGGGAAGGAAGGGAGACGCGTAGGAGGATGGTCTATCAGCCACCAAGCAGGTTGCAAGAGAATAAGTGGCTTGTCTTAGTTGTTTTATATTAGTGCTTGTTAAGGAGTGTCTTATGTTACAGTATGAACCAATGTTTAATTGGTATGCTAAAATTATTTCCTTTTCATGTTTTTATGAATGACTTGTGTTTGACCTATCCAGCCAAAAGTGAACGATAATGATAAGAGTAGTGTGCCATGTATAGTGTGATAAAATGTATCATTTGGAACTTCATGGGAAAGCTACCTAAGAAACCTAAAACCCATGATCAACTCGATGAGTGTTAAGACAAGAGGTAAAGCGGTAAGCAAGAAAGCTAGGACGCGTTATGAAGAGGCAAAAGCAGGAGGTAATCCTGTTGGGGTAACTAAGTAGGTTTCAAGGATGAAACCTTTTTTAAGGGGGGTAGACTTGTAACATCCTGAATTTTCAATAAATAATATTTAATATATTATTTACTTCGGAAGAATAAAATTGTTATAGTAGATGGATAATAATATAATTCCCGTTTCCACAATCGGCTAATAAAATAAATTATTATGATTTGGGCTTGCGTTGGGTTAAATAGATATGGGTTATGGATTTGGATTAAAAGGTAGGAAGAAAAGACCATGGGCTTAAGCCCATGACCCATGATATATAAACCTTAATTAACCCATAATCCATTAATTTCACCCATTCCATACACCACCCAAAACACAGACTTAAGCTCTCTCTCTCTCTCTCTTATTCTTTCTTTCTCTAGCCGAAACCAATAAGAAGAACCGATCCCGACCCGAGTTAGTCGCGCACAGCTAAAGAAGGGAATAACAATTAACGGAGAACGTAACAGAACTCAGGTGAGTTTCTAGCCCCATTTCCTTGTTATGTCTTCAAAGCTGTGTGCATACTCTATGTGAAGTGTGAATACACTTACCTTAAGTGGTAAGTGTATGTTATAATGTTTGTTATGATATATATATATATATATATATGTTATGAATGGATATATGTCGATGCGTGAACGATCTTCGGATATTGCACGTATCACCAAAGAGAATAATTGCCAGGTAATACGTAGTGTATATGAATGTTATGTTGTGACTTGTTATTATAAGAAGTTTGTTGAGGGCACGTCAAGTTAGAGTGTGGTAGAAGTGGTAACAAGTTGGTAAGGGTGTAAGTGGCATGGCGATAGTACGCGGTAGGGTAAGCCTATACGTGTCTTCATTGAATAAGTGGCACAACGATAGTACGTGGGAGGGCGAGCCTCTACGTGCCTTCGTTAAATAAGTGGCAATACGTGAGTACGTGGGAAGGTAAGCCTCAATGTGCTTCCGTAATTAAGTGGCTAAGATGTAGGGGCAGTAAAGAGGTTAGCGATGTGGAGAGCAGGTTAGATGAACAACTATGTGTCTTCGGACACATATTTATATATATAAATGAATGAAATGGTTGTATGGTAAGTTGCTTGATTAACTAGAACTCACTCAGCGTAGCTGACTTTAAGTATGCACGCATGTAAATATGTATAAGGAGCTAGCATGAGGATGACACATGGCAAGGATTGAATGACGGGTATCTGAAGCTGGAAGATATGATGTTTTAAATGTGATGTATTATGATTCGTTTTTAAAGACAGGTTGTATGTTTTGTAACGAATGATTGATGATAACATTTCCGTGAAAAGTTTTAATTAACTCTGATTTGTAGAATGGTGTTCATAAGTAAATCTGAGATGGAATGTATGGCACCGGTAATGGGGCGTTACAAGTGGGTATCAGAGCAAAGTTCGAGAGAATTAAGCATCCTACATGCTTAGACTCGAACAGAGAATGGGATTTAAGTCAGAAAAGAAAGAAGATGCCAGTTCAAGATAGCCATGTGTCACTCAAGCAATATTAGTAAATGTAAGGATATGGTTAAATAATGTGTGTTAATATTAGCTTAATTGCTAAAGAAAGGATATGTGAATGTTAGGGATAGGATTAATTAATTGTTTGATTGATTAACTGCTTAAAAGTAGAACTTAGCACAAATAGACTCATAAAGGGAAGTGTATAGGAGACGGAAAAGAACGTGATCAGCTAATCACAGCTGGCCACTGTTATTACCTGTTATCCTTACTATCCTTGTACTAAATGATTCCTTGAGTGATGATGTTTGTGTTTCCTAATAGAATACGAATGGCTAGAGCTAGGAAAGTTGTTGGACGGGGAGGTCGCACTGGACGTCGTGGTAGGCCACGAATGGTCCGAGAACCTTCTGTTGAATTAGATACTAACACAGGGGAGAAGAAAGTGCACCTGATCGAAACCCGAGCAACAACGAAGGATATCAACTTGACCCTGTTGTTCAAGCTGCCATTGCACAAGCTGTAGCCACCGCCGTGAAGAACTTAAATCCTGAGAAGTCTGAGGGAAGTCATGTAAGAACTGCTGAGAAGTCAGGGGAAAAGAGTAAGAAAGATGCTGAAGAAGAGAAGGGTGACTCGAGCGAAGTCCAATCTGTGGAAGTTGATGACATAAAGAGAGGCCGAGGTGGGTGCAATTACAAGTCGTTCAAAGGTTGCGACCTACCAAAACTGACTGGTCTAGGAGACGCAATCGCTACTCTCCAGTGGATAACCGCCATGTATAAGGTCATCCGAATTAGCGAATGTCGTCCCGACCAAGCAGTGGGCTATGCCACTCAATCGTTTGGAGATGAATCCATGTACTGGTGGGATATTGTGGAGCAGAGGAAGAGTCGAAATGAGATTAGGGCGTTGAGGTGGGAAGATTTGAAAGAGATGGTAATGAAACATTTATGTGCTGATGCGGAAGTTGAGAGGATTGAGATGAAGTTTCTGAACCTGAAGGCGGGTAAGATGACGCACCGTGAGTACACCACTGAATTCAACTGCATGTCCAGGCTAGTGCCGAATATGGTGAACACCGAAGCGAAGCAGATCAAGTGCTACGTCAGAGGACTTCCACAGAGTATTCGCACGTTAGTCAAGTATAGTAAACCGGCAACCTTTGATTCTACTGTTGGGCTCACAGAAATGATTTATGATGACCTAGCTGTGGACGGTGTGGTAGTGGATGAAAAGAATGAGAAGAAAGAGGCTACCCCTACTAAGCGGTCTGGCATATGGTGACAACAACTGATGAGAGGAAGTCAAAATTTGGAAACAAGGATGCATGCAAGGTGTGCGGGAAGTTGCACTTGGGGAAATGCAAGGGTAGTCCAAAGCCGTGCTACCGATTCGGGAAGAAGTGACACATCTCACGTGAATGTACCGAGGACCAGAAATGTTACAATTGTGGTAAGTCGGGTCATATAGCAAGAGATTCTGGAGAAGCCATAACAGTGGGGGGAGGAAGGGAGACGCGTAGGAGGATGGTCTATCAGCCACCAAGCAGGTTGCAAGAGAATAAGTGGCTTTTCTTAGTTGTTTTATATTAGAGCTTGTTAAGGGGTATCTTATGTTACAGTATGAACCAATGTTTAATTAGTAAGCTAAAATGATTTCCTTTTTATGTTTTTATAAATGACTTGTGTTTGACCTATCCAGCCAAAAGTGAACGATAATGATAAGAGTAGTGTGCCATGTATAGTGTGATAAAATGTATCATTTGGAACTTCATGGGAAAGCTACCTAAGAAACCTAAAACCCATGATCAACTCGATGAGTGTTAAGACAAGAGGTAAAGTGGTAAGCAAGAAAGCTAGGACGCGTTATGAAGAGGCAAAAGCAGGAGGTAATTCTGTTGGGGTAACTAAGTAGGTTTCAAGGACGAAACCTCTTTTAAGGGGGGTAGACTTGTAACATCCCGAATTTTCTATAAATAATATTTAATATATTATTTACTTCGGAAGAATAAAATTGTTATAGTAGATGGATAATAATATAATTCCCGTTTCCACTATCGGCTAATAAAATAAATTATTATGATTTGGGCTTGAGTTGGGTTAAATAGATATGGGTTATGGACTTGGATTAAAAGGAAGGAAGAAAAGACCATGGGCTTAAGCCCATGACCCATGATATATAAACCTTAATTAACCCATAATCCATTCATTTCACCCATTACATGCACCTCCCAAAACACAGAATTAAGCTATCTCTCTCTCTCTCTCTCTCTCTCTCTCTCTCTCTCTCTCTCTTATTCCCTTTTTCTCTAGCCGAAATCAAGAAGAAGAACCGATCCCGAACCGAGTTAGTCGCGCACAGCTAAAGAAGGGAATAACGATTAACGGATAACGTAACAGAACTCAGGTGAGTTTTTAGCCCATTTCCTTGTTATGTCTTCAAAGCTGTGTGCATACTCGATTTGAAGTGTGAATACACTTACCTTAAGTGGTAAGTGTACGCTATAATATTTGATATGATATATATATATAGATGTTATGAATGGATATCTGTCGATGTGTGAGTGATCTTCGGATATTACATGTATCGCCAAAGATAATAATTGCCAAGTAATAAGCAGTGTGTATGAATGTTATGTTGTGACTTGTTTATTATATGAAATGTGTTGAGGGCACGTCGAGTTAGAGTTTGGTAGAAGTGGTAACATGTTGGTAAGGGTGTAAGTGGCATGACGATAGTACGTGATAGGGTAAGCCTTTACGTGTCTTCGTTAAATAATTGGCACAACGATAGTACGTGGGAGGGCGAGCCTCTATGAGCCTTCGTTAAACGTGGCAATACGTGAGTGCGTGGGAGGGAAAGCCTCAATGTGCTTCCGTAATTAAGTGCTAAGATGTATGGGCAGTAAAGAGGTTAGAGGTGAGGTGAGCAGGTTAGATGAACGACTATGTGTCTTCGGACACATATGTGTATATATATAAATGCATGAAATGGTTGTATGGTAAGTTGCTTGATTAACTAGAACTCACTCAGCGTAGCTGACTTTTAGTATGCACGCAGGTAAATATGTATAAGGAGCTAGCATGAGGATGACACATGGCAAGGATTGAATGGCGGGCATCTGAAAATGGAAGAAATGATGTTTTAGATGTGATGTATTATGATACGTTTTAAAGACAAGTTGTATGTTTTGTAACGAATGATTGAAGTTAACATTTCCGGTAAAAGTTTTAATTAAATCTGATTTGTAGAACGGTGTTCATGAGTAAATCCGAGATGAAATGTAGGACACCGGTAATGGGGCCTTACAAGTTAGTATCAGAACAAAGTTCGTGAGAATTAAGCATCCTACATGCTTAGACTCGAACAGAGAATGGGATTTAAGTAAGAAATGAAAGAAGATGCCAGTTCAAGATAGCCATGTGTCACTCAAGTAATCTTAGCAAAGGTAATGGTATGGTTAAAAAATGTATGTTAATGTTAGCTTAATTGGTAAAGAAAGGATATGTGAGCGTTAGGGATAGGATTAATTGATTGTCTTATTGATTAACTATTTAAAAGTAGAACTTAGCACAAATAGACTCATAAAGGAATGTGTATAGGACACGGAAAGGAACGTGATCGGCTAATCATAGCTGGCCACTGTTATTACCTGTTATCCTCACTATCCTTGTACTAAATTGATTCCTTGAGTGATGATGTTTGTGTTTCCTTATAGAATACGAATGGTTGGAGCTAGGAAAGTTGCTGGATAGGGAGGTCGCACTGGACGTCGTGGTAGGCCACGAATGGTCCGAGAACCTTCAGTTGAATTAGCTACTAACACAGGGGAGAAGAAAGTGCAGTTGATCGAAACCCTATCAACAACGAAGGATATCAACTTGACCCTACTGTTCAAGATGCCATTGCACAAGCTGTAGCAGCCGTTGTGAAGAACTTAAATCCTGAGAAGTCTGCGGGAAGTCATGTAAGAATTGCTGAGAAGTCAGGGGAAAAGAGTAAGAAAGATGCTGAAGAAGTGAAGGGTGACTCGAGCGAAGTCCAATCTGTGAAGGTTGATGAAAGAAAGAGAGGTCGAGGTGGGTGCAATTACAAGTCGTTCAAAGGTTGCAACCTGCCAAAACTGACTGGTATAGGAGACGCAATCGCTAATCTCCGGTGGATAACCGCCATGGGTAAGGACATCCGAATTAGTGAATGTCGTCCCGACCAAGCAGTGGGCTATGCCACCCAATCGTTTGGAGATGAAGCCATGTACTAGTGAGAGACTGTGGAGCGGAGGAAGAGTCGAAATGAGATTAGGGCGTTAAGGTAGGAAGATTTGAAAGAGATGGTCATGAAACATTTATGTGTTGATGCTGAAGTTGAGAGGATTGAGATGAAGTTTCTGAACCTGAAGGCGGGTAAGATGACGCACCGCGAGTACACCACTGAATTCAACCGCCTGTCCAGGCTAGTTCCGGATATGGTGAACACCGAAGCGAAGAAGATCAAGTGCTACGTCAGAGGACTTCCACAGAATGTTCTCACGTTAGTCAAGGCTAGTAAACCGGCAACCTTTGATTCTGTTGTTAGGCTCTCGGAAATGGTTCATGAAAACCAGGCTGTGGACGATGTGGTAGTGGATGAAAAGAATGAGAAGAAAGAGGCTACCCCTACTAAGCGGTCTGGCATATGGTGACAACAACTGATGAGAGGAGGTCAAAAGTTGGAAATAAGGATGCATGCAAGGTGTGCGGGAAGATGCACTTGGGGGAATGCAAGGCTGGTCCAAACCAGTGCTACCGATGCGGGAAGAATGGACACATCTCTCGTGAATGAACTGAGGACCAGAAATGTTACAATTGTGGTAAGTCGGGTCATATAGCAAGAGATTGTGGAGTATCCATAACAGTGGGGGGGAAGGAAGGGAGACGTGTAGAAGGATGGTCTATCAGCCACCAAGCAGGTTGCAAGAGAATAAGTGATCTATCTATGTTGTTTTATATTAGTGCTTGTTTAAGGGGTGTCTTATGTTACACTATGAACCAATGTTTAATTGGTATGCTAAAATGATTTCTTTTTTATGTTTTTATGAATGACTTGTGTTTAACCTATCAGGCCAAAAGTGAACGATAATGATAAGAGTAGTGTGTCATGTATAATGTGATAAAATGTATCATTTGGAACTTCATGGGAAAGCTATTTAAGAAAGCTAAAACCCATGATCAACTAGATGAGTGTTAAGACAAGAGGTAAAGCGGCAAGCGAGAAAGCTAGGACGCGTTATGAAGAGGCAAAAGCAGGAGGTAATCCTGTTGGGTTAATTAAGTAGGTTTCGAGGACGAAACCTCTTTTAAGGGGGTAGACTTGTAACATTCTGAATTTTCTATAAATAATATTTAATATATTATTTACTTCGGAAGAATAAAATTGATATAGTAGATGGATAATAATATAATTCCCGTTTTCACTATCGGCTAATAAAATAAATTATTATGATTTGGGCTTGTGTTGGGTTAAATAGATATAGGTTATGGGCTTGGATTAAAAGGAAGGAAGAAAAGACCATGGGCTTAAGCCCATGACCCATGATATATAAACCTTAATTAACCCATAATCCATTCATTTCACCCATTCCCTACACCACCCAAAACACACACTTAAGCTCTCTCTCTCTCTCTCTCTCTCTCTCTCTCTCTTATTCCCTCTTTCTCTAGCTGAAACCAATAAGAAGAACCGATCCCGACCCGAGTTAGTCGCGCACAGCTAAAGAAGGGAATAACGATTAACGGAGAACGTAACAGAACTCAGGTGAGTTTCTAGCCCCATTTCCTTGTTATGTCTTCAAAGCTGTGTGCATACTCGATGTGAAGTATGAATACACTTACCTTAAGTGGTAAGTGTATGTTATAATGTTTAATATGATATATATATATATATATATATATATATATATATATATATATATATATATATATATATGTTATGAATGGATATATGTCGATGCGTGAACGATCTTCGGATATTGCACGTATCGCCAAAGATAATAATTGCCAGGTAATAAGCAGCGTGTATGAATGTTATGTTGTGACTTGTTTATTATAAGATGTGTGTTGAGGGCACGTCGAGTTAGAGTGTGGTAGAAGTGGTAACAAGTTGGTAAGGGTGTAAGTGGCATGACGATAGGTAGTGGTAGGGTAAGCCTATACGTGTCTTCGTTAAATAAGTGGCACAACGATAGTACGTGGGAGGGCGAGCCTCTACGTGCCTTCGTTAAATAAGTGGCAATACTTGAGTAGGTGGGAGGGCAAGCCTCAATGTGCTTCCGTAATTAAGTGGCTAAGATGTAGAGGCAGTAAAGAGGTTAGCAGTAAGGTGAGCAGGTTAGATGAATGACTATGTGTCTTCAGACACATATGTATATATATATATATATATATATATAAATGCATGAAATGGTTGTATGGTAAGTTGCTTGATTAACTAGAACTCACTCAGCGTAACTGACTTTTAGTATGCACGCAGGTAAATGTGTATAAGGAGGTAGCATGAGGATGGCACATGGCAAGGATTGAATGACTGGCATATGAAGATGAAAGAAATGATGTTTTAAATGTGATGTATTATGATACGTTTTTAAAGACAAGTTGTATGTTTTGTAACGAATGATTGAAGTTAACATTTCCGCGAAAATTTTTAATTAACTCTGATTTGTAGAATGGTGTTCATGAGTAAATTCAACATGAAATGTAGGGCACCGGTAACGGGGCCTTACATCATTTTAGTTAAACTCCTTGTAAAACATAATTATGTAAAAATAAATGTTTTATATTATCAAGGGTATTTAAATCTCTTTTCATATAAAGAAATGTTTGTCAAAAGAAATTCCTGCTGCAACAAAATAGACTTTGATATATTTTCTAAACCAATGCCAACTATTGGTCATTCATCTAGGCCCTTATAGCCGGGTGTGACACCAGAGGCGGAGGTATGAGCTGGGTATATAGTGAGACGAGGGCGGTAGGCGCTGTGTGTCCGCGGTATGCGTGATGTGAATTGTGAAAATGTGAAACCCTAATTAACCTTTGTTAGCATTAAAAAAAAGGAAAAGAAAAATAAGGAAAAAGTTACACACATGATGAGAATCGAAACCTGGGTTATCACTTTATGAAGAGGGGGTCTTTACCCCATATATCATGGTTCACTGTGTAATGGGTTCACTCAATATTTTATATGTTGGTTCATTTCAATATTTTATATAGGCTTTCTATTAAGAGCCCGAAACTTAATAGATTCCCGTAAACTTGCAACATATATGCTAGATTTTTGTCCCTGGCTATAATGAACATATAAAACTGGTTAATAAGCATTATATAATTTATATCATCAGATATGCATAGGTTAATCAATGATGCTCTCCATTTATTGATGACAAATCACACTCTATATTAGATTACTTAAAGCCGTGCCATTTAGAAAAAACAAATACTTTGAAATATAAAAAATGGACCATGTGAAATAATAAGACATTTATAGTATTGATTCCTTAACTTTTGGCTTTATCTAAAAGGGTGGGTGTTGTGGTAAGATGAATGCTATCTAAGTCGACACCATTGTGGAACATCGGAACACTATGGAACGATATCAAAGAATAACGTTGGTGAAAACTTGGGTCCGCATATATAAAGATCCCGATGAACGGGAATCAATAAAGACCTAGATAAGATTTTGGAGGTGGTTATTTAACATTTCAAAAAAGAAGGGGGAGCTATTTATCGTGTTGTCCATAAAAAAAATTCAAAGTGAAAGGACATGCAAATGAAGACCAACAAATTCAGTGACATCTACAACAATGCAACTACAATCCGCGTAGTGGTCAATGCAATGAAGATGTTCTATGTGAGACAAAGGTTGAGTGTATATTAAAAAATAAAACCAAAAGAAAATCTTTCCAGCGATGCAGTGGCGGATCCAGGAATTTTTTTCTAGGTGGTGCACTAGTTTTAGACTTCAATTTCATAGAGTCGGGTATAAAGAATTCTGGGTCGGTTTGATGGTGGGGGTCGGTTCGAGATTCGTTCGGTTTGAGGTTCGATGGTTCAAGCCGATGAATCAATTCTGAAACACGTCGGGTTTAGCTAGTTTAAATCCACAATTTGAAATTATCACCAAACACAATATCATTAATCCAAATTACCCATATATATCCTTCTACTTACCTAATAATGTGTATAACAAAAGCCCTAAAGTAATTTAAAAAAACATACAACATCAAGTAGCCAACAAATACCCACATAGGGTACGGTTTTGAATAAAAAATAAGAACAAGAGGTGAAAATGATGAAGTGAGTTACATATTAAAACTAACAAATCAATAATTACAAACTAACAAATTAAAACTAAAATTTTACAAATAACTTAACAATTAACAAGAACAATTAACAAATGAATGTATACTTACCTTAAAAGGGGGATGATTCGAGGAGACCAACAGACCAACGGTGGTGTGCTGTCGGCTAGTAAACCAGCAGGCAGCAGCGATGGTCGGTATATGATATAAGGTTGAATTAGAAAAAAAATCAAAAATTTCGCTAGAAGCCAGAATCGAACATAGTGACCTTCAGTTTACAAAACCAACCATTTACCAACTGAACTAGCGCCTTTAATGTTAACATGGTGATTCTTTCTTAATTTATAAGGTGCTTCCTCTGATAATTTCTATATATAAATACACTAGTATTTCAAAACTCGGGTGGTTTCGAGGAACAACCCATTCATTCTATAGATCCACCCCTGAGCCGATGTGGTTTTGTACTTAAAGATCTTCTCGAAATGACATGTTGCACCTCTATTGATGTGAGTAGCCAACTTACAATAAGATCTAAGGTGTTCGAGTCAAGTGCACAAACAACTTCAGCATAGGCATAATAATGCACCGTAAACATAGCTTGAAAATAAGTGATAAAAGAAAAAACAAGTATTTTTAAAAGACGATGGAAAGTGAAACGATTCAATTGTGACAGGTGACTAATCACATTTTTTTGAGTAGTTTTTGACTTTATACTTATAGATTGTCTTAGGGTACTGTGGCGGATCAAAAAGAAAAGTTAAGTGAGAGTGCGGCTAAAAAAATTATTTAGTAGTAGCCGATACATAAAATGAAGAAAAAAAAATTGCCTTACAGATGTATTTCACCAAGAAAATTGTGGGGTAGCCGAGACTACCACTTGCTAGATCCACCCATAAGGCACTTGGGGGCAATGTTGAAGTAGCCGACCTTCTTCAGTTGCAACCTAGTTAATGAATACATAAACCAAATGACCAAACACCAAATCCGAAAATATGCGAAACCAATTACACCTTTACCATCCTCAATTCCATTCTGTTTACTCGATACCGAAGCGATGGTGGTGGTGTAACCAGTTGCCAGTTCAACCGGCTGTACGAACCGTTTTTTAATCACGGATTAATACACTCGAATAGTAACACATGAAGCTCCATTTTTAAACATCGAATAGTAAGGACTCATGTTTATTGATCTTCGCATGTTAAACAACAAACACACACTTGAACAGAATCTATGTATTTTAGACTTTCTTTAATTCAAAAAATAAAAAAAGGAAAACGACAAGAAATAGTGGAGCCCTAAGCAAGCCGACGTTGACACGCACGTGTACGATGTGGCCAGCCATGAACAGACAACCTCAGCGTTATATTGTCCTTTAACCAATCAGCATTAGACAGCGTTTTTCAATATACCACTCTGGTTTTATAATACCACCAATCAAAGCTGCAATACCGGTTTCAGTCATCTCAAACCTATCTCCTTTTTTGGTACATAACTTTTCTTTCCTTCCCTTTTTCCTAAAAAAACCTATACTTGCTGCTCTATACTGAGTAATAATAATAAATACATATTTTGTATTTTCTTTTCGTAATAAAAACAAATGATAGTCTCACTATTTTGTGCTAAACGAATCACTAAAATCCATATTTAAGTTAGTTCTACACCATATAGGACAACTTTTTTTTAATAGCAAGACAATTATTTTAACAGTAAATGTTACTCATACAGTATTATATTTCAATATTAGTGTAAACACATGCCCTCCCATTTAAAAGGCAAACGACTTTATCAAGTGAATTAGTTTCATGTTTACAAACTATAAATTAGTTATTTCGATAGAAAATCACATAAAGTTTAAATAAATATTTCTTCGAACGGGAACTATATTTCACACTTCGAAAACCATATACGCGTAAACTGTCGGTACCATCGGTTTCGTTACAACCTAACGCACTACATAACATAAACATGTAAAACGGTTTCAAGTGAAAATAAAAAATAAAAATAGACCAAAACCGTTGAAAAATGTGTATTTTTAATCCCCTTGCAGCCTGATATCCGCAAGTACATCCGGAAACACAATAAGTAATGAGTAACAGGCATCCGGCTATACTCATAATATATACCCGTACCATTGTCGTCACTAAAAAAACCCATGGTTTTATAAATCCCGTTTAGGCATCGAGTACTCAACTAGTAATAATATCTTTGCCTAGACTGAGTTCTCGGTGTGCCATCCCCGAATACTCTCCGATCAAGACCGAGTACTCCCAACTCTTCAGTGATTTTTGCAACCTTGAAAAAACCGCTCTTAAAACGGAAAAAATATAATTAACTATAAAAACTCAAATTAAAGTCAAACAGTGTGCAATATATTCGTACACACACACTCTCACCCCGACTAATATGTGGAGTAGAATCATCAATCAAAAATAGAAAGTGTACGTTTACATGAAACATATATACAAGTATATACAACTGTTGAAGCAAGTAGCCGATAACAATAATAATAATAATAATAATAATAATAATAATAATAATAATAATAATATCATTCCATTCCAAATTGGGCGAAATATTCTCCCAGCAGCACCGGCAACAGCATACAATTAATCGATCATCGATGGGTCGAGGAAAGGTGACGTTGAAGCGGATCGAAAACAAAATCAACCGTCAAGTAACCTTCTCGAAACGTAGATCCGGACTGTTAATGAAAGCTCACGAGATCTCCGTACTGTGTGATGTTGACGTGGCTCTCATCGTCTTCTCCACCAAAGGAAAGCTTGCTGAGTACGCTACTGATGCTTCGTACGATTTCCAACTCTTTTTCCTTCTATATTTTGCCCTAATTTGCTCTTCAAATACACGCAACTATATTATAATAAACTATCTGTTAGTAGCCAGTAGTAAGCAACTAGACAGGACGATACATCGATAAAATAAAAAGTACCCTGATTTGATATAATTAGCGTTTATTCGGATTTATAGTTATTTCATACAACAAAATAATTGTGAACTTAGGTTATTCGAATGGGGATTTAGGGTTTTTGGTAGCTTGTGATCGATTCGGTCTAGTTTAGTTCTTAAACAACGTGATTTAATTAGCCTTTTCTTTTAACTATAACTTTAACACATGTGATAACAATATATTAACCAAATCTTTCTTTTTATCTGTCATAGTACATTAGACTACTCCCATTCACAATCTCAGAATCTTAATCCTACATTATAAAATTAATTTCTCTCTCTTCAATCTACAAAATTTAACCCACTCCAATCTTTTACTCCCATTAACGACCCAATCTCATCCTTTTTTTATTAAATAAATTCAATTTATAATTAGTTTTGATTAACTATATAAATATAATTAAGTAATTAGATTTTTTTAAAAAGTCAAAGATAATAAGTTATAAAACAAAAACCAAAATATATATATAAATAATTGTTATGAATTAAAAATAAATAATAAAATGTGGGATATGTGGGATAAACAAAATCTAAGCATCCAGTAACAAGGTGACACGTGGAAACAAAGATAATGTTTGGATATCTAGTTGATAACGCCAGATAATGTTATCTAAACAAAATCCAAGCAATTAGTAAAACCGTGACATGTGGTAACGAAGATAATGTTAATATTTAATTTGTATTAAAAATGCAAATTTTGAAACGAACTCCGTTTTTAATAAAATTTATACCGGAATGTTCAAAAAAAAACTAAACAAGATTGTGTTTTTAAATTTTTTTAAAATTTTAAATATTATAAGTTATTTAAGAAAAATCAAATTATAATTAAAATTAATTATGTTAAGAGAAAAATCAAAAAAAAAATAAAAACCAACCAACCCAAGTGTGACTCTTGGATTCCATTATCTTCAAACATGGTTGCAATCTTGATCGTGGTTGCAATCTTCTCATGGCTTTTTTAATTTTTTTTTTTTATCCGATCTTGTAGGCATTGGATCACCAATGGGCATAATCTTAAGTGTATATTTTCATGATCTATATTTGCTTTAATAACTTTGACAAATTAGCTTGGAGCACTGGGTGCATGACTGCTGTTTTAACTTATAGTGCTTGCTTGCTTGCTGATGCTCATACAGTAGTAGCATACATATGTGTACATTCTTACTAACAACATATTCATTTTTATTTGGTTTTACAGAACGTACAGTCTTATAATTCAAATCTTTATTAGGTAGCATGTTACCATTTTAAAAAATTTAGTTTAATTAGTCATTGGTACCTTCTTTGATATATAATATTTATAATATATTTTCATCTCTCTCTCTCTCTCTCTCTCTCTCTATATATATATATATATATATATATATAGGGGAGGGATATTTTGAGAACTATGTTGAGTTTTAAGAATTTAAGAACTCAATTTTAGGCCACACATTTAATTAAATAGATTGAAATATGTGGTTGAGATTAAATCTGGCAAAAAAGTCAAAGTAAGAGAGAGAATAAATATGTAAGTGGTTACACTAACTTTTACGTCCGTTACACATGTGTAAAAAGTTGACTCGTTGCGTAAAAAATTCTGTAATTTTTTTCCGTGTATGTAACTTACATATATTACGCATGTGTAAAAAAAATTCGAAAAAAAAAAAATCGTTACACTGAGTTTTTTCGAGTTCTTAAAACTCAAAGGGGTTCTTAATTGAAATCTCCCATATATATATATATATGTATATTATATATATAAAGTGCTGGATATAAACTAATTTGCTTTGTAATTAACATTTAATAACCATATTTTAAGATGTTATCAATGCTTTTCTTTTTTAATTAACATTTTCCTGTCTATATATGGCTGACTTTAATAAAAAGGTACATGTTATTTAAGTTTTTATTTTAGGGTTAGTGTAGTGTATGTCAATTGTCAACCAATTAAACCCAAATGTAACTTTATTTTATTAAAGCGATTGAGTTTCTTATACTAGAAATATTTCATAAGCCCCACGTAATCCGACAAGTAACAATATGGATGGCGAAAATAAAGTTCCAAAAGAAATATGGACAAAAAGGTGGTTTAATTGTTTAAAAGTTATGATCTAAAAGGTACGTACAAGATGCTAGTTTTACATTAATTACGCAAACTATGCTCTAAATAATAGGAGCCTAGCTAGATTCTTATTTTATTATTTTTTTTCAAGTTAAACTCTTATTATAACTCGTAAAGTTATAAGACAATATTAAATTAACATAACAATTAACAAGTACTAAGTGATGCTAAGACAACTCTAAAAGGAAAAACACTTATTTCCTTTATATAGTAAATAAAAATAATTTGACGATACCATTGTATAAAACAGATATAATAAAAGTTATACAATACATATTCCAAAATAAATAAAAGAACTTATCAAATAAAGGTTTTTTTAATTATAAGGTTCGAACAAGCAAGAAGACTTAGATTCGGCTTAGGCACATGAAATCGATTACTTTAAAACGACTTAGTCATGATCTCTCAAAGTAAACAACCATAGAACAACATTTGTACTTGTCTCCCGGGTACAATATGTACTGCTAGGAACTCGATGGTGCGAAGTAGCACTGGAGTTATTTAGTGTTCGATCGTTTACAAAAAATAATGAAAAAATGTTTGTTACTGAATAAGAGCTTGGAACACATGTGCGAAACACGTAGGATCTGTGTGACTCTTCCTAATCAGCGGGTTTGAGAGTTTCGATCTAACATTCGTGTACGTAGGTTGTGGGCATGCACAACTTCAGATTTTCCAAGCCATTTGGACTGAATTTCGCATCCTGTGTGCATGAATAAATATGGGAATGAAACCTAAGTGAAAAAGCTTACTAAGAATGTTTATTTCACTCGTCTTTTCAAGCTCCATTCCGAACACTTTATTTGAGTATCGATATTTAATTCACATTTAGCTCTATTTTAAACACGTACATCTTAAGTCATTGCCGCACCCGTCTCCTTTGTGGCCCATTTGGTACGTCGCTCTCAGCCTAAAACTACGCAATCCCTTTTATTGTTTTCATCCCTTGCCACGTTTGGACCTATTGACAGAATTTCACATCTTTAGCACATCTTATTATTCATCCTATCATGTATAATCATAATATAACATAATCTTATTAATTCAAGTTGTTTAATGGTCCATTCTCTTTAGATTTAGAGGCCATATTATCCTTTGAAATCGCTCGAGGTCCGTGCCATCGAAAGTGGCACCTTGTATGCTTCTGAGACTCGAAATCTCAGTTTGGTGCCAATGAGTTCCCATAGTGTTCTTAAATCCTGCAAGTCATGTAACCTTAATTAAACACTTTATTCCTCATAACACAATTGGTGAATTCAATTCCACATTGCACATAACATACAATAACCACATGTTTATATCTATGTACATACTTTCTTTACTTACAAGGTTCAAATGCTTATTTTTTCCCTTAGAAGTCCTTATATGTAATTCCATTTCAAAGTATATTTCAATTCATGTACCTAATGATTGAGGCTGGTTTATCAACAAATTACTTATTTTGAATCATCATTTTGTCCACTAATCTACTCTAGGTAGAAATTACTCAAACTCCCTCAAGAATAGTTTCAACTACGTACTCAAAAGAAACGAGTTCTATTAGTACGTAGTCGTGAAAAGCGAAGTTTCTAAACTAGAAACCATCATTATAAGTCCTAAATTTTCTGGAAAATCATCGACAAATACTTCCACGCAAACAAGGAGTACGGGTTTTTCCTGTCGATATGCAGTATATGTGGCTTGTATCAACTTGATTCATCTTTAGTTTCTTGCCCATACATCACATCTATATACTGATGTAAGTGATTATTCATTATAATAAGTAAAGCTCAAAACATTCATGATGAAGATTTTGGGACATTACAGATATACTCCTCTAATTTAAGGTTTCGTTCAAAAAATTGATTTTGGACTTTGGAGAAAGTAAGAGTATAATTTTACCATTTCTTCTTCCAAATCCCATGGTGGTGCCGGATGCCCTTTCGATGCTTCCATTGTAACTTAACCTGTTTTTTTACTTGTTTACCATGGTGGTGACGGATCACTACTGAGTTCCCGTCGACCGATCTCACCCCAATATATAGGTGGACACTTTGTATCATATAAAAGGTGGTGTTCCACCACTTTGAGCATGTTTGGGATTGCTTTTCTTAAAAGTGCTTATGGCTTTTTGGAGAGGCAAAATATCCAAAATGCCCCTCCAAAAGCACCTAAAAGCTCCAAAAATTGGAGCTTTTAGGTGCTTTTGAAGGGGCATTTTGGATATTTTGCCTCTCCAAAAAGCCATAAGCACTTTTAAGAAGCAATCCCAAACACCCCCTTTGAGTGGCAGATGTTGTGATATGAGAATTCCACCAATGGTAAGTAATTTTTCTAACTTCCTCCTATTAAACGTAATTTCCAATTTCAAGTCACAAGTCGGTGAACTTGAGGGACCAATAAAAACAAGTCGGTTATAGTTGGTTATGTCTCCTAACTACATTGTAATTAAAATAGGTAATCTATATAAGTTAGATTAGTCTATATAAACCGAGTTATGGTTAGACATTATAGAACACACGAGAGATAACCGAGCTAGGATTCATCTAGAAACGTGTGAGACGCAATCGAGTTAGGGATTGTTAAGAAATTGATGCAACCAAGTTAGGTTCACCAAGAGTCAAATGGACTTAGGGTTTGAGAGATTGTAATCAGTTTTTTTTATATATTTTGATTAATATAAATAGAGTTAGACGTTTAGTTCGTGTTTGTTTATCGATCGGGACTTGACCTCCGAAATCTAAATTATATGCCCGTAGGCCATCTTTGAGAGTTTGAATAGTCCTCTAGCTTTGATTGTCAGTTTGAGGATGGCAACAATAATAATCCAAAGCTTGGCACCTAATTCATCTCGAACTTTCTCTGTAAGTGAGAAGTGAGGCGTGTGCCACCATCGGAGACTATAGACATCAATACACCATGACATGTAACTATAGGCTAGGTATCCTTCTGCCGTAAATTCTTAAGAATGTCTCTCTAGTATAGGTAAGAAATGTGCACCATTGGTCAAACGATCTACCAGCACCTATATTGCATCAACTCTTCAATGGTCTTATCTCCACTACCAATTTTATTGTAATGTATATGCTCTCACTTCCAAATTGTAATGTCAGGTGGTTGAATCTTTTCATATGGATTAAAGTCTTCTGCTTCATTGTTAGCAATTTCAGACTCTAAGTCACAAGTTTGTAAACTTGAGGGACCAACGTTGACAAGTCAGTTATAGTTGCTTATAGTTCCCAATTACAATAAGTTTCTTAATTGTTTTGTAATTATAATTGTCAATGTCTTGGCTAACAAGTTAGGGTTAGTCTATATAAATCGAGGTATGGTTAGACATTACGGAACACATGGGATGCAAGTGAGTTAGGGTTCACTAAAAGTCAAATCAAGTTATGGTTTGAGAGATTGTTATCCGTTTTTGTAGTTATATTTTCTGACTAATATAAACGATTTATACGATTAGTTCGTGTTTAATTATCAAGCAAGACTTGAGTCATATATCTTTCAACACTAACTTCCGGCCCTCTGTAAGACTGGGTCCTGGGTGGTTGTACACCTCGCCCTCTCTTAGTCGACCACGTTGACTTGTATCGAGTCTTATCAATATACATAAGAAAAATCTAATGAACCCTAAATACTAAAATAAAAGCTAAGGAAGTTTAGTAGAGCTTTAGCATTTTTTTAGAAGTGTTTGGGACGACCTCAATACCCAAGTTAGTTTTCCTAAAATGGAATGTCAATCGTTCATACTGATTTGACGAGACTCGATACAAACCAATAGTTTAACGCTTCAGACCTCACTCACCAAGGAACATCATCAAGAAGAAAACCCATCGGAGAAACCCTCTTAAGTTATGTTTCTTACCTGAGACTTTATGATCTTAAGCCTTGCCATCACTCCCTATACCATTATACTAGAAGGCCAACTACTGAAACTTTAGAACTAGTTTGCTTGATTTCCTCTCCATCTCTCTCTTGTTCCTCCAAGAGTCGTATTAGAGAATAATCTATATAAAATGTTCCTATTTTTGAAACATATAGATTCTATACAAATTTACTACTTGTAGTGGTTATAAGAAAGTTGAAGGTTAATTAATGGATCGATATAACTTTGTTATCCTTATTATTTATTAGGGTTTGGATTAACGTGCTAACTGTGATAATTGAGTAGTATAATTATATATACAACATAGTGTAATTATAGTGTAGTGTAGTTACACTACGATATAATTACACTACTTTTATATATAATTACACTACTTGATTCCTACAGTTAGTACGTTAATTTAATTTATACGTTAACTTTTCTCTTATTTGCTAACTATGGTGCTTAAGAAATTAAGATAAAAACTTATTTAAATTTTAAATTTTAAATTTATATTATGTGAGTATTTGTGATGTTGGGCCCATTATTTTTCCATGAAAAGCCTTGTTTTTCTTTTGTTTTGTTGCATTTAATTGTTTTATATTTTCATAGATCTTACTAAGTATTACGACGATGTAAATATATATACTTTATTTTAAGTCTTAAAGATATGCTATTAATTCTAGTCTACAAAGTTCTTTTAACAAAGATATTAAATTGTAAACCTAGTGGTTTCAACTTCCAACTTCTGCGTGCTTAAATTTAACAACAGTTATGTCAATAACCGTTGCGGCGCAGCTTGTTGCCCGCTTACCTGCCACTTCATTGTAAATCGTTTGAATGTTTCTATGATAATTAAGGATAACCGTTGAACTCTTTAGTTATTATTTCATATATAATATGGGTATGTTTGATAGGAAGCTTTTAAGAGCTTTTAGATACTTAAATATTCAAGTTTAAAAAAAAAAACTCATACTCAATTAAAAGCCTTGTTTGGTTCAAGGAGCTTAAAGCATTTATGTCAGGAGAAAAAGCTGAAAACTCAAAGTTTCTACTAGTAGTTTTTAGAAACAATTACAAACTTTTAGTATTTTAATTTACTTAAATAACCTTCCAAAATAAATACATTTACTATTATTGATTTTAGTTATGCCTACTTTAGTAATTTTATACATTTTATTAAAAGCTACAGCTACTCTGTCAAATATCTAAATATATCTAAAAAGCTACAGTTACCAACTTCAAGCCACCAACCTCCAGCTACAGTTAGCACCCAGTTTTGCCAAACATACCCATAATCGTTATAGCACTAGCACTTGTTTTATATGGGTTGATGGTGGTTTTAATGATACACGATGGTGGTAAAAAATGTGCACCGAAGATATGAGGGTAGTTGTGTTTGGAAGTAACTAAGGGTGGTGATAATCGTCCCGCCACCCTGCTTATCTTTCTTTTATACTTGGATGGGTGGGATGGTGTTCCTCCTCCTTCCTGACCAAAAATTCAACCTCCATCCCGATCTTCCTTCTCGTTGCTTCATTTTTTTCTTTGTTTGGCATGGCATCCAACAACTATTCCTCGCGGCGGCTTCACTTCTCTCGGTACCACATGAGGTGGGGTGGTGTTCCTGTTAATATCGATCAGTACCGGCTTCTATATGTACCCATCCACTCCCACCACCCTAAGAAT